>NC_138858.1:41473195-41878195 GCF_965183815.1 Platalea leucorodia | reverse complement strand
CTGGAGAAATGTGAAAGGAAAACACATTTGACTGAAGTAGATGGCACTTGTTGTTTTAAAGTAAACTAGGGAAAAAGGACTTGACATGCTGGTGGGTTTGGGATTATGTTTCTTCAGAGGACTGTCAGTTTAACTTTGAATTAGATCCACTAAATGATGTGCACATGTACAGCAGGATTCAGGCACTTTGTTGTTGGATGAGCCCCACACTGTGATCCGTTTCTTTCCACAACCTGGTCTCAAAAATAAAACCTGCCACTCAGTTGCTACCTAAAACTACTCGAGCCCAGGCTGCTCAATACCTATCAGTTGCTTAAGTCCAGCCAGGATCCAGATACAGGGGAGACAAGTAAATCCCTAGGGATGGAGCTAAAGGAGATTTTTCTTTATCATTGATGTGGCTGGACCCCGTTAATATGCAAGCTTCAATGTCTGCTCTGTGAACTGGATATTCACCCACAAATGTCCTTAGGCTTTGAGCATTCAGCTTTGTACATCCTCTTCCCTGGAAAGTGTCCTCACCACTGGGAGAAGCTTAGGCACAGGGCTGCTCTTTGTCAGTCTTGTATGTGAAATCAGGTATTGCATGTGAAATAAAAAGCAGTGCAGGGGACATGGGGGAAACGTTTTCTCTTCTTCCTGTTATTCTATTCTTTCCAGGCTTTCTTAACAAATAGTGTGACCATGTCTAGCATTTGAAACATTATGTCTTATACAGTATAATGGAACCTTTTTTTATCGCCAAGACATTGTGCCTTTTTTAATTCTTTTTGTGTTTACACAGGTATGCATCAACTTAACACAAACATACATTGCTGTACTTCTCTTCCATTTCTCTGTCATGAAGACAGTAGTGCTATTTAATGGCTTAATTTGTAATGATAGTCTAAATAAGAAGTTTTCATCTAAAAGTGCATGATTTTTAAAAATTAACTGCATAAAGGTCTATACTGAATGAAGACATAAAACTATATTCATTGGTTTTAAGTATCTAGTGAGAATAATGTACTATTATATTTTTAAATGCCCAACTTTTGATTTTTATAAATGGCTGACATTGCAAAAATTGTGCATGTCCACATGTGATGCTACATGATCCTGGGAGGATTGGGACAAAGATAAAATGGAGGAATGTAAGAAAAATTTAGTGGTGAAAGAATAGCGAGATGGAGGCAGCTGGTTACTATTAGCTAAAAGGCTTCTGTTTAAAGATTGTTTGGTACTGTCACACACAGAGTGTAGTGTTAGTCACTACAGTGGACTGTAGTGAAGTCAGTCAGTCAGTTAACACCTCCAAAGAAACAGTCTGCAGGTTTTAATGTTTCCTTGATTGTGGTGACAGGACTAAGAAGAAATATTGTGCTATCTTTGTGGCAATGCTACTGTTAAAGATGAGCAGCCTAGCTGAAGAAAGGTTAACATTTTGGTACATAAAATAAAATATGTGTTTGGTGGTTTATCTTGCCAGCGTTAGCTGGCTGTAACCAGTTGCTGCTGCCAACTTTTTCCACTTCTGGTGAATAAAAATTATTTTAACACTAATGCTAATTCTCAAGACATCTAGGATTCTCTGATTTCTAAATCTGATAAGGTACATGCCCTTTTTAGAGTGGAGGCAGGGGAAGTTGATCTGTCACACCCTGTCACACCAAAGGTAACTCAGCATCGAGGCAGGAAAAATGCAAAGCGCCTTGTTCACCCAACCCAGTGCCCCCCTGCCTCAGTCGAGCTGCAGGATGCGCAAGATGTCCCGTTTGCTCTCCCCTCCAGGTGCCCCCCAGGCCAAGGCCACTGTGTGTTTCTCCAGTGCTCACTGGCCCTGAGTGGCCACTGCCAATCTTGTGTGCAGCCCCAGAAGACCATTGTGCTGGGGAGCAGCACCCCCATCCAAAGCGACCTGAGATGAAATCTGCAGGGCCGGCAGTAGCAGGAAGGCTAGGGCAGTGTTGCCCACCACCACAACTCTCCCTCAGTCCTTTGCTACGACAGGGTGCATTTTTTTATCTATATGCGATAGAAAGGGATTTTGAGACCCAGACCTCCTGCATTGATTCAGGTCTTTCACAGAATCATAGAATCATTGAATGCTTTGGGATGGAAGGGACCTTTAAAGGTCATCTAGTCCATCCTCCCTGCAATTGGCAGGGACATCTTCAACTAGATCAGGTGGCTCAGAGCTCCATCTACCCAGCCTGTCCTTGAACGTTGCCAAGGATGGGGCATCTACCACCTCTCTGGGCAACCCGTTCCAATGTTTCACTACCCTCATTGTAAAAAATTTCTTCCTTATATCCAGTCTAAATCTACCCTCTTTTAGTTTAAAACCATTACCCCTCTTCTTTTTTTTTTTTTGTTTTTGGTTTTTTTGGGTTGTGTTGTTTTGTTTTGTTTTGTTTTGTTTTTGTCTTTGTTGATGCTGGGTTTGTGCTCTTATAATTCATTAACCTTGGATTGACATCTTGAAATCACCTGGATGCTGAGGATACACAGAATAAGATGGTTTTCTTATAGTATATGCACATAATGTAGTTTGATCTCCATTTAGTGTGTATGAAGTGTCTGGAATATATTCTAATACTAATTGTAGTGACTGTACTACTCATGACAAAAATGTCTGGATTACAGTATCTCATAAATCACTATAGTAAGCAGGGTGTGTGCTCCCAAAGGAAGAAAAGCAGTCTTAGCTGTCTGGTAGTAATAAACCTAAAAATTCAATTTATTTTACTTTTAGACCTAAAAAGCAGCCTACACAGACTAGAATAAAACGTGTTATGTAGGGGGTATTAGATGGCTTCCTGCTATGATTTAGGCAAGGTTGTGGATGTATTGTGAGAAAACACTAGGATATGACTGCGTACAGGGGGAAGAGATGTATCACATTTTTTAAGATGATTGGCATGCAATGCTTAACTTCCTTTCTTTCAACTTTCAAATGGAAATGAGAGTCCTGATCTGTACTGTTCTGTTCGTGGATTTATCTCAGACTTTTTTGTTTAGTATAAGTCAGTGTGGATGGCCTAGTTTCAGAATAATATTTGCATTTAAGTCAAGAATTAGATGAAAAAAAGGACAAAGGCATTATTATGTTGAACTAATTTTCCCCAAGGACAGATTTTTCCAAATAGTTGTTCCATTTTAGGTAAGGTAGAAATTTAACTTTCCAGGGAGGAAAAGCCCTAGGAATCTCTGTGAAAGGGTTTTATTTCCATTTACTGTCAAACCTCCTAGCACTGCCTGATCTCATTCGTACTGAATGCATATGTACTGCCTTGCAGGTGGGAGGAGATCATGTCAGTTGTTCTTGGGAGAATAGTGTAAAGGTTTTAGCTTTACTACGTTTTAGTTTTATTACTAGGTGCTGTTTTTAGCTTCTTAGAGTGATATTCATTTAGGCTTCTGGTTTTGCCCCAGGAGGTGCTGGTCCGTTGCCGTCCCAGTAAGAAAAGTGCTCAGACCCTGTAAGGTATCACTCACAATGCTATTTATTAGAGCTAACACAATAAGAAGAGAAAAGCAGAGATAGATAGTCTTACATCCCTTTAGGTGTTGGGAGCCTCAAGGACTGAACAGGACTCCGGTCCACACGCAGGGTGCCTTGCAGACCCTGTTCATGGCAGAGAGGGCAAGCGAGTCACCCCTGCCAGTCATTCAAGCTGTTATAGGAATTCCTAGCAAGAAAGCAATTCTATTAATCTTTTTTACTGTCAAAAAGGAAAGACATTCTCCAGAGAGCTTCTTGTTGCACTGCTAAAGACAAGGCTTTACCACCAGTGCTGAGTGGGAGCTGCCCACAGGCTCCTCCGGCACCATGCATAGGCTGTGGCGGCAGAAAGCGTGCGGCACGGCATGGCACGGCACAGCACAGCCTGAAGGCCACACTGCCCAGGTTAGCTGCGATGTGGGTCACTGGCTCCTGAATGTACAGTGGTCACCCGGTCAGGATCACTACAGCCTCTGTTGCCAGAAACTTGTAGTTTTCTACAAGTAGGACTTTAAGTCATTTATAATACTTCGGCACAGTGGTGGTGGACAGGATGGATAGAGATGAACAGACAGAATGAACAACTTTTTAAAATGTCAAAACTTCATTACAATAGTTTCTTGTACGATCTCCTGCCATTTTACTATCGTTACCCTTTGCTAGTCTTTCTATTCCTCCCTTTCTGCTCTCCTTTCATCAGCCTTCCTGGTTTCCTGTTTTTTCCCCATTTTTCTAGTTCCAGTCTATTTTATTCCACATTATTTTCTCATTCTGTTTTTGTCAGTATAACAAAATCTATTCTTCATCTCACATGCCTTTTAGTGCATTGCCCTGTGATTTCTGTGATATACGTTCTTTGGAGATGGTAGTCTGTCTTCCTATTTGTTTACATAGTACTTGCCACAGTAGGGCATTTGGATAAAGTCACAATGAAATCTATAACCCTGTGATATTTTGCTGCCTTTCGTTTCCTCTGGAGAAGTTAATATTTAACTCTAGTAAAAGCCATACTGTGGCTAATCTTTTTTTTTTTCCATTTCTTTTTTCTTCTTTTTTCCCCCCAGTATGTGTCCACTGAGTATGTGTCCATTGCCAGGACTCCAGAAAAAGTTAATGCATCCATGCCATTTTCTTTTCTATACTACTGCGTTCCCAAGGTTTATTTGGGCTTCCCTAGCCACTTCACCTCTTCACATCTAACACTGAATGCTCTGTCCCTTCTTATCATCTCCCTACTGTGTGAAAAAAGGAAGTCCTTGTGCTAAGCAGAGTCTCATCACTGGTTCTGCTGTTCCCAGCTCATTTTTTAAGACTTTTTCTTTTGCTCTAAGTTAATGTAGACAATTTCAATTTCCCTAGAAGTCACTGTGCTTTCTAAACCTCTGCTGATGTTCTTTGTCTAACAAAGAATGTACTGTGTGAACCCTCTTATAACTGTAGAGCACTGAAATTGCATCATGGAGCCTCAAATCTGCTCAGCAGCTGGACTCCTTATGGCAGGAATAACGTGATCAAATGGGGGCTGAGCAGCTCTGAAGCCAGGATTTCCATGTTGAACTGCAGCACTGGAATTGATTCAGTGAGAAAAAAAATGCCAATGGCCTCTTGAAATATACTTTAATATTATTTGATAGTGTTTTATCCAACAGCCTAATCCTTTTCTGCAAATTGCCTTTTAACACTCAGGCTGACATTTTATTCTACCTGCCATTTTTTTAATAAAGGCAGAGAATCTTCTATCTGGTAAAAGATGTGACATTTAAAAGGCAGGGTAGTGAGTGGTTTTTTTCTCCAGCTGAGGTTCATTTGCATAAGCATTTTGAGGTTGTTAAACTTTTCTTTCTGAAACTATGCAGAGTCCAGGCTACTGTAACTTTTATTGCTTTGTTGTGTTTTCCTGACTTCTCCTGCCTGGAATTTTTCAGATATCAGTTCTTGAGACTTACCATCAGTCTGAGCCACCCTCCCAGTCTGGTGGTGTGCCTCTGATACTGATTGGTTTGTACCATAACGTCAGAGAAAGACACAAGAAACCTGACATCAGACAAATAGAGCAATATTCCCTCCTTTGGAGTTACAAAGTGCGAATAGCATGCAATATCGGCACAGACATCTGCAAACGTCAGTGAAGATGTACACACTGGCCTGCATTCACAAACAGTAAATTTACAAACATTTAAAATGTTTTTCCAGAGGGATGTTGGAAGTATGTGCCTGATTCCCTATTCTGGGCTTAAGTGCCAAGCTCCACAGAGAACATGAACAACCGGCACAGGGAGTTATATCAGCTGCATGGTGATAGTATGGAGCTTGTCTCTATAGAGCTGGTGAATTCTTTAGAGAAGAGACCAAATTCCTGTGTAGACAGAGACATGTATTTCCTATGGTTTTAAAAAACAGAGGGTGTACTGTTCTTCTAAGACAGAGGGGAGGGGAAGGGAAGGAAAGCTTTCAGAGAGTGCGCCTACAGCAGTATGTCTTTGTGCAGACTTAAAAATTAACTAGGTGCTGAGCTATGCAGCATGGCCCAGGCCAGGTGGAAGGAGACATGTAGATTCACATGTTTAGGTAAAGCATGAAATATCAAAGATAAGAATATGATGGAAAGAAGATGCCTCTAACTTCAGGTGCAGCGAGGCAGGGACGTAATTTTAGACAGAACTATCCAAGTGTCCACATTAGGTGCTTTCAGTTCTTTTTGAAAATTGGCCAAGGCTAGCAGCTTGAAATACAAATTGTATCATAGTCATTTACTGCAGTTTAGGCAATACCAAATATGGGAAAGAAAATTGGAGCCAGTGCTGTTAATGTAAAAAAAACATTTCATGGTCACTTTTTGTTGCTGATATTTTTCCTTCCATTACCTTTGCCAACAAATGACACAGAGCACTCGGCAGAAAGTGAAATCATTTTGGTGGAATTATTTTTCCTTCTTTTTTCCAGCAATTAAAGAGAGTAGCACTTAACACACATTAACCAAATACTGCCTTCTGCCAAAAGTCATTTATACTACTATAACCCCAATGCCTATATATAAAGAATAATACTTCCCTTGGTATATTCTTATGTACCAATTCTAAGCCAAGCTTTAGCATGGGCTTGTTAGACTACATATTAGGTATCAGTTTCCCATCAAAGGCCTGCATAATGTGGTTTCTCAGTCTCAACTATTCTAAGTACCTGCTCCTACCCAAAGAGATGACAAGCTACACAAACACACATGCATCTAGCCTTTTTTACAGTAGTTTTTAAAAGTATCATAGAAGTCCAGACATACAGACCTTCCTAGGCAAGAGGGAGCACACATGAAAATAATCACACAAAACAGATTTGCTTTCCTACAGTTCATTGTTATAGCTACCTTTACAACAATCTTTAAATGGCCAAAAAGCCAAATACCTTCTTAGAGCAGCACACAAGAGAAGATTGACCTGATTGTGCTGACTTCTCTTTGTGTCCAAAGAGGGACTTGTACAAGCGCAGACTGATTTTCCTTCTGACTGCACTCCAGGAAAAAGCTGGGAACCATCTCCTACCATCCCACTGTTGTATCACACAAGTTGATTAGTTTGTGGCTGCCAGTTTGTGGCTTCATTTGAGCATGTGAGCAAAGCCAAATGGTGTTCACAACAGTATTGGAAACCACTAAATGTCTTCATTATTTCCCAGCTTTTTTTTTTTTTTTAATCACTATTCCCAGATTCATCTGGGCTAATTGATCCTCTGAAATACAACTGCCAGTAATGGACGTTTACATTACATGTAGCAAGCAGCCTGCCCACCTCAGAGTGTAATTCTGTCATCAATGTAAGCAAACATTTGACCAAATTTAATGCCAAACAGATGTGGCAGTATTCTTGTGAAAAGAATACTAAGTTAAAAATAACAGAACAAGTGCAAAAAGGGAACAATGAGTTGGGGCTTTTTGGGGACTGGTGTTTGTAAGGGTGACAACATGAGAAAATGAGTTACAGTAAGCCTCAGGTATTACATATTATTTAAAACATTCAGTTCATAAGAAATGGGTTATCTGACTCTGGAAATATTTTTCTTCAGCTCTCATTCCTTTGGAGTGGTTTCTAAACTTTATAACTGCTGGAGAAATATAGAAAAACAGTCATATGGGCTGGTGTGGACTGCAGGAGGTCTCCAGTCCAACCCCATGCCCAAGGCAGGCTCAGCTGTGAGGTCAGACACAGTTGCTCAGGGCTTTCTGTGGCCAGGGCTTTCTGTGGCCAGGGCTTTCTGTGGCCAGGGCTTGGAATCCCCCAAGGACAGAGATGGCACAGCCTCTCTAGGCAGCCTGTCCCAGCACTTAGTTATCCTGCCATGAAAATTCCCCATCTCCGCTTTCTCTGGCTGGAAACTCTCCTGTTTCCATTTATGGCCATCATTGGCAAAAAGCCTGGCCCCTGGTAACCTCCTCATAGGTAAAGCGGGCACCTCGAAGCCGCCCTTCTCCAGTCCAGTTCTTGCTGCCTCTCCTCACAGTGTCTGTTGAAACCTTGCTCATGTACATCCAGCCAACAACATCTACTGCCCTCGTCTCATCCACAAATCCAGTCATTTTATCACAGATGACCATCCAGCAGGTCAGGCATCTTTTAGCCTTGGTTAATCCTCGCTGACTATGCCCAGTGCCTGTCTTCTCCCTTGCGTGCTCATACATGCCCGAGAGTTCTTGCTCCACCCATGATTTTCCCAGGGACCGAAAATGAGGCCAACGAGCCTGTAGCTCCCCAGATTGTTCCATTTGCCCTTCTCTGAAGACGGGTGGAACATTTGCTTTACTTTGGTCATTGGGAGCCTCCTCCAGTCTCCATGACCTGTCAGAACTGAAGGAGAGCAGCCTTGCGAGGACATCGGATAGCTCCCTCAGCACCCTTGGGTGCAGCCCAGCTGGGCTCAAGGGTGTGGGTAGGTTGAGGGCTCATTTGAAAGCCACGAAGTACCACAGCCTCTGTCATTAAATCACCACCCTCCATCCAGCTGCTGGTCCAAATATGCTGTTTAACCTCCACTAGCTGAAAGCAACTGGTGTCTAGTGCTGAACCACTAACTATAGCATCTCAGACAGAGCTATGTGAAATATTTTGATATGTTGATTGTCATTCTGTTCCACCGTGACTGCCACTTTCCAGTGTTTTCCAGTCTTAACATACTTTTAATTTTTTGAGAGACTGTTCCAGTCTGTGTCATTCATCTTCAGGTGATGAAAGGTAGCCTTGTGGAGGATTTTCCCTCTCATTTAAAAAATTTCCACGTGACTATTTTTAATGCTAGAAAGATGCTTAGTTGGTGGAAATTTCTCATAGTTTCATGCAAATTAACTGAAGTACACGGATTACACAGCTGAGCTGCCAGTCTAGCAGATTTAATATTTTCTGAGTGTTCTTCAGGCTACTAGTAAAAATTCAACCTTCAAAGGTCCAGAAGGGTGGAAGTCTGCTGAAGTGCATCTACACCAATGCATGCAGCATGGGCAACAAACAGGAGGAGCTGGAAGCCATTGTGCAGCAGGAAAACTATGACATAGTTGCCATCACGGAGACATGGTGGGATGACTCGCACAATGGGTGGCCATAAACTCTTCAGAAGGGATAGGCAAGGAAGGAGTGGTGGTGGGGTAGCCATGTATGTTGGGGAGTGTTTTGATTGTCTAGAGCTTAATGATTGTGACGATAGAGTTGAGTGTTTACGGGTAAGAGTCAGGGGGAAGGCCAACAAGGCAGATATCATGGTGGGAGTCTGTTATAGACCACCCAACCAGGATGAAGAGGCAGAGGAAGTATTCTGTAAGCAGCTGGGAGAAGTCTCACAATCACTAGCCCTTGTTCTTGTGGGAGACTTCAACTTACCAGTTGCCTGCTGGAAGTGCAATACAAGAGAGAGGAGACAGTCTAGGAGGTTCCTGGAGTGTGTTGAAGATAACTGCCTGACACAGCTGGTGAGGGAGCCAACTAGGGAGGGCACCCTGCTGGACCTGTTGTTTGCAAACAGAGAAGGCCTGGTGGGTGATGTGACATTTGAAGGCCATCTTGGACATAGTAACCACAAAATGATAAGAGTTTTCGATTCTTGGGGAAGTAAGGAGGGGGCTCAGCAGAATTTCCACCTTGGACTTTCGGAGGGCAGACTTTGGCCTGTTTAGGAGCCTGGTTGACAGAGTCCCTTGGGAAGCAGTCCTGAAGGGCAAAGGAGTCCAGGAAGGCTGGATGTTATTGAAGATGGAAATCTTACAGGCACAGGAGAAGGCTGTCCCCATGTGCCAAAAGATGAGCCAGCGGGGAAGAAGACCAGCCTGGCTGAACAGAGAACTTTGGCTGGAACCCAGGAAAAAAAGGAGAGTTTATGACCTTTGGAAGAAGGGGCAGGCAACTCAGGAGGGTATAGTGAGATTATGCAGGGAGAAAATTAGAAGGGCCAAAGCCCAGCTGGAACTTGATCTGGCTACTGCCATAAAAGACAACAAAAAATGTTTCTATAATGCATTAGCAACAAATGGAGGGCTAAGGAGAATCTCCATCCTTTACTGGATGCAGGGGGAAACATAGTGACAAAGGACGAGGGAAAGGCTGAGGTACTTCTTTGCCTCAGTCTTTAATAGACAGACCAGTTGTTCTTGGGGTACCCAGCCCCCTGAGCTGGAAGACAGGGACAGGGAGCAGAATGAAGCCCCCATAATCCAAGGGGAAATGGTTAGCAACCTGCTACACCACTTAAACACACACAAGTCTATGGGGCCAGATGGGATCCACCCAAGGGTACTGACGGAGCTGGCAGTGGCTCACCACGCCACTTTCCATCATCTGTCACCAGTCCAGGTTAACCAGGGAGGTCCCAGTTGACTGGAGGTTAGCAAATGTGGCGCCCATCTACAAGACGGGCTGGAAGGAGAATCCAGGGAACTACACGCCTGTCAGTCTGACCTCGGTGCCAGGGAAGGTTATGGAGCAGATTATCTCAAGTACCATCATGTAGCACATGCGGGACAATCAGAGGATCAGGCCCAGTCAGCATGGGTTCATGAAGGGAAGGTCCTGCTTGACTAACCTGGTCTCCTTCTATGACATGGTGACCAGCTTAGTGGATGAGGGAAAGGCTGTGGATGTTGTCTACCTGCACTTCAGTAAAGCCTTTGACACCATTTCCCACAGCATTCTCCTGGAGAAACCGGCTGCTCATGGTTTGGACGGTCATACTCTTTTCTAGGTAAAAAACTGGCTGGATGGCCGGGCCCAAAGAGTTGTGGTAAATGGAGTTAAATGTAGTCGGCAGCCGGTCACAAGTGGTGTTCCCCAGGGCTCAGTACTGGGGCCAGTCCTGTTTAATATCTTTATCAGTGATCTGGACAAGAGGACTGAGTGTACCCTCAATAAGTTTGCAGATGACACCAAGTTCGCCAGGAGTGTTGATCTGCTTGAGGGTAGGAAGGCTCTGCAGAGGGACCTGGACAGGCTGGATCGATAGGCCGAGGCCAACTGTATGATGTTCAACAAGGCTCAGTGCCGAGTCCTGCACTTGGGTCACAACAACCCCATGCAACGCTACAGGCTTGGGGAAGAGCGGCTGGGGAGCTGCCTGGCAGAAAAGGACCTGGGGGTGTTGGTTGACAGCCAGCTGAATAGGAGCCGGCAGTGTGCCCAGGTGGCCAAGAAGGCCAACAGCATCCTGGTTTGTATCAGAAATAGTGTGGCCAGCAGGATCAGGGAAGTGATCGTCCCCCTGTACCTGACACTGGTGAGGCCACATCTCCAAACACTGTGTTCAGTTTTGGGCCTCTCACTACAAGGACATTGAGGTGCTGGAGCATGTCCAAAGAAGGGCAATGAGGCTGGTGAAGGGTCTAGAGAACAAGTCTTATAAGGAGCACCTGAGGGAACTGTGGTTGTTTAGCCTGGAGAAAAGGAGCATCAAGGGAGACTTTATGATGTTACTGTACCACAGGCTTCAATGTGGAATCAAAGAAACATTCACTCTCTGCAACTACCTGAAAGGAGTACTTCTCCCAAGTAACAAGCGATAGGATGAGACGAAATGGCCTCAAGTTGCACCAGGGCAGGTTTAGGCTGGATATTAGGGAATAATTCTTCACTGAAAGGGTAGTCAGGCACTGGAACAGGCTGCCCAGGGAAGTGGTCGAGTCCCCATCCCTGGATGTATTTAGAAGACGCGTAGATGTGGTGCTTAGGTACATGATTTAGTGGTGGACTTGGCAGCGCTACATTAATGGTTGGACTTGATGATCTTAAAGGTCTTTTCCAACCTAAATGATTCTATGATTCTATGAATGACTGCAGATTTTGATACACTCACAGGTAAAAGAAATATGACCTCAAAAATACACAAAACCCTGGTGGTATATACCATATACATACTATATATATGTATAGTTCATTACTGTTTTAGTTAGACCTGAAAAATATTGAGCTTGTGTGGGCTTTGAGGTTTTTGGGACTACACCCTGACGAAGATAGATCAGAGACATTTAGGAAAAACTCCTCTTTTGCAGAGTATTTATTTTAAGAATTCTGATGAAAACTGAACTTGACAGTTGCAGCTGAGGGTTTCATTTAAAAGAAAACACTGGATCTTTTTAATTATTCTCTGCCAAATAAATGGCAGCCATGCAAAAGCAATTATTCTTAAGAGGGTTTGAGATTCTGAATTTACTAAAAAATTAAGCTAAGAAATAGCTACCAAATTGACAAACAAAGTCACCCCTTACATACAAGATCTAATGCATTCTCTAGTTCCCACTTTCTCTTCACTAGTTTCTCCCCTTCCATAGAGGTATTGAAGCCCAGAGCTACACTGAAATATGGAAGAAATTATTCTGCTCATCCTTCCTCTAAATAAATAAATAAATGAGTATGCCTCTCAGTTATAAAATAGTGCAGAACTGACTGTACTCAATTTAAAACATTTCTGTTTGATTGCTTTTTACGAAAACTCCTATAGAACCTAAGAAATATGTTTTAAGTGTTGTGTTAAAATAGTGAAAACTATTTCTAAATGATGGAATTTAACCTACATTCATGACTCAAATTTCTATTTTATCCTGAATGTCAGTCCATTACTCTTACAATGAAGTAAATGTAACAAAATTGTAAATGTGATATATGTAGTAGATCTTATTTTGAATTGTAATTCAAAAAGGAAAAAAGTATGTGTTTGCAAATTTTACTGATTAGGAAGTACCTAGAAAGATTTCAGCTGCTGAGAGAAACCTCATTTATTTTCCCTGTGTATCTGAACATATAATCATTGTATCATTTTAGAAAGATTTTCAGATTCAGCGTAGACTGCAGAATAAAGCTGGACAGGTAACGCACCAAAAGATTCTCCTGCCTATATACATTGTTAAAGGTGACTTGCACCATGTTTTCAGTCTAGATATCGCTGGAACCTAGCGGATGGGAAGCTGGGGGTGGGGAAGACAGCCTTCAGGAACAAAGCAATTAAGTAACCTTGCCCTGATTAGGATCTGTAACCCCATCTGAAAATAGTTTTACAGAAACTTCACTTCTCATTGTACCTTGGCCACCTGAAGTAATGTTTGGGAAGGTCTGTTGGTGTTTCTTTCAGATGTACCCTCTCTTCCCCACAGACCATGGCAGGAGGAGAAAAGGAGGCAGGAGACTGTGAACCAAGGAGCCAAGGGTGGGAAACATCTTGTTTGCTAAGGAAGGAGAAAGTCCATGAGACTGGAGATGCTGAGGAAGAGACTTTCTTTTTCTCTGTGCCCTCAGCTTCAGTGGGTAAGCAGGCAGAAAATGTTAAAAAGCAGCAAAGGCAAAATGCTTGGACTAGTTCCTGTGAAAACAAAATCAAGTTTCCTTCTGGCCTTTCAGGTTTTGGTCCTTTGAAGAGAACAAAAGCTCTCTAAAGGTCAGTTGCCCTAAGCAGCAGGCATGGGAGCGGGGGCATTGTCTCAGTTAATAAATATCCTGTTTGCTGAGTTTCCTGACATGGCAGCAATTCAAATTAAATTTAGTGGGGAGGTAGGGAGGAAGAGAGGAAGGGAAGAGTATGTGTGGTGCTTGTATTTTACCTTCTAGCAGAAGTCCTTAGAGAAGACATACATGAGTTGTGTAGTCTGGATATATATTTTTTCTGAACTCTCTAAGTTTCATTGCTGTTTGACTGTTGTTAAGGATTTATGTATCTCACATACAACAGCTGCTCAGTGCTATGGTGCCACATGCACAGAAGAAAGAATAAATGCTTTTGGTCTCACTGCCCCGAAGTAGGTTCACCTGAATTTGCTCCAGTGTAAAAGCAAATCCCCTCTGCTCTTTGGGGCCCCTGTAGCAATAGGAACTGAATGCATCAGAATGCAAGACCTACGAGTGTGTGTTATGCTATTTCTTAAGAGCATCTCCTTGCTCTGCATGCCCAGCACAGGCATGCCATGCAGGTAGCTAAAACAGCACTGCTTGGTCCAGAATAAATTAATCCACAGGGCCCATTTGGGCTCAAGAACCCCATGCAGGCAGGAGGGCACTTGGCCTGGCCAGAGAGAGCTGGTGTGTTTTTAAGAACAGGTTTGCTGATTTTTGCAGAAGGACTTATCTGCCTTAAACTTGAAAAGGCACAAAAGGTGGCTAGGATTAACTCAAAGTTAAGGGTGAGAGCATTTCAACTCCCGCTTGTAGAGGAGGTATTACAACATCAACCTAATAATCTAGTGGTTCAAAGAGGTAATTAAGGTTTAACTGCCTGGTGCAAGCAACATGCTTAATTAACATCAGTCTGCTATTAAATGAGATTACAAGCATTACCTACAGACAGGTGATGTGCACTCTTCCAGTCTGTTTTCCATACTAAACTCATTTCATAACAAACGCCATCACTCCAAATGTCCCCCCCTTCCTTCTTCTTCCACCAGATTTATATGGGGACCATGGCGTCATATGGTGTGGGATAGCCCTTTGGTCAGTTGGGGTCAGCTGTCCCAGCTGTGTCCCCTTGCAAATTCTTGTGCACCCCCAGCCTACTCGCTGGTGGGGTGGGGTGAGGAGCAGAAAAGGCCTTGACTCTGTGCAAGCACTGCTCAGCAGGAGCTAAAACATCCCTGCGTTATCAACACTGTTTCCAGCACAAATCCAAACCAGCCTCATACTAGCTACTATGAAGAAAATTAACTCTACCCCAGCCAAAACCAGCACAATGGTACAGAATAAAAGATCATTACTTGTATGTGACTAGATCTCCCAGTAGGCCTACGTTCCCAAATTCAGAGGAAATTGTTTTAAGAAAGTATAGTTAGACCAGCATCTGTCAGAAAATGTTCCAGCATCCTGTCTTGGAGTAGGCAACATGGATTTTAACAGGTGACACCTTCTCAGTGCCCATCCTGACATGTTTTTCTTGGCTGAATTTTTTTCTATATAATCTTTTTTTTCTCCACAACTTAGGTTTTTTTTGGAAAACGATGTATTTTTAAATATGTTGGTTTGACTTCAAGGATTTGGTTGTGTTGTTAACTTCTTGTCAAGCTCCATTATAGCTATAGAAGACAGACAAACTAAAACGAATACTGGCATATCCTAGAAGAACCCAACCATGTGTAAGACTCCAACAGCAAAGCTCAGTTTCAGAGCCACAGAATTTAAATGAGGGCACTGAACAAAATAGTTCCCTGTCTGAAGATATTGTAACATAAGGCAAGGCAAACAAGGGAGACCATAATGCAAATACAAAGGACCTGTGTGAGGTTAGTGGCTGACCCAGAAAAAGAAAAAGAAAAAAAAAAAAAAAGGAAAAATAAGAAAAATAAGGGAAAAAACCCAAACTGTTATTTGTATGCAAAGAGTAAGAAACTGACTCATTTCAGTTATAAAATAGAAAAACTCAGGATACATATGAGGAAAATAACTTGATAAATCATATTAGTGTAGATTCTTGGAAACTGAGTAAGAATATCTGGAAAAAGTTGAGTGACTTGATTTGGAATAAAGAACATAATCTAAAGAGTATTGCCTTTTTACGTCTGCTGTCTAAGACACCTGGAAGGCTCCTTGCCTGTCAAAAGCAGGTTACAGTTAAGTTACCATACTGCAGTCTAGGGCATTAAAAGCACAACTAAGGCAACTGATCTACTGGAAAGAAGAGAATTTCAAAACTATGGAAACTGGTCTACTAGATTATTGAAATGTTAAGCTGAGGATGAATGGTATTGCTAACTGGAACTGGGAAGCCGTTTTACATAATACAATTTCCCATGTTTTAATTGACTTAAGAGGTGCTCACTATAACAATAGCTCTTTTATATATAAGTGACTCAAAAAATCCACCACTAAAATTTCCAAGAGTAAAAGAAGGTATAAATTAAACAGTGAAATATTGCAACAGAACTTGAATCATGTTTATTATTTTTAATGACTGTCACAGCCATTCAGAGCTAGCAATAGCACTGAATCTGGAGGAAGTTATATCCTCCTTATCAGCACAGTAAAAGTTTGTGGGGGCAGATGGCTTCTTCCATTTTTATCTTCTAATGCATTCATGTTATAACCCAGCTCAATTTTTAATTGTTAGGCCACTTGAAAACGCGCCAAGTAATGGTGATCTGGCTGGCGATCTTAACTATAACTGCGGTGTTCATGCGAAAGGTTTCCTGTCATTTTCTGTTGTGCTGGAAAGGAAGCAGCGAGAAAGCCAAACACATGCTTCCTGTCAAACCAAATAGAGGATGAAAGCACATGTATTAGGTTTCTGGGATCAAATCAGCCTTTGGTCTGAGGGCTCTCAGCGTGGTCAGTTTTAGCGATACAGGATACTTGGTTACCACTACATATCAGTAAACTAAGCAAATTGTTATTATTACTAGGGCCACTCAAAACGCTTATGTGTAAATGGGGACTGAACTAGAGTAATGCCTTTGGTGCACTGAGCTCTTTTGGAAAATTCTGCTATGGAAAATTAAAAGACAAGTTAGGGGATTTTGAATAGCACGCATGTTACTTCAGCAACGGTTTCACTGGCTACTCATTCCTTCTCAGCACTGGTGAGCTGGACTGAGAAACTGAACCAGCTTTAAAACACAGAAAAATAAAAAAAGCTTATTCAGTAGGCAGAATGCAAACCAGTTTCCTTCCTAGCTGCCCAAAGGATGCTAAGGTCACGGTGCGAGTGCTGGTGTCAGCTGGGTGCGTACAGCAGGGACTGGAAAAAGCAGGTACTCTGAGTGGCCTGGGCAGCACCATAGCTGAACGCCTTCAATTTTAACTGCCCTATCCTCTGTCCAGCTTCCAAGTTCAATCCTAGTGCAGGTCTGTGTGTTGCCTTCTTCCCTGAGAGGGAACCTGAAGGTGATCAGAGTAAACCAGTTTTCTTGTATTAGAGCACGACTGTATTCAGAACTAATGGTTGAAGATTGCTGTAATGATTGCGTGTTTAACTTTTAGCTATTCCTAACAAGAGCCCAGCATCTTCAGCACAGCATCAAGATTACCTTGTTGCTGCATTATCAGTGAAGCATTTTTCTTTCATGTTCACTCAAGCTAGTACTAGACTTTTACTCCAGTCCTCTAAACACCTAGTAGAAAACTGAGACAAGTTATGAAAAAACAACTGCTGATGCCAGTAAGGGATATAATCTAGATTTTATTTGAGCTTTGCTGGTGGCACAAAGTTGCTCGTTTCTAGGATGATGATTATTTTGGCTAAGTTTCTTGGCAGATTTAGTGAAATACTAATTAAGTTAGATTGCTTTCTCTACCCATTATAGCAGGCTATGGTGTCTTTTCTGTATGTGTAGTTGCAATACCTTTATTTACTCTACTAATTTCCTTTGGCACATTCAGTATTCGTTCAACAGATTGAGTTCTTTTCATGAAATTCCCTTTCTAGACCATTTAAAATCTACTAGATCAGGGTGTCTCTTCTACAAGCCAGTTTTAGGGAGGCAGGTTTTTTTGTGATTCACTTTCCCCAGAAGAAAAAGAAATTCCTCCTTATGTTATGGAGAATGTATGCTAAACAGCTATGGTGTCCTGTTTTTCCTTCTGTACAGAACATACAGTGAGTGTACACAGGATCTCTCCTGACTCTATCCAAAGAGTAACATTTGGAGCACCTAGTCAAGTAGCATCTTCACTGTCTATCTGCAGTATCATTAACAAGAGACATATAGACAGGCATTCACTGTATTATACAAATGAGTAGCTACAAAGCAAGCTGGAATAAGTGGGCAAAGGGGTTGATGCTCTAGCTGTCTAGCAGATTTCAAGCAATTGAGTTAGCAGTCCATCCTGTGCAGAGAACTTCATTACCACTTTTTCAGGCTATCTGAACTAGCAGTTCCAGTCTCAGAAGCTATTCATGTAGCTCGTCTTTAGGTAGAAATTCTTAAAAACAAATAGCTTCCTTGGTGCTAAAAACATCATATGACTTCCTGGAATTTCCCGGGACTATACGCAGTGAAGTTACACCTTGTTGTAGCTTGTGCAAAGCTGGTAGAGCTCAACTGTCTATAAGAGCATTCTTGTAGAAAAGCCAAAGGGTGGGGAAGACAGGGTATTTCCCTCCGCTGCCTCAGCTCACAGGCTTTCATTACCTGTTTATGCATCATGTGAGAGCCTCTCAAGACTCCCTAAACAGCTTTCAGGTGGTTTTGAAGGCAGGGGATTGGCAAGAATAGGCCTTATTTCATATTAAATTGCTTGCCTCCCTAGCTGCTTGCATGATCAACAGTAAGCAGTTCCTTATGTTAATGCCTAAGTATTGGCGCACACCTTAGGAGAAACTTCATGACAAACTACGCTTGTAAGGAACACGTGCTGCCATCACAGCAACAGTTCAAGAAACAAAAAATTTAGTCTATTTTGCCATTTGCTAGTGCCTGTAATGAATTCCACTGTCATCTCAGGAGTAAGAAGAGACACCTGGCAGTAACTATGCATGACAAACCTGAATTGATGTGGGAAGAAATAATATCATCCCTCACAGTGTCCTGTTCTCTCATCACCATGCTTCTGTGCCACACTGCAGCAGCTAAATTAAGCAGGGACCTAACCCGAAACAAAACTCATTCAGATTTCCTCCTTTCCCTTCCACCAAAACAAGCAAATAAATAAAAATCAGCTGCACCAGCTAAACCTAAACAAGCATAGACACATGAATGAATGAACATATGGAGGAAAGGTAGGACTTGTCTCAGCTGCAGCTTCAGTTGTGTATGGCAATGTACAGCAAAAACATTTTAGGTCTTCATCATTACGATTTTTTGGTGGTGCTTTTAGAAGGACTTTAATTGTAGGAAGAGGCGGTATCATTTAGAAAAATATTTTTATTTTTGCATACTCAGTGTTAAAAAAAAATCTGGAATTCAAGTTGAGCTTGACAGAGAGCAGAAACCAGCAGTTCCATCAGTGACATTTAGAGACTACTGCAGTTCTTTTAATTTTTTGAGAAACTTGAGTCATTTTGGATCCAAAAGCAAGACTCCTGATATAGTAAGAAGTGTAAAATTACAAGTCTAACTCATCAGGCACAAAACTGAAGTTTTCCTGAGAAGATGTAATTACAAACTAGTGTATAAACTTTATATCACATTATTGGCAGGGTGCGGGGGGCCTAAGAGTACAAAAGCAAGATTTGGCTACAAAATTTTAAACACAAATCCTTAATACTCCAGGCTGAGGATGAAATTTTCAGGAGGATTAAGAATTACATATTACAGAACTACAGCAGTCAGATTTAAGTTAAGTTATGACAGCTGGCTTTGGTATATTCCCTTTCATATAGTTTTCATATCAATTCTAATGTTTTCCTGAGATCTTTCAGTACTTAGTAGGAAGTCTGTGCAGTCCAGCTGCTTTTTTCCTCCCCCCCGCCCCCCCCCCCCCCCCATCTTTCCCTTCCAGCTACCATTACATTCATGGGAAAAAAATGAAGACTAACCATGAACAATAGGCATTTTCCAAGCCTTAAAACAAATAGTTTAGCCAAAGGAAGCCCATTAATTACACCTTTTGGATAATAAATATTCCAAATAGTTGGCCTTCCAAAAATTGCTGTCTTCAATTTTGCACCCAAAGTTCCAAGCCTCAGTGTGCCACACGAGGCATCCCCATCTCCACTTGAGACCTGTCTTCTCTCAGTGTGCCACACAAGGCATCCCCATCTCCACTTGAGAGATGTCTTCTCTCCCCCTTGTCCATGGACAAGGCAGGGAGGGCATCATCACCACCCTATCAACATGGTAAGAACCATCATACCCACCATTAGCATTGCCACCATTGGTGTTACATGCTAAAGTACATAGCTGTATAATATTTGTACCTATGTTTCGTAACAGGTGCATGCAGTATTTCAGTTCTTTTGCAGGTACAAAGCTTTGTGTCGCAAATACTCTTCCAAACATTTCACTGCAAAAGGGTCAACATCAGTGTCAAACTTATTAGCAAAGAAGTGGTGGTTTCGTAGCATCCAGTTCAGGTCTCCCACCCCAAACACACAGACAGAGCGAATGTGAACTCCGCTGCACGGTGGGTAAGGTGCACCTTTGGACACGTCACCTTCAAAGTACTGCCACTTGACAAACCTGGCCAGTGCATTCATGTCAGAAACATCGTACTTGTCACTAGAAGAAACTGCACCTGGCACTTCAGGGATTCTCTGAATTGTTGCCCACAGGTACTCATCTGGGCTGTAAGTGTCTTTTGCCCACTCAATGAACTTAAGTATTTTGCCGCTTTCTAATATGTATTCTACAAATCTTCTGCTAACTACAAAATAGGCACTACCAGAAAAAATTGGAGTACTGAGAGGTGGTAGTTGTTTGTCTATGCCTGTGTTCTTTATTTTACCATCAATAATCTCATGGTGTTTTTTCCATCTCACTTCTTTATAAACAGGCATTTTTTCCGTTTCCAAGCTGTTTTCACCTTTAAGGGCTTTTAATTTCTCTACTATTTCCTGGTTGGTCTTTATAGGGAAGTCCATGCCACAGAGGTTTATTAGGTATTTCCAGTTTGAACTTCTTCTGTAGAGATCTTTCATGCAGTTAATGTCTGCCTGCACCCTGCTCCATGAAGCATATACAACACTCTCTAACTGGCTGGAAATAAAGACGTTATCAAAACATGAGACTATTCCCTTCACAGCAGCAAAAAAAGATTCTGGAGACTTTTTGTCAACATGAATGCAGTAAAAATTCTGAGGGGCGTAGATTGATCTTAGAAGTCTATCAAGCATCTCAATTTTGTGATAAACCACTATTGAATATGCAATTGGAAATTCTGCTTCTTCATTGCTGAGAGGTTCCAAAATGTATTTCCTAGTCTTGGTGAAGGAAGCACAGTCTGCTGTCATGTTAATATAATCATTTGTTGTTAATCTGGGGCGTTTCTTAAATGACACTGACAACGTCTCAAGCTTTACCTTTTGAATTTCTTCTATATCCCCCTCTATAATCTTGGTGCAGTTAACATTGCCAATAGGATCTTCTTTTGTCAGCTCTAGATGTCTCCGATTTAAGAAGTCTTGCTTCTGGTTAACTTTCAAAACCGAAATGATTACTAAAATAAGAGTTACACCCAAGAAAAGCCTGAAGCGTGAGTTGTGGCAAAACCGTAATTTCCTCTTCAGCATTTCAAATACCAAGTAGCTTTGCAGGGCTAAATAAATTGCCCTCCACTCTGCTCATATCAGCTTCAACAACTTCAGAAAAAACAGTTTGTGTTTCTCAGGAATTTGGTGAGTTTGTCAGGGAGATAGAAGGAAAAGTCCTAAAATAAAACAAAATATGCCTGTCATTCAAAGACCAAAAGGTTTCTTTAAAAAATTACTGGTTAATAATTATGTCATTATTTAGTCACAGTAAAAAGGTGACTAGTTCAGCCAAAAACATTCTGCTGAAAATTAGAAATTAATGAATGAAATTAGTTTATTTTTCTAGAAAAAGATTGGGAGAGGCAGATAGTTTTCATGAGACGCTATTTCCATAGTACTAAGACTACAGAACAAAGTTCAGTAAGAAAACAGAGCTGATTCAGCTGCATCTGACAAAATTAAAGCCAGTAAGTCAGATACATTACCAAGAAGCAAGTATTTGATGTTGATTCACACTTCAGAGTTTGACAAGAATGTTTCATACTCACTTCAACAGTAACATAGATTTCATTATAACTGTAACTTACCACTCGCTTCCTGGATGCCAGTTGCACTTTGTCTTCTCACTAGGAAAGCAGTCCCTGAAGCCTTTCAAGATTTTTATGTGAGATACAGACTCTTCAACATCCTGCAGATGAGCTTAGAAATACTATCAGGAAAGAGCTAACAAGAAGGGGACAAAGAAATTAGTATAGCATAATTCCTCAACTTTCAGAGTTGTAAGAACAGCTGTGACTGAATTGCTGAAGTACCTTTTTAAGGTAAAAGGCAATACTTACGGCCTAAAGCTGATTTGTGTTAAATCATGGCAAATGCACAAATCGAAGAGCACAGCAGTGTTGTGTTACCATCGTTTAAACACACTTGTTTTTATGATTCAGCAATTGCTTTTATGTGGAAATATGCTGCAAGGCTGAGTTGCAACAAGATTTATAATATGCCAACCTTACTTTCATCTTTATTTCACAGGCACTACATCATTTTTGTTTGCTAGTCCTGTTTTCCCTTAAGAACCTTTCTTCTGTTTCAGTAGCCTGTGAAGGGATCGCTGCACAGTTAGGCAGCTGCTACAGCTGTAGCTGTTGAGAAAACTGCAGTCTAGAACTGGATTACAGAACTAGGTGACTGTTTTTGTAAGTACCACCTCATGCAGGTAAACTGATCAAGAACACGATATCCTTAAACAACTTACATTGCCACTCAAATGCCATTTGTACTCACAAAGTCACTGCCTAATAATTCAGTGCAGGTCTGAATTTCAACCCCTAATTGCAAAAGCCAACAGTTTATAGAGAATGTCTTCCAAAATATTAATTTATAAGTTAATGAAATATTTAAGTATTTGAGAGATATACAACTCCTTTCATTTTTACTACTTTCAGGAAAAATTTAGTGCCTCTGAATAACTTTCTGAACAGCTCTAAGAATAACTGCTACCCAAAAAAAAGGGTAAGAAATTTTGTTTAAGAACTGTGCACTCTGTCCACTTCTGGGTATTGCTGTAGGCCACTCAGGATAAGATTTTTATTTTTTCCCCTTCTCTTCTTTAAGCTACCCCAGTATCTTTTTAGCTTTTAATTCTCAAACTGTGGCTTTTAACCTGCTACTTGCAAACCTCAGAACAGGTGCATGTAAGAAATTGAGACCTGGCATCACAGAGTTTTTTGGTAGTAATGCTGCCACCAGGATGCACTACATATTGGGTCCACCACTATGCCCACAGCATTGCAAACTGACTGGGGGAACAGTTCCACATGTAGTAAGTGAGGGGGAAAGTGCGGATCGCTGCACAAATGTGTAGCACAGCTATAACGATCAGCAGTATTTTAAGGAAGTACTATAACCAAATATTTTGCATTTCAAGCCACCAGCAGGCAGAGACCACAAACTATTCGTGACAGCATTACAGAAACATCTTATTTACTATAAAGTGTACTTTGTTTTCAGAGTTACACCTGTAATTATTTCATCCTGCATTTCTAATTTATCTTAGGGAGGTGGACATTTGTTCAAAGTCTGTTTTAGGTGTATAGTGAAGTCAAATTGGAAGAACTAAAATTTTAACCCTTAAGGTAAGTAGCCAGGTGAACCAGTGTACAGTTACAGCTGAAAACATACACAGGTACCTTTTAAGTATCAGGTCTTACACTTTGAATTTGAATTAAAAAAAAAATTAAAAGGGAAATTCCACAATTACCACTTTTAGTTCACAATGTGGCATCAAACACAATGACATAATTTAAAGCAAGTTTTAACATGCTTTATAACTTACCATACGCTTGCTTACTTGACATCCTGCCAGTTTTGACTAGTAGATCTGATCCAATAAAAATATATCCATCACATATGAAATTAACAAAGGAGGGATACTAGCTATGTGATAGTCTCCATAATCTCGATCAAGTATATATTTCCAGGCGATGAAGCTTGTGATACTGGTTACCCTTTTCTGCCTACCGACTTAGAAATGAAGACTTTTCTAAAACTTAAAATATACTTCAAATACACTTACATTTTTGAAGCTTTAGTTGACAGAAGCTGGAATCCTTCTTTCTTTAGGATGAGCATTACCGCTACTATTTCATCCTATTCTCAGTTTTTACAGGAGCACTAGCATTGTGGAGTAACACACATTTCAAGAGGATTGCCACCCCCTCCCTGTTCTTTACAATGCAGGGAGACAGTCTCTTCATTGAAAGCTACCACTGCAGTCTTCACCTTCTACAACTTCCGAAGAATAAAGCTCGCTAAGAAGTCTTTACTGTTCCTGTTCTAGAATAAAACTTCGCTGAAAGCAGGATAAAGAATCTCTTTCAGAAAGGGCTTGTATACCCAGCTGGGTGCAATTCCAATATTGTTTTGCACTCAGAATAATCAGACTTTGCATTTCCATTATACCAAACTGAGAGATCTGCAAACATTTACACATTAACATGGCTCTTATCTTTAGGTGGAGGTTTTTCCCCACAGTCAAATTTCTCACTGACACACTGCTTCCTCTGAACGGACTTAGCAGTAAGTTACTATTTTTTTATGCTTGCACTTTCTAAAAAGTCCTGAAACTCCATCATACCCCATTCTTTGCAAAAGCTGACCTTTACAGGACAAGGAAAGGTTTGGTACCTTTCATCTAATAATATACCTGGGTTTTGTTTTATAAAGTTTTATGAGCCTACAATACTCATTAACATAGCTTCAGACTGCATTCAGTAAAGCTTTTGACATTTTTTTCCTCAAGCTCTGCGTAGCTTTAGTGTGCACACTAGAGAATGCGGTGTCAGAGGCAGCACTTTGCACTGTGGGAGAGCAGGATGAGGTTTGCGCAGCCACAGATAAAAGACTTTATGCTGCAGCCTTGGTCTTGCTCTCAACTGCAGTTCAGTTGCAGAAGTTAGTACTTGACCTGCTTCCTTCTTTTACTGCCTCCTCCTGAAGTCAGAGCCTGTATTTCTGACGCAGTAGTCATTAAAAGGGGAAACTTAGAGCAGTTGCTGGTATTTGGAAGAGTTAGTACAAAGGCTGAGTTAGCTGCCCACTTCCCTCTGACCTGCCAAAATTATTCTTCACTGCTGTATACAAACTGTACGGTATGAATAAACACAAACCCAAGATAATTTCAACTTGATTTCTACTAGAGACTTGTGTTCTCTTTAAATAGACCCTATGGAAAGGATTACTATACCTAGTTTAAATGTCCATTTCTGGCACCTCTTCGGTGTCAGAGGGTAAATCACTTGAATCATCTGCCTCTTAGTTTATTCATCTGTGAAACAAGTACTCATTACCTGGCAAGTCTGGGAGTTGTCTTGGTAAAAGTCAGGTTCTGATTTAACTTCTATATTACTGTAAAGGTGCTACTGCAAAACAGCTGATTTCATTAGTAATGTTTTTACCTGGTTACTATATAAACTTTTGGTAACCCTACATGCTAAATTATTAATCTGACCCATGGTACTGACTGAAACGAGTCAGCAATAGACTACATGGGTATTTACGCCAAAGCAGCTGAAGGGGAATAACCTTCATCAAAGGCAGGCTGTGGCCATGGACAGGAGGGAGCAGCACCCTCTGAACCCAGCTCAAAATGTGATTTTAGTTAAGTTTGGCTTCACCCATCCTTAAAAACAAACAGAAAATCCCACAAGAAATCTAAGTCTTCATGGAAAAAACCCAAACAAAACACTTTTACAAGATTATGCCACAGCTTGGAGGGAGACCCAAGTTCCCGTAGAGGTTTTAGACAGGCTGGACTGGAGCTGCAGCATGTAATGGCAGGGCTATTATTAAGGACCCTTATATCCACGCCACGGGGCTGGTCCTAAGAACGTTTGCGAGGGCGCAGAGCCGGCAGCGCGCTGCTACACCAGCCCGGACGAAGGGCACACGGCCTCAGCCCAGCAACACGGAAACCAGCCTTTGGCTGCCGGCACGGCCGACCTCTTCGGCTGCAGTTTCACGGTGCAGCTGGTCTGATATCACGACGTGCTGCTGGTGGAAGGAGCAGCCCTGCTCCCATCTCTGCTGGCCGCACGTCGGGCCAGGAGGGGCACAACAGCAGATCCAACCAGCCGGCCTCCGGGGAGCTCTCTGTGGTCAGCTATGATGGCTGCCAGCAGGGCCCCAAGGGCACTAATAGGCCTTGATGGCTCCAACCAGCCCCCTCTGAGCTCCCCCATGGCCCCACTTCAGCCTCCCGGGGCTGCCAGCCCCTGCCCCAGTGATGCCATAGCATGGCCAGTCTCCAGCCCCCACAGCCTGGCCGTGGGCCCTGACAAGCTGGGCCCAAGTCCCAGCCCAGCCTCGGCCTGTCCCTGTCCCCAGGGAGCTGCCTGATGCCAGGGCTGCACCGCTCCTGGCTGGGGCAGTGGGACAGGCCTGGCTGCCAGCCCCTGCCCTGACAGACCCGCCATGGGGAGCCCCCGGCCCTGTGGTGCCCTGGAAATCTCTGCTCACCATGCCGCAGTCCAGCAAACCCGGGCTATGGGTTTCAGGCTCTTGTTTGGACTGATAGGGCTGAGAGTGAGATGTGTCTCTTCCTAAACGAGGCTAAAAGCAACAGCAGCCTCTAATCAGTGTTATGCCAGGGTGGCACCGCTCTCTGGGGATATTAATTTCGCCTGAGTTACAGTGTCAGGATTGGGAAAACAGGATTCCCGGTTCTCAGGTATTGCAGGGCCTCCCCTGTGCCAGCTCGCGTAAAACGCATGGCTCTCCTCCGTCCTGTCTGAAGTACTTTAGAGAGCAGAGTGAAACCACAAACTAAGTAGATATTTTTTGTATTTAAGCAATTACCATACATTTTTATGCCAAGTATGTTTTTTTCCTTGGAAAGAGCAGTTAGGGCTTGCTGTGAAATGGTACAGAGGCCATGAGAAGAGGAAAATCATTAGGGGCTGGTGGCACAAGAACGAAAAAAATCAGGTGTCTTTTGATTTTGGCACTCCAGCCCTTTCTCACATCAGTTGAAAAACTGTTGAGGCAAGATGTTACGCACCGATTCAGCATCCAAAAGGGAACATTGTAGCCTCCAAAACACACCATGAGCCGGTATCAGCACCAGAAGTTCAGAAGGGGATATGTAGAGGGTAAGAAAGTACTTTGGGGTATTTCAGCAGCCTGTAAATCTTGTGAAAGACATAGAAAGGCAGGAAAGAGCTTAGAGCTAGGTAGCATCACAGAGGCTGTCAGGAGGTCAAAACCAGTTGTAACAAGAGCAGGGAAGATCTGATAGGTCTCGCAGGCTTAGCTGCAATATTCTGGTGTCACAACTCTCTCAGCCTTGTGGGCTGCTGAACTGATGTGCACCCAGCTCCTTCCCTTCATTTTTCCTCCTATTCTGCTTCCTGTAACAAATACCAGAGAAAGCAGACGGTGATGTTTGCCGTCTTATAGTTGCTTTGGTGACTTTCAGCATACAGCCGCTGTGGAGATGACCCAGCAACAAGAACATTACACAGGCCTCTATTGTACATCCACAGACACGTCAGCTTTTAATCAAAGCTTTACAACAGGTATTTGAAAACTTCCTGACAGCTGCCCTAGTATCCTACATCCATTCATGACAACCTGAGATTTTTGTTTTTACAGAAACATTATTGAAGCCAAGTGGAAAATGTAGTGCTGAGTACACCCACCTCTGAAGGAGACAAGTAATGGTTTTGATGGGTGGGGAGTGAGGGTCAGAACTGACTTATTTTTCCCTTTTCTTGCCTCAGAGAGAGGGAAAATATAAGGAAACTTCAGCTACCCCTGGGAATAGTAAGTGAGCAGGTGTTGACCAGATCCTTGCTGTTGTCTTTCCCCATTCACAAATTCTACCTGAGATACAAAACTTCAGAAGGCGGCCCTCCACTGAGAGTGGATTTGCTGGAAAGTCCTTGAGTTTTACCAGGGCATATCCATGATGCTTCAAAGCACACATGTCCTGCAACCAGTTATACAATTAACCTGCTTCCATTCAGGTTCAGTTATGCAGAACATTCGTTCTGATGAGGAAGTGATTTTTAAAGTGGTAAGCAGCTTGCATAAACACAAACATGCATAAGCCCAAAGACAGACTGCACAGATGCAGGGTTATCTGCAGAGATCTGCCAGACACAGAGCGGAGTCACATATACTCAACATTTCCATGATATCAAGCAGCACAATCTTGAAAGCAGACACACCTGTAACTGAATGAAAGTGCTCATGTTTGTTCCGTTAGATAGTCTTCAGTCTTACTGAAAATGAGAACTGGTCATAAGCTGAGTATTTGGGTTACTATTAGACTTTACGGGACTAAGACCTGAATTCTGAAAGTCATGCAGAGGCAGCAGTAGGGTTCCACATGGATGCAGGTGTCTGCTTATAGACAACACTCTGCAACAGCAGGGCTTTTCCTTCAGAGCTGCTTAAAAAAAAAATTAGAAAAAGACACTTCCTTTTTATAGAAAAAATAACACATTTCTAGTCCCTTGTTAGCTTAGAAGGCAGCTTTAAACAAAACTTCACAAATGACTAGTACTTCTACACCTACCACTACATGGAAATTAAATAGTGAGAGTAGCTAAAAGTAGATAGCTGTTTTTCGAGGGGGGTGGGGTGGTGTATGAAAATAAATTCAAACCCCTGGGTTATTTGGAGATCTTGTGTTCACATGTCAGGAATCTGACACACTAATATCCTTCTCTTTAGAAAAATGAGTAAAACCCACATGAACATCCATTCAGTGTGTAAAATGGCATTGAAAAAAAATATAAGTTTTGGTAGCCTTTCTAGTACTCTTTTGTACTACTGTATCAAGTAAGTCTTCCTCAGAACAACTCAAAGCCTGATTTCCCACATTCACGTCCATCCTTAAAGGTCGCATAGGAAGAGCTGTAACAGTAAGGAATTTCAACTAAAGAAGTAAAGCCACTATGGCAAAGTCATTCAGTGACCAGTTCCTACCTCTAGAAGTCTATGACTCTTAGTACTGACGAAAAGCTATGTTTCATCTCAAGGTAACTAACACTCAAAGTACACTCACGAATCCCAAAACAAAAAAACGCAAAATCTTTGAAGTACTGTTGCCCAATTTAACACCCAGTACAACCACCTGGTGTTCATCAAGATAATTTGTACACACTGGCTACTTCAAAGTAAAACGCCTATCTATTTTTTTCACATTATTCTAATGTAGGAACTATAATTTTGCCAGGAACAGTGCGGTCGCTGCACTCCTCGCACCCACCTACAGAGTTTTGCTAATTGCTGCCTTGTGACAATGCTGTGTTTCAGAACAGGACACGCTGGCAGACTCTGTTACCGGAAAGGTAATCTCTATTAAGCCACAACTTAATCTCATGGGGGAAGGAGGCAGCTTCAAATTTTTGTGTACTTGGATCCCTCTTTGAGCACAACATTTAAAGTATTATTCTGAGGAGACTTTCTTTAGCCCTATGTAGAAGGCAATGTTTTAAAGCCATGCCTACAGTTACAGTTCATTAGTGAGCTAAAGGGCAAATAGTAGCAGCAGCAATGATCTCTGAAAAGAACAGATGTCTCCTGTACTTACAGGACTAACAAGGATCGGCATCATGCTTAGGTGCATAGGTAACTCTATTGTGCAAGTCAATAAAACAATACTTCCTACTCTTAATCTACAGCCTAAGAGGTACTATATGGTATTTTTTTGTTTTTTTCACAGTTCACTTCAGGTGAGATGAGTTTAATGTGACCTGCAAGACAACTGCACATAAAAATACAGTTCAAAAATACAACTTTTTATTGTCTAAGGAGCAGATACTACCTGGAAAGTAGGTTCCATTGCAAAATAGACAAAAAGACAGACAAAAAAACCCCCAAATTATAGTTTATAGTGCTGTATATATCATCAGGACTGAGTAACTTTCACTGTCATCACAGAAACTTTATACGGGGTGAGAACTGCCACCTCCTACTCCCTTCCTTACAGGATTTTTCAGTAGGAAAACAGCCTCATCCTTCCACCCCTCAAAAAGACAAACAAAAGGCGGCTTTAAAAATCTAATCAAGAACAATACGTATGAGTGATTATGATAGGAGAATCCACAGCTGGGAACATTTTGGTAGCACAGTTACCAAACACAGAGCTTTTGTTCGGATTTACAAGGTTCTTGCCTGGTGGGTGCAAACAGCTTTCTGAGACAACCCATCACAGTTTTCTGAGAGGCGATGAGGTTTCTGTTTGTTTTATTAAGCTTCTCTACTAGCGCCACGATTATCCTGCGCATAATAATGCCTCACAGCGCAAGAAGTGGTCTCCCTGAAGCTATGAAGTAAACCTAATAGCACAAGTTATTTCGGTTGTACTGGTTGGGCATGCTACATTCCTGTGGAATTACCTTTTTTCACCTTTCCTAAAACAGAGTTCTAGGTTGATAAAGTTAGGTGTTTTCAAGTTTCAGGAGCTTATGAACCAAAGTAAGTGGAGAACTTTTGGATTATGTTGGAATCCAAAGGAAAACCAGGAGGAGATTATTAGAAAAACAAAATTAAATCTTTTCATAAGACTAGCAGTGGGTTTTCCACTGTGGCAACAAATTTGGAGAGCAGGATTTTGCTCAGTAAATCACCATACTCTCAGCACAGCAGACTGTAAATCTTCAGCTTGTATGTTTCCCAGTGCATTTCGCTTAAGTTAGAAAAAAGAAAACAGACTTGGCAAAGGTATTAATTGGGTTTTTTAAGCAACTTTTGGCTCTTCTGGCCTCAGGGAAGAAGTATTACCCCGACAATTCAGATTCATAGGAAAGAGATGATGCTGGTAACTGATGTTTACTATAAGCAGAGTAGAGAATCACTGAGGAGAGAAAATAAAAGTAGTATTTTCATTTGTATACACCTACTTTCAAAAGCAAGGTACCATTGTAACTGAACTCCAACTTGAGCTACAAATACTGCATTATTTTTCAGAAGAATTCTCAAGTTGCAATTGATACACTGAAAAGCTAGATTTGTGCCCTCTTCTCTTACTGCCATTTCTGACTCTGTAATTCTGGGCAACTCTGAGGTCGCCCACCTCATATGCCATTAAAAAAGAAATTTAAAATTGCGGACTCCAAAACGGCAATTCCCTCCTGCTGCCGCTCCTCCTCCTTCCCACAAAGAAATCTACTTTTCTGAGCAGCACTGAAAGGAGGCAAAGTGCCAGAGCATAACTGAGCTTTCTGTCAGGTTTCTGAGTCCTCCCACCCAACTTGGGTCACAGAAAACTATTTACAACCTTATAAACAGCTGTGCTGTTCTGAAAAAAAATGAGGTTTCTTCAGGGTTTTCCCAGTTCTAGCAAGTTTAACAGACGGGGAAAAAAAAAGCCACACCCCAGGACTGCAACACCTCAAGAGCATCCGATCTCCCCTGAACCCTGTGCTTGCTAACAGATCTCACACCAACCCAGCACCCCCGAGGCCAACAACCCGCCCCGGGCTCCCCCAGGCACCGCCGCGGGAAGGGGCAAGGGAGGGAGACCGACAGAAAGGGGGGAGAAAGGGGAGAAACGGGAGAAGGAAAGAAAGGGAAGACGGAGAGAGGGGAGGAGAAAAAAAGAAGGGAAAAGGGAAACGGGGGGAAAAGGGAAACGGGGGGAAAAGGGAAACGGGGGGAAAAGGGAAACGGGGGGAAAAGGGAAACGGGGGGAAAAGGGAAACGGGGGGAAAAGGGAAACGGGGGGAAAAGGGAAAAGAAAGAGGGAAAAGGGAAAAGAAAGAGGGAAAAGGGAAAAGAAAGAGGGAAAAGGGAAAAGAAAGAGGGAAAAGGGAAAAGAAAGAGAGAGAAGGGGGCAAAGAGAGAAGGGGGGAGATAGAGAGAGAAGGAGAAAGAAAAATAAAAGAAAGATCGGAGAGGAAGAAAGGGAAGAGGGGAAGGCGGGGAAGAGGGGAAGAAAGTAAAGAGGAGCAGAAAGAAAAGGAGGAGCAGGAGACGGGCACAGGCGCTGCGCCGCCCCTGCCCTCCAGCGCGGCACCTGCCCGGCGACCCCGCGGCGCCGGGGCAGCGCTGCGCCGCTCCGCAGGGCGCGGCGGAGGCCGCGGGAAGCGCGATGCTGCCAGCCCGGCCCCAGCCGCCGCCCGCCCCGCTCCCGGCCCGCCCGCGGCACCCACCTGCGCGGCCGCCGCCGCTCTCCCCCGGCGCGGCGCGGCGGGACGTGTGGCGGGGAGGCGCCCGGGGCAGGCAGGGAGCCCCGGCGGAGCCGAGCTGCCCCTCCCCTGCCGGCGCGGCCCGCCGATGGGATCCCGGCCCCCGCCCGGCCCCCGCCTCCCCCGGCACCACCCACCCACCGGCGCCGCCCGTCGCTCCGCGGGGCCCGGCGCCCCCGGCCGCGTCCCGCCCCTGCCTCTCCTCACTCCCGCCCGCCCCGACAGCGCCGAGCTGCCGCCGGCCCCGTCTGCCGATGCTCTTCTTCGGCCCTTTTTTTGTTTTTTGGTTTTTTTTTCCTTTTCTTAAGGCTTCCCCTGGCAGTGCCGGTAACGTTGAAACCCACGAAGGGCGGAGCGGGGACAACTCCTCCGCGGCTCATGGCGACGACGGGCTTTCTCACGCTTGCCCGGGCCACCCCGGGGGGCGGCGCGGCAGCACCCGCGGGGCAGAGTCCAAACCCAGCCCGCGCCCGCCGCGGCGGCGGGGGGCGGCGCGGCAGCCCGCCCTGGGGGCCGCCCCGGGGGCGGCGGGAGGGTCGCGTCTGTCCCTCGGCTCGCTTGCGGTTTGTCCCCAGCGGGGCCGGGGTCCTGCAGGTGCGGGGGTGCCGCGGCGGCTGGGCGCCGGCCCCGCGCCTGGCCCCGGGCTGCCCCCAGCTCGCCTTTGGCGGACAGATGCGCTTTAAGTGGGCCAGTGGGTGGAAAAATCGAGAGGGAGGGAGAGGGGGCTGGGCCGGGAAGGGAGCAGAGCTGGCGGGGAAGCCGGGTGCGAAACTTGCAGCGGTGAAAAGAAAAGCGTGCCTAGACAGAGTCTGGGGAGGACTTTGATGTCTTGTTCACTTCGTCCCGTCAAACGTCTGCCCGACGATGAACGTACTCGACGGGGTTTGGACAGCTGTGAAACATGAAGGTGGAGCTTAGGGGCAGGCAGCTTCTTAATGTTATCAAAGTACTTAAAAATGAAACAGAAAATTAAATTCCCAAAAAATAGGAAGTTCAAAGAAAGCATCTTCCTCATTAAAAAACCCCAAGCGCTGCAGCCTGCAGCAGCTTGAATAGTGCTTGCAGTGTTCCCCAAGAATCGCCGCACATCAGCATTACCTTCAGCAGTACGATTTGGCAGATGAAGGCACGCCTAAAGGACTCTCCTGTCCTTTCCTCACCCCGGTTGTGAGCTCCCACTGGAGGTTCATGCAACTGCACAGTAAGCAGGATCAAGGGGCTGAAAGCTAACAAGAAAATGGGAAGATTTGGTTTCAAGGCTGTCACTAGGAGACACTGCCAGAAGGGGGAATTGCCCCACATGTCGCCACTTAGCTCAAGCAGGTTAGCCTGGGAATGGACTGCGAGACCGCAAATCTGCATCATCACGTCAAGAAAATTTTCATTATATATGTACCTTCTGGGTAGAGAAGTAGTGTATAACTACACGCTAGCTTGGCAGTCTTCCCTTTTTCCTGATAGGTGGGGAAAAAAAAGGGGTCTTTCTGGTTTGTCTGTTATTTATAGGGCTGAACTTCTGGTGGAGCACCATACTAAAAAGGCCTTTCTTACTGTAAACCCAGTAGAGGTCGGTAACAGAAGTTTCCAACGGGAGGGAGAAATCTGGGGGTAGGGGGCAAGGTTTCCTACTTGTTTTTCCCATGGAGAGTAATGGTTTATGATTACAGCTGATGACTGTATCTTGTTGGTCTTGCATGTAAATTAGAACAACAAGACACAGGTAGCATAAATTTAAGTATTTGTTCCCTTGCTAAACCGTCTGCAAAGGATCGCAGTATTGCCATTGCAGTACAAGAAGTAGTAACAGTGGAGCTGAACACTGGGTATTCTTAAGAGAGTGAATTGGGTAAGCTCCGGGGGCAGATGTTTCCTTCCATTGTTTTTCATTCCTCCTGCCTTAATTACTTACAGTCTTTTAGGCTTTTTCTTGGAAAACCTAAAGAATATAGAACATCTTAAAAGACCTTATTTTTTTTATGCTCTGTCAGTTTGAGTTGCAAAGAATTTTTTAAATCTCATGCTTACTGCTCATTCTTGTATTTTCTCAATTTTACTAGTTTTAAGGAAGCAAAAGTTTCCTTTTTCTGAAAAGCCAGACAGTGCTCTAGCATTTTGTAATGTTAATAGCTTCTCTGCTAACCTTTTCAAAAGATCACTTGTCTGAGTTTTTGTGTCTAGTAAGTGTAACCCCAATATCTGTTTCTTGTGATAGTTCCAACCCAACATTAGGAAGATACTAGTTCCTAATATCTAACCTCAAGTAGACAGAGGATCCTAACCTCAGTTTTGAATCCTGCTAGGGCTTGATATGGAGACTGTGCCTTTACTACATTAGCCTTCTCTAAGGAAAGGGTTGCTACAATCCAGAAATTTGTATTATCTTTTCTGTGAGCAACCCTAATAACATTTCCCTTTGTTGTAAAGTTTATGAGACTGAACATGCTTGCCTAGATTCCCCACACTGCTTGCTCTGTGCCTGAGTAGGGAAAAAATAATTCAAATCTTCAGTTTGCAGATGAACCCTTGAAAGCTGAGCCTCAGCATAAGTCAGAGGGGGAGTGCCAGAAATGCAAACACTGTGTGCGGGGAAAAAAAAAAGGTCTGAAGAAGGTGGTCACAGCTGCCAAAACCACTTCAACACAAAACATTGTCTGACAGAAGGAAGACACCCCACTCCATTTAAGAAAATATATCCGAAGCACATTGTAGCATACTTCTCTTTGGAACAAAATGTCTTCTGATATGGGTGAGTATTCATTTGTAGGGATCAACATGGCTCATGCCTAAAGTTAATACGAGAATGTCATGTTTTCTTCCTCAGAATATGTGTAATACATATTAGAAGTACTCTTTCATTTTACCTGTTTTGTGTTTACACAAAATCGTCATACTTTTTGAGATGCAAATTTTTTCAGGTAAGTTTAAAATAAATTTAATATGAATAAACTATGTTAGTACTGTGTGATCAAGGCTGTCCTGGGACAAACTTCTTCTAAGACACTAGCTGGCAGTTAGTACTAATTACAGAATCAAAAATAGAGTGAAGTGGATTGCAGCCTTGAGTTGCCAAAATTAACTGTAAATCATATACTGGGTAAATTAGGGGCCTCTCGTACCACTGTGGTGGGTTTGACCTTGGCTTGCTGCCAGATGCCTACCCAGCCGCTCTCTTACTGTGCCTCCTCAACAGGACAGGGGGAGAAAATAAGATGGAAAAGCTCATGGGTTGGAATGAAGACAGGGAGTTTGCTTACCAATTACCATTGTGGTCAAAACAGACTAAACTTGGGAAAGATTAATTTACTGCCAATTAAAAATAGAGTAGAATGGTGAGAAACAAAGACAAAACTAAAACCACCTTCCCCCTAGCCCCTCTGGCTTCTTCCCAGGCTCAGCTTCACTCCTTCGTTTCTGACTCTTCTATCTTCTCCCCCCCGAGCAGTGCAGGGGAGATGAGGAATGGGGGTTGCGGTCAGTCCATAACAGCTCCTCTCTGCCACTCCTTCCTCCTCACGCTGTTCCCCTGCTCCAGCATGAGTCCCTCCACAGGATACAGTCCTTCACAAACTGCTCCAGCCTGGGTCCTTCCCACGGGGTTCAGTCCTTCAGGAACAGACTGCTCCAGCGTGGGTTCCCCGCCCCCCCAGGCTGCAGCTCCTGCCAAGAGCCTGCTCCTTTGTGGGCTCTCCACTGGCTGCAGCTTCCTTCAGGGCACGTCCGCCTGCTGTGGCATGGGGTCTTCCATGGGCTGCTGTGTGGATATCTGCTCCACTGTGGTCATCCATGGGCTGCAGGGGGACAACCTGCTCCACCATGGTCTTCACCACGGGCTGCAAGGGAGTCTCTGCTCTGATGCCTGGAGGACCTCCTTCCCCTCCTTCTCCACTGACGTGGGTGTCTGCAGGGCTGTTTCTCCCATGTTTTTCTCACTTCTCTCTCTCACAGCTGCTGTGCAGTGGTTTTTACCCTTTCTTAAATATGTTATCACAGAGGTGCCACTGGTGTCACTGACGGGCTCAGCTTTGGCCAGGAGTGGGTCCATCTTGGAGCCATCCAGAACCAGCTGTATCCAGCACGAGGCATCGCCTGGCCTCTTCTTGTGGAGGCCACCCCTGCAGCCCCCACCCCCCCCGACCTTGCCAAGTAAACCCAATAGAACCACTTAGGTTATTTTTTGTTACTCTGATCCAGTTAAAAAGTGTAACTTGCTGATGGCACTGAAGAGGTGAGAAGCAAGCCTGGCGTTAGCATGTGTGCCGGGGGAATGAATGACTCCTTCTCTTGCTGGCTGCGTTGGCAGCAGTGATGAAAGGTAAGTCTGGTGTGGCCTGGCAAAGCCGGTATTTTAACCATAAGAAGAATCAGTCAAGCTCCTGCTAAGACACTAACAAATTAGACAAACTTCAACCTTTCAAACTTTTCCAAATTTTATTTATGAAAAATCACAGTTGTCTTAGAAAGTCTCCTCTCCCAAAGTAAAATTCAATCAGTACCAATATTATGTATATAAATATAAATAAATACGATTATGTATATAAATATATATAAATACATACATACATATATACATACACACTCAGATATGTGTATGCATACACCAGGAATTCTGAACTAATGTCTGAGCTGGTTTCATTTCTCCTCTACACTTCTGAAACATTTCCCGAATTTCAGAGCCTGGTCTCACAATTGCTTTAAGGTGATCTAAGTGCAGGCTTCTTCTGAAAGGACTGCAGACTGTGTATCTGCAATGCTCTGCTCAAGCCCTTCCTTTGATTTTATACCATCTATTGACTATTTCATAGCCCAACTTTTCCATTTAAGTTCATTTCATTTCTCCTTCCTCCCTTTGTTGAAGGTGGTCTGTGGTAGCTGTGAGGAACAATTCCACAATAAACTATTTTATAGTCTCTCATGTTCATGTTTTGCTAGATAAACACCTATTTTCTTTCCACTATAAATGGTTAACTCATGTGATCCTATATCACATGAGCAGCATCTTTGATTCAGTTATAATATTTTTATGACGACAGCGTTTTGCTGTCAGTTGTTACATAAACTGGTAGTCTGGTGCTAAGCTTCCTATTTGCATTGTGCTGATGTTGCAGACTTCAGAGTTGTTGATATAACATATATAGCTAATATGATTTCATGCTATGTTGTCTGGTATTGCTACTTGTAGACAGGAGGAAAAAAGAATTCAGTATCAACACTTTCTTTCCAGCATAGCCAAACAAATTAATGCCAGCCTAGGACCATGAACCTAAAGTTCCTTTAGATGTTATTTATCTGTACAGCATTAGCCTCTTGTCTTTAATTTTTCCTTCTTTATCACCAAGCTTTCAACATCTACTCATAATTTCCCCGCATTACTTTCTTTATGACATTTTGTCTAATTTCTGTAAAATAGGCAGTAGTTTTGTTATTTCTGAATTTTCTTTCAGTTACACTTTCACTGTACATTATTTGTTGTTGTGGGTTCCTTTTTTATAGCAGGGTTTCTCTGCTACCTGGGATCAGCTGAAAATTTTTCAAGAGGTAAGCTATTTTTTACCAAAATTTGCTCTGCTGGAAACAGAATGCCCTGCTCTGTCCCTCTGGGCAGTCAGTCTCTCTATACAACACCTTATAAAAGTACCCTATATGCGATTCCTGAGAAACTGCAGAAGTATGAGGTCTGAACACATGCATTTTCCAGTACCCCTGTGGGAGTTCTTTTCTATTATGTCAGCTGTGAATAAAATTCATAGACTGATATTTTCCCTTACTGGACTAGGTGGTCCATTCCCTAAGGAAATCACAATCAGTGTATTTCTGAGTGTTGAGAATTGTTAGGATTAATAGCCTTGCTTAGCACTTGAAGCTAAAGTACTTGAAGCCTTAGGCTGCAAGAACTGTCCAAGAGTAAACTTTTTGATAAAGCTGATGTTGCAACCACAAAACTAGCTGAAAGTGGCAGATGCGAGCAGAATGAAGAAGGAGCAAGGAAACAATTCCGAGAGAATGCGGTAACTTCAGAAGAAGGCCAGCCCAGTGACCAAGAAAACCAATAAGAAATCAAGACACCACCAACTAGAATTGAGTGATTGGGCTTGGGGATCGGCTAAGGGGTGGTACATTTCGGGAAGTCTGCCTGTAAGGGTATAATTGGGGTGCATGGTCTGCAATGGGGGTCCCTCCTTGGAGGCATCCAGCTCAAGCTGCTCTGCATGTCGGATAAATTAACTACTTATTTACTCAGTGGATTGGTGACTCATCTTCTTTGAGCAGGAACCTAGGGCCAAGCCCTGTTGAGGTGGCATCTGCATAATTCCTAACATGGACTAGGTGGTGGCTGCTCAATTCCTGCAATACGAGATTGTCTTTAACTTCTACATTTAGTACACATGAACCTATAATAAGAATTGTCTCCTAGCACATGATCTGATTATTGCCTGTTTGGGACTTTATCGTAAGGTTAGACATCAGATAGTTACATAAACTGCACATTACCATAAATCACTACAGGTTTATTCATATTACTAGATACAACTGCCTGTTGAAAAGTTCCCAGAATCAGTACGGGTGTACTGTAGAGTAAGAGTATACTTTCATTTTTATTAGGAATTTCATCTTTGTCCACAGGCTTTTGCAGATGGCTTCGGTTCTTGGAAATGTAGCAATTTCATCAAAAGGATGGATACTGCTGGGATATGTATTTTATTGCACACTTTATCCAGTCTTCACAGTGACCTTTCCAAACTCATGCTATTGATTTTGCAGACTTAAGTTTCCAAATCTGCCTTGTTTCTTTATGTTCCCAAGAGTTAGTGGTTTGGTCATGTAAGTCTATTATTGTACCACTCTGGAGGGTAAATGTGGGGTCCTAATTACAGGCTAGTCAATTTACATTCTGCAATCCACCACTCCTTTTTTTATTCTAAGTTTAAATCTGGGTTCTATGTAAATATTTTGCTCAGGTTTGAGTGTCTCGTGTGTGTCACAGATAGATGCTGAACAAGAGGTTCCCTAAGACTTTAAGACTGCCTATAAAATTGAGGTCTCTCGTAAGAACTTCCTAAGTTTCCTCTTCATACCTGATACCTTTTAAGAGTTTCATACTTTCTAGGTCAAGAATATTTAGTACCTTTCCTTAGTACAGTCTGATAAACATGTGGTTTCACTTATATATCAATTATTAAAGTAATCTTGAATATCCAGGACAAAACAACCTTCTTCTCATATTTGTTTTCAGCAGGTCCATTGAGCCTTCCTGAGGGAGAAAATTCCTGCTGGATCTCTTAAAATTTTTTTCCGTTAGTCATTCTTTTCCTAAGCCCAGTCTAATCATGTAGTGTTCATAGGTGGTGGTGTTTTGTGGCAGAGGTAAATATTCCAAAAAGAACCCAGCCAAAAAAGCCAGAATTATTTACCTCTTGACGATGAGTTACAAGTAAGAAGCTTGTGAGAAAGGGTTTAATTTCTTGCTCTCAGTACTGCTGTAAGTCTTCAAGAGCAGCTCGGTTCTCTTAAAAGGTTTTCAGTCCTCGAAAGAATGAAACTTTTGAAAAATACTACACTTTTTTCCTTGTGAGAAGTCCAGAGGGGTCTTATGCTGCTGGTAACCTCTTGAAACAGTGAAACAACTCTATATAAGGAAGAGGTCTGTAAAATAAATGAACAAACACACAAAGAAACAAACAAGCCTGATTTCCAAGCAAAATTCAGGGGTTTGCACTATAATGTAAAATGGTTTAGTAGTGAAAAATATTATAAACAAATATTCTGATGTGTTTTTATGTCCCAGCTTGCTGGCACATGCCTAAAAGTTGTCTCTGTAGCTCTGCTAGGAAGTAGGATTGTTGCCACCCTGAAGAAAACCATTTTTCCTTCCAAGATCCACATATGAAGAGTTGAACTGCATCCTCAAGAAGACTCCGTTGTCCTGCACAAAGACTTCCTGGCTCAAATATCTTTGTTTTATCCATGCATTTGACATTCTGTTTACTCTTAATGTTGTTTGACCTGTCTGTTGGCTGCTCTCTGTACCTTAGGATGGTGTTCACCAGAACGGTTTAAACCAGCACTGGAAATCAATGGACTTAGTTTTAATTTACCAAGAAACCATCCAGTAATCTGAGACAGCACTTTCTTCCCCATGTTGTCTAAAGTAAGGAAAATGAAGATCATAAGCAAATGTGATTCTAAAAATCTTTATTCAAGCAGACACCAACAAGCTGTAGTGATATAAATTGATACAGCAGAGAAAATCATTCAAGCAAATCACTGTTCTTTCAATAATCTAAGTGAAAAAGCTGTTGTGTGAGAAGACCTGTAGCCTGTTATTTTCCAGCACCAAGCCAGAAAAGGAAGGAGAAATAAACAGAGGTTATCTCAATCTGAAAAACTGCACTTAAGTAAATACAAAGAGGCCTTTCTAGTAACGCAGCTTGAAGCCGCACCTTTGCAAAAATGTGTTTCTAATGTAAACCAAGAAGAAAGAGTACCTGATGTATAGATTTTCTGGTATCTGTAGTTTCTGAATTAAATAAAGAGGGCAATTATGTCTTCAGTGAAGTGCTTTGAGGTTTACTGATGAAATGTTCTGCATAGTTGTAGATATTGCATTGCTGCAGTCATTGACATGACTGTCGTAACCTTTTGCAGCCTTTACTTCTTGCAGCCACCTTCTGTGTAATATCTCAAGATACGTTCGAGACAATTCATGGTGTGAGCCCAAAACATGCAAATACTCACTTAAAGCACAGACTGAAGTCCAGTGTTGACAGTTTTGTTTCTTTGGCATACTGCTGCAACTTTCTGTATGAAGTTTAATGTATTGATAGACAATTCTAGAAAACTGGCCTGGGGTTCTCACAGAAATAAAGAACCAACCACTTATCATTCATCCTGTTTCTCCTCTCTCCTATACATGCATGGCAACAGCTATGTTCAAAGCCAAGTCAAAAAGAAAAAAAAAAAAAACTCATTCATACCACAGCAAAATATTGCATTGCACATTCTGCTTGTGAAGAGGCATAAAATGAAGTGGTAGATGTTCATCATATTGGTTAATGCCGAACATACTGCGGGTCTGCTAATGAAGCAAGATCACATTAGAGAACCTTTCATGTATCAGACGTGATTCTTCAGAAATTGGTTCAGGACTAAAAGTTGATTGAATAAAAATCACTCTGTATAATGCCAACTAATGCACAGGAAATAATTAACTTTGGAATTTCTGAATAAATATCACTTAGCTTTTTTACTAATTTAGAATTGAGTATAATCCATATTCCTGGCAAACATATACAGGGACAACTAGCCCACATAGGTAAAACTGATGGCATTTCATTACACTGTGAAGAAGTAAAGTAGAGAGTGAGGCTCTCCTGCAATTTATTTTTACTTAAACCATTGTAATTGAATTGATTTCAAAAAATCTACTGAGTATTTTTACTGACGTATCTGAAATCAGAATTTGACTTGATGTTTAAGCAACCTATTTGATCAAGGTGTTAGGGATATTCATTGGCCAGAATTTTTGTTTTAGTCATGTAATGTGTTCTAATATTTACTGAGAAATGGTCATAAATCCTTCAAGATCCTTCAAGTGTTCATGGGCAAGTGAGGCTGCTGTGAATGTGCTCACGATCTGACATATTTTATGGATTTATCAAGAACTATAGACAGGAAAGCTGTCTGATATAAATATATTTAGCAGAAGTACTTGTCAAGAAAGTGGAGGATAACCTTGAAGTAATTGCCTAATTTAGCAATATTTTAAGGACTGGAATGGAAGGGCCTTCAACTCCATATTGACATTCTCTTTGTTTAAATATAGCGTTGACATTCATTCAGAAACTAGCCAACCGGCATAAACAAGTTGATATGAACTTGGCAGCATTTTTGAGTGCTGAGGTAAACAACTGTCTTTTTTTAGACTTCTCTCTATTAATTCACTAATCCACACCCTTGAAACAAGTCTATAAGAAAGCCACAATAAAAGCAGATAAAGAAGTTGATTAAATTCCTACACAGAAAGGTCAGAACGACAGAGGTACTGATCTTCCTTGGACTTCCAGGTTCAGCCGTGTGCATTTTCCATCTGGCTGCAGTGAGAATGAATGGGAGATACCAAATGTAATAATGTCATTCACATGAGAAAAACTTGCACAAGTGAATGTTCTCACTGAATTGAGTGAGGCCACAAACGGTGAATCGGAACTTTACATACCCAAAGTCTCAGCCCAATGTGGTAATTAATAAGGTCATGGGCTTATGTATTACTGAAATGAAACTAGATACAGTGGTACCAAGCAGCCTATGAAGTCACATTTGCGCCTTATCTATGAGCGCTGTCCTCAGAGTGTTTGTTTGTTTGCTTGTTTGTTTCTTTGTTTCTAAATTTGACCTTTTGGAGGATTATGAGTTGCCTATTGAGGAGTGATGTGAAGAGTAAGCTGCCAGGAATAGGGCAGTGCGGTGAACCAGAAGGCTAGAAAAAGCACAATCGCAGTTGGTGTTGGCATGTGTTGTTTTACAGCTTCTTCTCAAAGATTTTTCAGAATACATCGATTTTCTGAGTCATTTGGTATTAAGTTCCTCCAAAAGGCAACAGGTTCAGAAACTTATATTCTAGTTAACAGGCCTACTATGGGCAGTAAATATTTATTCAATATTTAGCATGAAACCAAAACTGTAGTTCAAAATAGATGTTTGTACAGATTCTCTTCCATGGCTTGATTTCTCCTTAAAAGGAGAAGAAAATGTCAGTGTGCTCCATTTTTTCATATTGTCTAACATCAGACAAAATAGTTTGAATGCTTTTGTGCCACCTCCTTACATACCTCTAGAGACAGTTAATGACTGTTGAAGTCACTTGTCTGATGTGACAAAATATCAGTCTGAAAACTAAACAGACTATTTTTTCTCTTCTGTCAAAGAAGGAAGTGGAAGATTATTCAAGCCACCCCAGAATATGCTGGCCTTTTTCACTCACAAGTAAATCTTTTGCAATACCTCAGAATACCTGTTCCATGTTAGTACATTCTGGTTGCCGAGTGCAACTACAAGTACAAGGTTCCCAAAATTCACGATGGCATATACTAATCTCTGATTTATTTTTTAGGCAACAAAGGACTATATGAAACTCTTTATTAAACCTATCTGATACTGCACGGATGATGGCTATGAAAAACCCTGAGTTTGTGGGGATAATTAGCTCTGTAAGGTAAAGCAGGCTCTACAGAATCTTCTGCTCAACCTGTTTTGTAGCATAAATTATGGGTTCCCACTGCTATTTCTTTGCCAAGGCAAATAGTGTGGGGCAAAATGAGCAATCCAAGTGCAGGAGGTAGTGATATTAATAATGTAGAAAAACTGGTTAGCTCATCTCCACGTGAATCTAGTACCGAGTTAGATGGGCTGTTTTGAACCTCTGCAGCTCAGGATACCCTTGAGAAAGCAAGTGGAATAAGAGACGTTCTAAAACCATCCTGAGGGTTGGGGTTTTTTTTTGGGGGGGGTGGGGGGACAAGGGGAAGAAGTTATTTTTAATTATAACTCCCAATGAGAAAAACAGTCATTGTTTTCATTTCTGGTGGATGCAGCTTAACTGAGAGAACTAAGGGAGAAGCACACAGTGCTTCCACAATGTAATTAATTTAGCAACAAACATACCAGCTGCATTACTCATACCATGCAAGCCTTGCTACTCTTAGGGCAAGACAAAATGACCCAGCAGCAGCTTGGAAAGCAGCTCTGTCAGACCTCACATATGGCATCTGAGTTAGCTTCCCATATTACTACCAGCAGTCACTTTCCATCATCCACCAAGGAACTCACTGGACACCAGCAGGTCTCATTTGGTGTGGAAGACAGAGCAAGTGTCATGCTGGAAGGAGCCCTGTGAGACAAATTGGTGATGCAACAATGGATGGAATAAGGCTGATATCCCAGTTACAAAACGCTATTTAATACAAACTTCCAAGTAAGGATATAACCTACTAGACATCATGCTTGAGCCAAAGGACATATTCTCCTCATTTGCAGCCCTGCGTTTGGCGTCTCCCACGTCACCAGATCCAACGCTTTGGTATATGCATCATTGCCACTTTTGCAATGGTATTAACACAACAGGTTGCATGCTGCTAAGTAAAAAGTCAAAGAAACTGGGGAGAAAGTAGCAAGAAAATACGGTGAAAGGGTTTGAACTTAAAAGAAGTTGGAAGGAGTTACACGAGGAAGTGAATCTGATTCAACAGTTCGATTCTAAGTATTGCAGTAGGGCTACTTTCTTCTTTAACACCTTGCTTACTGATATAGGTGATAATTATTTATTACACAATGCACATCCTAAATGCATGATGGGTTTCAAAAAAAGAGCAGGAAATGTGGATAGAATAACAGTTATTTGTTAGCAGCCTTGACCTAGGAACAGCCTTTTATCCTTTCATATTTGGTGTCTTTTTGCAATTAGATAGCAGATATTAGAGTTGTGCTTGGTTTGACATTGGGGTAGGATATGACTTAGGAAGAACTAAGCAGAAAAAAATGCCTTTTGCATATTGTTTCTAAATATTACTTCTAATAAGAATTTGCCTGTCTGTGGGGGAAGAGCTAGCTTTGGAGGAAATGCAGCTTGATTTTTCCCTTAATTGTTTAAATCCATACATGGTTAACAAAAGCAGTTTTTTCCTTTGTCTAGTTTATTAGAGTGTTCATGTTTATGGAATCAGTATTGCCGTTGTCTGTGCTGTGTAATCACTGGAAGGAAATAATTTTGAAGGAATTGCTTGGGGTAGGGTCACAATTTTTTCTTCCTCTTTTAACTTTAGGGCTTTATTCCTCTCCCCTAGCCCCCAAACAAAAGAAACCAGAAACTGCTCTTTTATTACTTCTGGGATTCTTCTTTGTACATGTCTTTTGTATTCATAGCTTTGGTTTGACTTTGCAGATGGGTGCGGCAGCACCAGGCCAGGTTTACTGGCAAGGGCAAGTGACTGCAGTCTGCCCATAGTGAGGCAACTTTTGGGAGACTGATGCGGAGTAACCCTTCTGTACACAGCACAGATGGGTCTGGCACAGGCTGCTTGCAGGAGTACTGGGATTGCGTGCACAGCAATTGGAATGTAGCCCAAAAACCAAGAGTGGAAATTATGGCTAACGTTTTCCCTTGTTGTGCAAATACTTCCTGTGTTAAGAAAACACGGGTTTGCAGTCCAATAGTTTGCACGGAGAAGGGCCTCTTTGCAGTGGCAGGCACGAGCGGTGATTAGGGCTATTTCTTCAATAGGCAGCAGAAAGAAGATTGCTAAATGAAAGAGTGGTTCCCTTATATAGATGGCAGTGCAGTCACAAATGCAGGCACGCTCTGCACGTGCTTGGGAACCAGCATCACATATTGGTTCCTTTTAACAATGAGAAATTTTCACCAGAATATTCCTTGTTTGCTCAGCCACTGCTTAGTGTGTGAACAAGGCTGTAACAGCAAGCCCAGGGAAGGAATGAAGACAATGATCTTAAAAACTGATAATTAGCATGCAGGGAAAAACATTGCAGCCATTTCCTTCATTACCTCCTCCCTGCAATGTCAGTCACTAGGACAATCATTTTCATCTTCTGCTCTTTCTGATGCTATTGCATAGGTGAAAAAACTTTCTCCCTTGTAGCTTGAAAATTAAGAAAGCCTCTTCACCTTTATGTAAAGAGAAGAGAGGTGGGGGCCTATGCAGGGTATTCCTGGACATAAAAAAGCAAATCTACCACTGGGGCAATACGTCTCTTGTGGTTTGGAGAGGATACTGTTCTTCCCAGCACTTCCAAATACAACTTCCATGAATGAATCCAGTAGTCACGGGTTCAATTTTTTATTCTTTATGTCACTGTGAAACCTGTTCTTGCAGTAAAGACAGACAATTTTGACAAACTGGCTTACTTTCTTTTCTAAAGTGATCCCAAACAAAAGTGATTCCTCTGAGAGACTGCCCTTTTCTGTAAGCCTTTAGCACCTTTGCCTTCTATTCTTCCCCATGAAAAGTGAGAATTAAGAGTCAGGTAGTACTTAGATCAGAAAATATTTTGGTATCTAATTTTTTTGTTTTCTGAATCATCAGAAACAGAAATTATTCAGATTCACCGAAATCTGAAATGAAGTTATTTCTGGTTTTTACTACATTTAACGAGCTGAAAAATCCATTGCCCATCTCGTCGTTTGTGGCTTTCTTAATAGATCTCAGCTAACTACCTCCTGTAGCACATTATTACTGCTTACATGCCATTTTTGCAGGAATACTGGTCAGAAATAGCTTGACACTAACTCTCAACTTGCCTAACATCTATTCATCTGCAAGGCATTGCACAACTCATGACCATACAGTAAACATCTCCTAACCTACTTCACTGAGATGCCCAGTCTTGTCTTTCTACATTTCATTGTGGGATTCCTGTAGCAATCTGTGTTGATTGTTGAGAAAATGCAAGGTATTTTGGAACATAGACTCTCAAATAGATGAGACTCTCGTGTAGTTATCTCCAAGGGAGGAAGCTGCCTGAGGTGCCTTGCCCTGTACTACTTTTCTTGTGCTACCAAAGCCTCTGTTGGTAGGATTCTTCTGAAGATTGCACTGAACCATTAATCAGGTTGTGTTGTATCTTTCATTTTGTAGCAGATTAGAAATCTAAATCAAAGGTTTTAATTGCTTTTATAGTATGTGATAGACTGGTCACAAACATTTTGCTCTGGGTCAGCTGTGGCTGGAAAAAATATGTGTGATACACACCTGACATTCAGATGGCCATCATTATGATTCAGCCTAATGAGGACTAGTTAGATGACAGTTATTTAATCTGAGACAGCTATTAAACTATTTTTGGAAAATGGACTAATAGGGAGGGCTGTAAAATGCATTTAAAGGCTCTTTGCAAAAAAAGCTTGGGTTCTTCAGCAGTTTTAAAATTTGGAGAATTTTAAGCGCTAACCATGAAGTGTGTCCACATGGCACAATACAATGCTGTGCAGAGACAAGGGAAAGCAGTTAAGGTAGCTGAAAGCAGTGCTGTGCATTTTTCAAGAAGCCAGTTGAGGCTTCGGTGTGGAGAAAAGGCACTAGAAAGAGAAATACCGATTCAAAAGCTCAGGGAATTTTTGAACACATTGATATAAGCTTCCAAAAAGTATCAAGCTCTACACCTTTATGTCGTATTTCTGCAATACCTGAATTGCACCAGTAAGTAACCAAACAAGCTTTGTCTCTCACGCATCCTTTAGTAACATACAAATGGTAGGTGCAAGAATTTTCTAGAATTACCAGAAGCTGTTCAGTAGATAATGTCGGCTATACCTTACCATGCAGACATTGATAGTACCTGTTGCTTCACTGTAATCTAATGCAGTCTTGTTAGCCATCACATTAATCTGCAGTTATTTCTTCTAGAAGAATGTGGTCTTTTCAAATAGAACAAAACTTCAGACTGTTAAAAAAAAAAAACACCACCAAACTTCTGTGGTTTGCTATTCCAGACTAAAATACAGAAAAAATACTTTCAAAGCAGGTGTGTTTATTAGACATTCTTGCAAGAGTGTCTTGTATGTATCTTTGTACTCTGATTTCATCACCTGGTTTCAGCCCACTAAAAGTAAGGTGTGCCAGACTGTCCTTGGATTGAACTCCTGAATCAATGAGAGCTTTGTCACGCTGGAAATGGAAACTTCCAAGGAGCTGGTTAAAATGCTACTAGTTTTACTACATGGCACTCTCTTCTCTCAGTCACCTCCTGAATATTTCACCGAGCCTGGTGTAACCAGAATTTCCAGCTTGGCTAGGACAGCCCTAGAATATCCCATATCCAGCAGATATTTTTTTGCTATTTTTCCACCTTACATGGAGGAAATAGGATATTCCTGCTCCCACCTTAAGCCATGCCTAGGAATGCATCCTTTTGCAGCATGGCAGCAGGAGCCAGGGACTCTGGCACAGGGTTGTGATGTGATACAAGTCATATATTTTACTACGAAACAAGATGAACAGAGTATGTTCTGCGTTGCATTAAATGTTGGTTAGTATGATGAGTCCACAAAGCTTATATTCAGTCAGGTAACCTGACATGGGCCCTACACAGATGACATAACACGTGCTCTGTTTTCTTTATTCTGGTTTTTATGCCTCTATATATATACTAGAAAAATACTTAAACACTTTTCACTAACAGCAATAGCTGTAGATCAAGTAGCATAAGCACGGAACAGAACTTCCTTCCTAGCTGCCTGAAACAGTGCCCGAGTTTTCTCATTGCAGGTATAAACTATGGAACTGCTCTTCTCTTGGCCAAATGCCACCAGACATCCTCATCACAAAAATCTGATGACACTTTTGGAAGAAACATGTCTAACAACTCCACTAAATTTTAGTACAGGTAACTAAATTCTACTCGTTCAAGATCCCCCTCTCCAGTATGAGCTAGGTACAATTACTAACAAAAGAAAAACGTCGCATCAAGGATGGCTTAAGTTTTAGCTGGATCACAGCAACACATCACAATGACTGATAGAAATTAACATTACAACTATTTGACAGAATGAGATAGAAGTGATCCGTTAGACTTCTGTGAAATTACCTAACCACGTAGTTCTTAAACAAATACTTCCTTGACTTACTGTTTCTCAAGGCCTTCTCTGTTACTGAGATGTCCAAACCTACAGATGCTGAAAAAGAAGACATTGCGTGCCATCTTGTGGATATCACAGGAACATCAACATTTATTCTGAAAAGATGTATTCATTAAAAAAAAACAAAAAGGGAAGAACACAAATCCGTATCTCCTTAAATACGAATTATAACACGATGCATAATTAATTACTATCAGGAAGAAACACATTCTGGAAAATATAATTTGTTTTGTTTTGTTTCTTGCTCTTCAGCTGAAATAAACAATTCTAATGGCCATGGGGTCACACTGCCAACTGTTAATGGTCTGTCATTAGTTAAGTGACTATGTAACAACTTTGGGATTTGGACTTAATATTCAAGGTATTTCCGTTATGAAGAATCCCTGAAAACACTTTTTGTAACATTATTCTCTATACGCTGGGAGACAGCAGAACAGAATATATGTAGTAGTAGCGTACTTAGGACATCTTTCTCTTCCACTTTTCCTTCTTACATATATACTACCACCACTCTGTTGCCCAGCTACAGCTACATATATAATGATTCTGTAAGTAAGTCACTCAAGGCTACTCAAACTGAAGTAATGAATTGAAATGTTAGCATGAAAAGGATGATGGGGAATTGGAATAAGAGAAAAAAGAAAAAAGAGGAGGGTAAGTTTGAAGCAGAATCACTTTTAAAAATAATTTTAGCCTTCTTATATAAAATAGTTTGTGTCCACAGCTTCCATGAACTGGTAGCGTTCAGTGTTTTATAGTATGACATGTAAGTCAGTTTCTCAGGACAGTTCCCATTTTTAAAAGCTATTTACTTGAAATGCAATTAGATATAAGCACACATCATAGGTGTTTACACTGCTTTTCCCCATTAAAAAAATAGCTAACAGAATTAGAGGTAAATCCTGAAATATTTTTGTAGCTTATGCCAAACTTGTAAAATTAGCAACTCTGTTCTAGAAGGAAAAGGGGGAAAGACTAGAAATTCACTTCAAGGACCTTGGTGGCATTTCTAGATATAGACACATATTTATACACAAATACACTTATGTGCAGCATAGCACTGCTGAATGGGACCCCAGAACTCAAATGGCATAAAGACCACTGATACAAAGAGACTGTCTGCTGGCAAGCTGTCTGCTCTGTACTTTAGACAGATTACGGACATTTTTCACACTTAATAATACTATTTTGAACTCATGCAAACTCTATTTGAGCTGGATCAGGGCCACAGAAAAGCGCACGTAAACGACCTAAAGACATTAAAGAGATTTATCAACACAGCTACAACATGAACAGCAACTGGAAACAGGAAGAGAAGGAAGGGAACTGCTGAGTTACCCTTCACTTTCCTTTTAGAGTGAATACAGGATGAGCATTTCTGTCTTGATATTTTTTTTCCAAAGGAAATCCCTGCATGCCAGGGGTGATGACAGAAAAGGAGATGTAAGCATGATGGCAAATCAGAGGGGAGTAAAAATGTTTTAAGTAAGCAACTACAGTTTGTTGCTATCACGCAATAAAAAGACCTAGTCTCAGAGGTTTCCCAAATGTCTGCCGGGCTCTGAAGCATTTGACCTTTTCGGAAAGAAAAGGTAAAAGCGGAGTTACCAAGGAAGAAACGATCATTATTTCCGTGCATGGGCGCAGAGTGCAAGATGCAGCTTTTCAGGTACGAGGACTACGATGTGGCAACCGTCAGTCACCCTGAGTAGCTGTTGCTCAACAGCCACAGCTCGGGCTGTTTAGGTTTCGTTGCATGCAAGTTTCTGGGCTGGCCGGATCCAGCCCCTCCCCGAGAGCGGAGCCCGAGGCAGGAGCCCGGTCGGCAGGAGCGCAGCACGTCCCCCTCACAGCCCACGGCGCCGGGCCCTGAGCGCTGCCGCCCCGTGGTTCAGCTCCCAGAACGCACGACCCGCCCGACACCGCGCAGGCTGCTTCCTTCCCGGGGGGGGGGCGAGCCCCTGCCCCCGGCCGCAGGGCGCCCAGCCCCCGGCAGCCGGCCCTGCGCCACACGCGCGCCTCGCCTACTACAGCCGGCGGCCGAGCGGCGGCCCTCCGGGCGGCCCAGGAGCGCGCTGCGGCTGTGGCGGGGGGGACGGGGCAGGAGGCTTTAGCAACGAGCCCGTTTCACACCCGGCGCGGTGCGCGGGAGCGCCCCGGCCGGGGCGGGTGGGGAGGCCGCCGCCACCACACGCCGCACTCGCGGCCGCTGCCAGCCGCCCAGGCCCAGGCGCTGCCCTGCCCTGCCCTGCCCGCGACGCGAGGGCAGGGGAAGGAGCGGGTGCGCGGGCAGGGCCGCCCGCGGCACGACGCCGCCGCCGCCCGGCCGGACCGGACCGCCCCGCCCAGGGCCGCAGCGAGGCGGCAGACTGAGCATGCGCAGGCCGCCCTACGGGAGGGGTGGGTGGGGGGCGGTGTGGGCAAGTCCATTCTTGAGGGGAGGCAGGTGCCCGCCGGCAAGCTGTAGGAATTCAAAACTCGAGCGCCCCCCCCTTCGTCTCCTCTTTTTGGTAGCGCCTAGAGCGAGGCGGTGGAAAGCGCCGCGCGCGGGCGGTAGCGGTTCCGCGGCGCTGGGAGCTGCGGGCGGCTCTCGGCGGCGTCGCGTGCCCGCCCGCCCCCCGCAGCGGCCGCCGTCGGGCGCCATGAGGCACCTGCCCTACTTCTGCCGCGGGGAGGTGGTGAAGGGCTTCGGCAGAGGCTCCAAGGAGCTGGGCATCCCCACCGGTGAGCGGGGGGCGCGGGGACCGGGCCGGGCCGGGCCGGGCCGGACCGGACCGGGGGGAGGGTGACCCCTTCCGTGAAGGCCACCGGCGAGGTGTGCCGCCGCGGCAGAGCCGGGCTGGGCCCGGCCTTGGCCACCCCGCGCGGGGCTGGGGGTCCGCACCGGCTGCCCTGCAGCCGCCGGTGGGGCCGGCGTCGGGCCAGGGCTCTTTCCGCAGCCCGTAGCGCTCCGGCCGCCCGAGCGGAGCCGTGCCGCGCTGCCGCGGAGGCACCGCCGGCGGCGGCGGGCAGGCGGGGCAGGGGCGGCCGGTTCGCCGCCGAAGGGAGGTGCGGGAGCTCGGCCGGTGGCGACTACGGTCGTTGGAGCTCTGGAGACGCCGAGCTGCCCTGCACGATTGCGCTACTGGCGTGACTTGCTCTCTCTGTGAATAAGCCTACCTTGTTCTTTGTTAGCATTTTTCTGACTTTTTTTTCTACATTGCTTAGAGTCTTGTACCCTCTTTTGTGTTATTTTGCCCCCATTCTGTTAAGCGGTTTCTTTCAGTCTTGTTTTTTGTTCGGTCAGTCATCTAATGGTTGTCACGGTGATGTACAGGATGTAGATAAGTGATCACATGCACGGTATTGTGGTGTGGCAGCTTGGAAAATATCTGTTCGCATAAACCTCGGGTTAGAACAAGAAAGGGAGTTAGTGCTGGGAATAGCTGTAAGGAAGGAAGTTCAAGGGGAATAATGCAGAGGTTAAAAACCAGAGGAGGTGGACTTAGCCTACAAAGAAGTATATTTTCCTATTGCTCAACTCTGTTTCAGTTGCCTAAGTACAGAGAGAAGTGTAATTCAAGTGAATTTTGACCTGTCTTAAACAGGCACTGAGGTCAACAGTCATGTTGCACCACTCCTAGCAGACAAGGAAACTGTGTAAGACCAATCTTGAGGTGCTGGATGTCTGACAACATCTGTTAATAATTTCACATTTTTCTCTTGATTGTTTATAAAGGGTGTATTGGTGTCAGGGAACAGAGGAGGGAAATTGTTATGCTTGTGAGCTTTGATCAAAATTCAGTAACCATGAGGTCTTCAAAATCGACTTGATGTCTTGCACGAAGAGATCTGCTAATGGGGGAAGTAGGATAGTAGTTTTGAAAGAAGGGTTAGGTTCAGTCAGAAGGGAATTTATTTTACGGTGGATTTATAGTTTTCAAAGAAAATCCCAGAAATCCACAGATGCCTCTGAAAGGCAACTTGTACAAAATTGACAGGTGACTAAATCATAATTTAATTTATTTCTACATATTTGATTTCATAAGTAATTATTTTGCTAACAGATAAATAGTTCTGAGATGCTATTTTACAGTGCAGAAGAAACTTGATTTTTTTTTGTTCATCTTTCACCGTATTAAAGCTGTAATAGTTATCCTAAGAGTGAAATGCATTCTGACTGGATATACTACATGTTTATTATTCCTGTAGAAGAGAATGTGTATAACTGTAAAACATAGTATGCATAAGAGATGTGATAACTGGTATTGCCGCAGGGACTGAATTCTATGAAGCTGTTTTGCATTTTAGGCTTTGCCAAATGGCACGTTGCATCATTATCATCATCAGCAGCATTATGTTTGTAAATAGTAGTAGGCAGAGTTTGGCTTTCAAGTGTTTGAAGATTCTATTATGTCCTTCACTTACATAAAGTCACTCACACTTTACACTTTCTAAAATTTTTGCAGCTAACTTTTCTGAGCAAGTAGTTGAAAGCTTTCCATCTGATATCTCTACTGGTATATACTATGGATGGGCCTGTGTTGGAAATGGAGATGTCCATAAAATGGTTTTGAGCATAGGATGGAATCCTTTCTATAAGAATATTAAGAAATCAGTGGTAAGAATTTTGCTTTCTGTGGGATTTTTATTATAATAAATGAGCCAGATGTTGAATTTGAATAAGATAAGCAGAATTTGATCCAAAAATGAGATCTAGAAATTATGTTTGCTCTTAGAAATGTATTTGGTATCCATATCCTATGTTTGTATTCTGAAAAGAAAATATAGAGAGTATGCAGCTGTAGGTGAATAAAGTTTATTTACTTCTTCATATTCCATCATTACTTAAATACTTTAAAAAAAAAATTTAACAGTATTTCTGAAATGGCGGTTGCTTGTGGTGCTGATAGCTAACTAAACATAAGCTTGATAGATGCATTGAATTTACTTGTTATGAGAGCCCTAGCATGAGCTGGAACATACTAATCTATTGTTCTCTGCAATCTGTCTACATTTCAAATAAGAGATGTTGGGGCATCTTAATTTGTAATGAATTTCTGTTAATTCTTCTCTTAAATGATAGAATCCATACATGAGGTGCTGTGGCTTGATATACAGAATAAATATTTGAAGGTACATAATAGTAGGATGGAGGAGTTGGGTTAAAATCCTGAGCTGTGACAGCTGTGTTTTTCTTGCTGCCAGGTGCTGGTGCTTTCCCTGAATCTTACAGAGCTCTGTTTTAATTGTTCAAAACACTTTTATTGTGGCATGAATCTCTGCTTCTAATGTTCTGAGAGCTTAAAGACTCCATAATGCGCTTGTCTTACGCAAATGTATACTTGTTAAAATTTTTGCAGATAACTTTCCTGAGCAAGTAGTCAAAAGCTTTCTATCTGATATCTCTGCTGATATGTGCTACAGGTGGGCCTATGTTGGAGAAGATGTGTGTAAAATGGTTTTGAGTGCAAGATGGAACCCTGTCTCAGCCTTTGCTCCTGCTTGAATTTTGTTATTCAGTTCCCATGTGAGCTGGTTGTAAAAGCTCTCCTTAAGCCAACTATTTCAATCAAAATCTTCATAGTTATTTGGATGCATCAACTTAACGATGAAACATTAAGCTTTGTTTGTGATTTGCTGCCTTGGAAATCTTACCTCCGAGAAGTGGTGAAGCATTTCTCCTGAGTAATGGCTTTCTTTTCTTTTTTTTTTTTTTTTTTGGCTATTGGAATACTCTTAAGTGAGCAATTTTTCTTGAATTCCATGCAAAGTACAATTCTCCTTCTTAATATAAGCAAAAGCCCTAGCCTTTTAGTCTTGTATTATACATGCTGAACTAGATGTCCCTTTTATTGGTGTGTGTTGGGGAGAATTAGAATTATGGATATTAGCTGTACATCCTTACAGTGAGGGGAAATAAACTCAAAGTTCATCATAAATGCCAACCTATTTCTCTTCCTTTAGGAAACGCACATTATCCACACCTTCAAAGAAGACTTTTACGGAGAAATTCTTAGTATAGTCATAATTGGATATATTCGACCGGAAAAAAACTTTGATTCCTTAGGTCAGTATTGCAGGTCTCCCCCAAACTAGTCTCTTACTTGTCTTAGCCATGCAAGTACTGTCTTCACTGTCACTCTTTCCATAATGAGATGCTTTGTCTGTTAACCTTTGAAATTTCAGTAAAACATTTTCATAAGCTAAATGTACAAGTTGGTTCAATTAAAAAAAAACATTGGAAAATCATAGAATTGTTTAGGTTGGAAGGGCCCTTTAAGATCATCAAGTCCAACTGAAGATGTGGGGGTATGTTCTTATATCACACTAAGAAATTGTATTATTACTTGTCTGAGGAGTAATTTTAAAATCATGGGCTTGTCATAAAAGCATCAGCCTAGTCTTTTCATATCTTTTTAAGATGCAATTCTGTTAGAATTGAAACACTTCATGAAACTCTGATCTTGTGCTAAAGTGCTTTTTGGAACAAGGAGAAGGGTAGTGCTTATAATGGTCAAAAATGCAACCCTGGCATGCTTTAAAAAAAAAAAAGTCATTTTAAAACCAAAGAATTTTGCCTTTCAAACCTTATGATAATAATTTTATTTTACTTCTGTGATTATTGTCTGGTATTCTGTGGTACACCTTTCTTTCACTTGCTATTGTGTGTTCAGAATTCAAACCAAGCTTTTAAGTGTCTCTATCCTTATCTTTTTCAGAGGCGCTCATTTCAGCAATTCAGGAAGATATTGAAGAAGCAAAAAGACAGCTAGATTTACCAGAACATCTTAAACTCAAAGAAGATAACTTCTTTCATCTGCCAGAAGGCAAAATAGTGAACAACCACTGAGCAAACCCATGCTGCTTGTTTGTTTTCTTTCTCCCCCCCCCCCCCCCCGTCATGGAGCTTTTATACTTGCGCTGCTTTTATAGGTACTTTGTTGTCATACGTCTGTTTAGGTAACTGAGGTTGGAACCAACCATACAAGATATTTCAGTTTTCTTGTGTTAATTCATCATTAGCCAGTCATGCAAAAGGAGTAGAAGGCTGGTTTAGGTCCTTACAGGTAAATTGTGTATCGTAAAGTTACCAGTTGTTCACAGATCTGAGCATATGTGGAATACGACCAAAGTTCATTGTGACCTCTTCTGACCCTACGGTATTCACATACAGAATGTTATTCCAACCTCTTTTCCCAGTTTTATGTCATTCTTACGTCTGGATTTTAACTAGTAGCTTAGAAAATTTTGCTATTGAGTCAGAAATCTCCTGTGATGCAGGAAGCCAATGATTAGATAACAATAGCAAGATTAACTCTCTATAGTTACTATTTTTTTATGTGCTAAAATATGTCATGGTTGATCCTGCTATTTTAATTGAAATTATTTATTTTAAGTTTATTTGAAATGGAGGAAATCACTGTTGCTCATTGAGTTGCTGGAATCTGAGATACACTTCTTCATAGTTGACTGTACATATGACAACACATGACCTGTGTAGTTTACTTCTGAGGAAGTGTTTCACTGAAATTCAGGAAATGAATGACAGTGTGAAAGTTGATGAACTTTAAAGGCTCAGGTGCAAACGATGCAGAAACAGTATAACAAGACTTTTGCTCATTGGTCCTTAAGGCAAAAGAGGTAATGAAAAGGAACTTTGCATTTTATGTGCTGCTGGTATTTGTCACAGGAAAATGGGGAGAACCTTGGGGATACTTACTCTACTGGCAATAAAATGGCTGACTTCAAGATTGACGTTATTGTAAGGCACAGAGAAACCTCATCAGCTCTCTGCACCAAGTGCAGGTAAGAGCCAAGGTTTTGGCTGACCGAGTAGATCAGTACACAAATGAAAGCTTTTGGGGATTCATGGAATAATATATCAACACTATAGTGGGTATTGGTTATTTATTATAAATAATTGTGGACATTCCTACTCTGAAATGTAGGGATAGATGAATGGATGGGGTATTGTCAAAATTGGTAGCAATATGGAAAATACTTCTTAAAGTATGTAATGTGTGATTCCAAATCTACTCTTTTTTTTCACTCTTAAGTTTTTCTGTCACCTACTCAGTGGAACTAGGTAAGCTGCAGTGACTTTGTCATGTTCGTAATCTTTTGACGTCAGCTTGTGATGTGGCTGGAACATTTTCTGAACTTGAAAATGGTTCTGTGGATATGTCTCAACTGTAGTTCTGTGTCTGAACTACCGTGTACAATTAGGAATGCACAATTTCTGTAGTGCAATTTTATGAATTTACTCCTTGTCCTATCCTGTTTGAATCCTGCGTTTCACTCTGGGGTTTAGGAGAGTTTTAACAAGGTAGGCGTTTGGGTCTTTGTGGCAGGTGCTGTCAGGATGTTAGTTCCAATTCGTATTGTTTTAGCATTATTAGAGAAGAAGTCTTGAGCAAATGAAGGACTCGCGTTTGCTCTGTAGGACTTTAGGAGAAACTTGATTTCATCTAAATGAATTGTTCGCCAGTGCTGTTGATAGCAGAGACAGATGGAATACAGAGTTGGGGCGGGGCAGTTATCAGCAGTTAGATATACTTTCTTGTAAAGGAGAAGAAAATAATTTAGTGGACTTTTACTATGTAACGTGTTGGAAACTGTATTTCTAAAAAGTCTGTAAAAGAATTGTCTTGCAAGAGTGACAGTTGGATTTTTTTACATTTTAAAATGGAGGGATGAAGGGAGAATTTTTTTTCTTGCAAAGATTTGAGGCATTATTGAGATTGTAATAATGTCAAAATCTTATATTTTACTTCTTTTTTGTTTTAAAGAATAAACAAAAGCCACACGTGTCAACTGAATATATTGTCAAGAATATATTTAAAGAATAGATTGTTGTTCATCATGGTACTGTAGCTAAACACTCATAGCCTTCTTTACAATTATTTTTTGCCAGTAATTTCATGTGTCTGTTGTGGAAACCATGGTGCCTTAAGCTGATTGTATGAATAGTACGTTTCTGTATCTGCTAATAAATGTTACTATTGAAAATTCAATTCGCTGTTTGTTTGTAGAACCACTGTGCTGTTGACAGAGAACAGTGGCAAAGGAAAAACTTGAAAAACTGGTAGTTTGCTCTCAGATCTTTGCTGAGGTGTGATGTATGGATACCCTGAACTAATAAACTGCTCTTTGTGGTTTTGTCTTCAAATTAGAGAAAATGCTATTACGTCCATTTGGCTGAGTGTACCTGTCCATAATATTTAAGAGAAAATGTTATATATCAGTTGTTTAAGCTCAATACATAATTCCTAGCACAGTATAAACTTTATGAAGGGTTATATTTTTGTATAAACAAACTGTTTATTTCAGTTTATGTTGCTGCATTCTGCCATTAATAAAGGAGCTGTAATTGACAAAGTTATCCTTCTTGTTGCAGGTTTCCTTTCTTCTGCTGTGCCTAGCAAAGTTAGTTGTCTCAGTCTTACGCAAAGCTTTGTGGAGATGACTGCCTAAAAAGCTGGACTGACAGAAAAGCGTAGCGAGATGTTGTTCAGCCTTCCTAGTGTGACTGAAAACTGGCCCCACTCTGCGGACTTTAGTGCTTCAGTTAGAACTTATGGGAGCTACAGCCTTAGAATTCACAGCCTGAAACCCGTGAATCGAGTTGTCTATACGCTTTCTTCAAAACTTCTTAAAACTGCTTGTTTCTTTTAGGATTCAGATGGAAGAAGTGTTCTTCTCCTGTGTTCTGCTTCAAATGTTAAATGTTCATCTAGGTCAGGGCAAAGATTTATCTGCTGCTGCTTGTTGTGGTTTAACCTGGCAGGCAGCTAAACACCACACAGCTGTTTGCTTGCTCCCCCCTGCAGTGGGGTGGGGGAGAGAATGGGGGGGGGGGAAGTAAAATTCGTGGATTGAGCTAAAGACAGTTTAACAGGACAGAAAAGGAAGGGCAAAGAATAATAATAACACTGATAAAAGAATATACAAAACAAGTGATACACAGCGCAGTTGCTTACCGCCTGCGGACTGATGCCCAGCCTGTCCCTAAGAAGTGATCACTGCCCCCCTGTCCAACTCCCCCCAGTTTCTATACTGAGCGTGACGTCACGCGGTACGGAACAGCCCTTGGGCCAGGCTGGGTCAGCCCCCCTGGCTGTGCCCCCTCCCAGCCTCTTGTGCACCTGGCAGAGCACGGGAAGCTGGAAAGCCCTTGACTGGTGTAAGTGCTACTTAGCAGCCACTAAAACATCAGTGTGTTATCAACATTATTCTCATCCTAAATCCAAACCACAGCACTAGACCAGCTAGTAGGAAGAAAATTAACTCTATCCCAGCTGAAACTAGGACACTGCTGAAGGAGAGTCAAACCTGTATCTTAAAACACATTACCGTGGCTCTGGCCTCTTTTGGGAAAAAGTTCCCCTCATACTTTCATTCTTGGCAACTGTTTACATGGAGACCTCTATACAACCTCTGCCTGGCGTCACTGAAGTGACATCAAGAAAGAATGTTACATATTGTGGTGGTATATGCGGTGAGGGTGGCTTTTTTATGTCACGTGCAGCAGAGTCTTCAGTGTAGGCTGGTATCTGTCAGAAATCATGCCTTTAACAACAGAGTGCTCAGACTGCAGGTATGGATTTAAGGGAGAGAAATTCTCAAGCACCTATGTTGTTCAGGGCTTTTCTTTAACACTCAACACTATGATTTCCAAGCATCTAGGTTTTCTACTAGTTTTATCCTGGAATTAAAACAAAATTTAAAAATATCACAATTCCTTCAGACATCTGTAATGAATGTGCTTTATATAGAGGTATAACCTTTTTTCCACACATGCTTGTATTTTCTGAAGGGAGAAGAAAGGTGTAAAAAAACCTAAACACACCCCCCAGTCCCCACCCCAAAAAAAAAAAAACCAAAAAACCCAAACCTAATAAGCAGAAGGCCATGCTTGTTAGTGGGGTGGTTGGAAAACTTAAGTAATGTACTCTTCCAGAGGAACATTTGGGTAGGTTTGTGGCCTCTTTTGGTTTTTAAATGGGCTGGAGCTTTAAATACATGACTAATGATGGCAGTTATTATCTAATGAAGTGCATAAATGAAGGTAATGAACTCGATCTATAATGGTTGGGAACTAATTTTGGCTTCTTGTTTGTGGCTCAGAATAGCCAAGTGCGTAGTATCTTTTATGTGTTCTTAAGTTTGCATTTGGTTTGCTGCTTCTGTGGTGCTAAGATTCATAAAGTGAAAGAGGAAGGCACCATTCAATGCAATCAATGAATACAGTAAGATATGTATTCAGCATTTTTGTTTCCTAGTGATGAGAACCTAGGTGAGGGAATCAGTTTTTTAAAATGACCTAGTAGAACATTTAGGTCATTGTACCATTTTTTAATGCATTGGAGTTACTGCCTTACCCTTCTAATATCACACTTGTGCTCTTGTAGCTGTGGTGGTATAAGGATAAAGGCAAAGAGGAGGTTGGTAGGACAGCTATGTTTCTTTATTAGATTAGGAATAGTCAGAAAGAAGCAGAAAAGCTAACGGGGATACAAACACAACCTACTTCCTTACCTTAGGCTAGAAACACAAAACCCTTAGAAATACTTAAATTTTTAACTCTCTGGCATCAAGAAAAATTTGAAGACTGGTTGTGTGGCCTGAGCCTGCTTTTTACAATTGTATCAGGTTGGTTTAATAAGAACATTTCTTCACTCTACAAGTCTTCTGTGCATAAGATGCTGTAGCTATTTCAAAGTCAATGAGGTGATTTTGACATGATGATACAGATTGCTATCCATTGAAATGAGTACTTCCCAGTCAACGGTTTTAAGAAAAGCATGGACATTTAAAACAATATTTGTAAGTGAGAGAAGGTGACATCTGCCGTATCAGTTGCTGTTATTTGAGTAAAGCCCTGCCTATTCTGGTGAAGCAGTAGCAAGACACTGTGTGCCTGCAGCTCAGCAGCACGCTTTTGCTGTTCTCTGCTTTTCATTTTTAAATGTCAGCCCAGTCAGCCATAAAGCCCTTATATGCTAGTACTGCTCTTCAGCATGGTCCTACCTTGTTTTTTTTGCTGCAGTCAGAGCAATCTGGGCTGTCTGCCAGGTCAGAGTTACCGCAGCAGGGTGGGCAGCAGCCTTCTTCAGCATACGGTGGCATATTAGCTGGACACAAGAGAAGAACAGAAATAAGAATACTTAAAGGTAAGACAAATTTAACTCAGACAGGAGCATTCTGCAATGTTCATATTGTGTTCACAAGTTAAAAGTTCAGTGTACAAATCACAGGAGAAAATGCCTACAAATAGTCACCTCTTCTCCTGGTGTCTGCTGGACTTTTTATTCACCTGTAAACCAGTCTGAGTTGCACATTCCATCCCATAAACTGTAGCTCCACACACAAGATGTGCATCCAAATGCTCCCTTCCTTAGAAAAGCAAATAAAACAATATCACAACAGAAAAAAATGTCATCTAACTTCCCTTAAAAAATATACTGAGCACCCCAGCCAAAGCAAAGGGCTGTCTGTCATCATGAAGAATCAGCAGTGAGGAGTCCAGCAGGAGGAGGTCAGCATTAAAAAAAAAGCCTGAGCCTGGTCTTGAAACTTTATGTGCCCACAAAGTGTATTTCTTAGGTGTTTTGAAATTCGTGAAAAGGATGGTGTTAGACTTTTGTCTTTTTTTTTTTTTTTTTTTTTTCCCCTAAGTGGTATAACTGGTTTGCCACCTGCTTTAGCTATTTGTGCCATGTCTGCACATGAATGTTCAGAGGCATTTGGGAGGATCAATTAGCTCAGTGCACTAAAGTAAAAGTGTGGGAAACCTCGGCCAAATACTCTCATTTGCAAAACCAATAGGTGTTAGGCCTAGCGAACCCTTCCAAACCACAATGAATTAAATGACACTTATGTTTGAATAACAACATAAATTCTTTAGGTGCATAGGAAAAATTGTGCTTAACTAGGTGCAAACAGCATCATATGTGCTTTGTGTGTGTCATCATATGTGCTTTGTGCCCGTGAGGGTATTTTTGAGGACAGGCACTGCATACAGTTCTGTGAAATATTGAAGGGAATGCTTCGTCCTACATAATGTTAAAATGTGTCTGTGCAGTTCCCTGCAACTAGACATTTTCTGTCTCAAGAGAAGAAAATGGATATGCTACTAGTTCACATTAGCAGCAGTTAAACAAGTGAAGTTAGCAACCGTCTACCACCCAGTTAATTTACTATGCGATTTTTCTGAGTGAGGCAGGATTCAGCTTCCTGCTCCTGAGAAAGAAGAGACACTGCACCACTTCTTGGCTCCTACATCGACATTGCAGATACATTTCAGAACACCTACAGGTTTTCCACTTAGAGGGACTGGTTCGTGTTTCATCTTAATATTTCTGTAATCATGACAGAAAATCTGTCTTGTTTTAATCCCAAACAAAATAAAAATCAATCATCAAACAGTCTGCAAATTGAAATTACAATTTCTTTTTGTCCCAAATCTATGCCAAAATATTGCTGTAATTTATTATAGTGTCCTTGTGCAGTTGCATTTTAATAGTTCCTGAAGGTAGCTTCTTTCTAGTTATCTCCACAATTTTAAGTGTTGTTGTCATAATGAGTGACCTGCACTATCCAATATATCCACTGTCCAAAAGAGGTTTTATATGTTACAATATGATACAGTCTGAGCCTGACTGGCACCTGCTAGCTATCATCTGATGCTGGGGAGAGGATGCTGTTTCCAGGGGGAATAATGCTGCTCGGTTCAGAATTAGATACAGTATAATTTAGGTAAAAGAAACTGAATATATAAATGCGTCACAGAACAAAACAGTCTCTCAAAGTTAGCTCTGAAAAATACTTGACTATATTCAAAGCAACAATTCTAGTCTTGTCACAGGATTGTAACTGTGTGGGGCTTTTTGTATCTGGAATGAAAGGGAAAAAAGTTTTGGTTTTGATGGTCTTACAAGGGTTTTTGTTTATTTCACATCATGGAGGGCCATTTTGTACTGGCTTTTTCTAAGCTGTTTTTAAAATTAACCTTCTTCAATTTTTTATATTCATGAAGTTTGAAAAATTCTTTATTATATCGAATACCACACTCTTAGATTTAAGAGCTGTTGTAATAAAGGAAAATATAAACATTGTCCAGGGATTTACTAGACCATTGATCTGAACACCTCATTTGAAAGGAGGAGCAGTCCAGAAATGTGCCTTAGTGAACCATCTGCTCATTGCAAATGAAGAGAATAATTCAGCTTAATATAGTAAATTTCAGCATAGTGCACCAAAGCCAAATCCAACTCTGTAATCCCAACAGATTACAAATAGGAAGAGCTGGGACAAACGTGAATTTAGGGGACTCAGTGTAGGAAGGTATTCACATGCAGATTTTATACTAGCCAGCCACAGAATACTATTACCCTGTATCTAAGAGGTCAACCTCTGAACAGGAACGGAAGTAAAATAAAAGTTTGTGAAGGAGTTGTGTAAAATAGCTCTCCTCAATGCTATCATTTAACCATTTCCCTCCAACGGGGAGGCTCAGATATGCGTCAAGTGGAACTTTTATGCCTGCAGAAAACTAAGACCTTGGTTATGCTTGGCACAGACTTTATTCAACATGTTAGCTCCTAAATGTCAAGGAGATTTGTGCATTGTATCTCATGCACAGGAAGGCTGCTGGGAAGGTTGTGGGTCTCAGCATTCAATTCTGTATTTTGATCCAAGCAGTCATAGCAACGGGAGAATAGATGACTGATGAAAGAGCAATTACGAGACAGTAGGCTATTCATTTTGCTGACAAACAAGAAATAGAATAAAACCAAAGTGCGGTGCAGATTGAGCTTGGCACTTCAGTTAGCATATCCAGCAGTTTCATATAAATATAATTTTTATAAGATGATGGATTGGCTGACAGTATCCATTTGCCCCATGCAGCAAATCACTACACTTTGTTGATCTGCCTGTTATTGCAAAGTAGTTTAAAATGTTGGCATTTTGAATGGAAGACAGGAAAGGAAATGTTTTGAGTAAAACGAGGAGGAAGAACTGTAGACATACTGAGCTCTTTCCACTAGAGGAAATGGTGGGCATTTTATTAAGAATACATGCACTCAGTAGAAAAGTGGGTAGGTGCATAGCATGGCACAGGGACAGAAGGAAGAATAATAATAAAAATAGTAATAATAATAATTATTATTATTGATAACTGCAAATCTAAATGAGCTAGCTGTGCCATGGCTATCTCAGCGACGGATGCTACATCCATACGGTTAGGAGACAGTCTGTAACAATATGAGTCACTTCCACATCTGACCCTACCTGTAGCTCAGAACATCCTAAATGCTCTGTGTTAAAAAAAAAAAATCTGTCTGTTCTCTGTGAGGACAACTGACAATGCTCCAGGGACAGCACCGTGGATCAAAACCGGACTCTAACAGTCAGGCACTCGAAAACAATATGGTTAGTCATTTTTTACCAGGCCTAGTCATGAATATTACTTGCAGATGGTGTTGAAAGCCTCTAATGTTGCAATGCACATTGGCAAATGGAAAAAGATTAATCAGGAGCAGATGTAGTAGGAGATAAGGAGAGTTTTCCCCCTTATCACCATTCTGGCTACAGAATGTCTGCCATGAACAGGCGTCCCAGAGTGTATGCAGGGTCCAGGCACAGGCCACAGGGTCCTTTGTACAATGCACATAACAGAAGAAAGCTGCACACTGTCAAGGTGGATGCGGGACGTGAAAGCCCAGGCTGAAGCACTGAGCCTCTGCAAATGCCAGCAAATGTGTGAAGCATTAGCTGCTGCTGCAGCCCGTACTGCACAGCCCAACAAGTAATTGAGGGTCTGAAAGAAAGAGTGAGCAATGGCAACTGAGTTTAGGAGGGGTAAAGCTCTCTTTGTCTATAAGCTATACAAAACATTCAGTACTTGTATTTGATATGCTTCATTCTGCTTTTGGTCTTTGTTTAAGGAAATAAAGTGCCCCTGGGGGTAGAGGGCAGTCCGAGTCTCTCTCACATTTATTGTGAAAAGACTCTTATCGCCTTAACCAATTATGTCCATAGGACCATTCTCCTCCCTAAACTGATTACCCAGCTTTTTTATTTTCTCACCAACTCCACTTTCCCCTGCACCTACAGCTAATTGTGCTGCTGGTGTGGGCTTTAAGGGCAAGCAAACCAAGTGTTTGCCTCTCCCAGTGAGGTCAGAGGCAGGAGAAGGGGTTGCGACAGTTACAGCTTGAGGTCATTTTCAGCGAGCACCAGAGCATCCAGGAGCTAGCCTGGCACTGCCGTGGGGTCACCCAATAGTGGAGTCACCTCCAAGCAGAAGTACTGGAGCAAGAAGAGCCAGAATATGCTAGCTCGAGGGAGAAGGTGTGGTGGGAGAGGAAGGAAAGGCAGCAATTCAGGTCCCTGAGATTGGAAACAGTCATCTGAGTCATTGGATCCAGGTGCAGCTTATTTGCCTGGCCATTGGTGAGGATGCCTCGTTGAAGAGCTGGTGGCAAATTACCTTGAGAGGTGGAAGTCAGGATCTCTAGTAAGGGCTGGGGTTAGGGAAGGTGACTAGTACGCAGAAGCCCAACCTCCCTCATGCCCCACGCCCAGTCTGCTATGCTATCTTTTCTATTTCTGATCCCTGAGGGGCTGAAACTCTTTTCAGCCAAACCCAGCAGCCAGCCAGGTGGTGGAGTGGAAAATCAGTGACTACGGAAGGACAGTAACCTGATCAATTTCAAGGTCTCCCACTTTACAGATAATAGTACAAATACAATACAAGATCTGTGAATCTTGGGAATCAGGGTGTTAGCAAAATGATTGCTGCCTACCTTAGGAAAAAAGTCAAAAAGCCAGTGTTATTCAGTGAGGTCTGTCCCGCGATCTGAACTCAAACCAAGTGCATGCGGGGGACTGTGCCCCGTCCCTTCCCCTCTGGGGGCGGCAAGGAGAGCCCCAGCCTGCATGGGACAGGGGGCAGGGGGCAAGTGGCAGAGCCCGGTGCCAGCCTGGGGGCTGGGGCACTTTGCAATGGGGTTCATGCTGCTGGGGAGGCTGGTGTCAGATTCATTGAGCATTTAGGGTGAAAGGAGATTTCTTGAAGAAAGTCTTGACTAGCCTCTGTACTTTGCACTATCTATGTATTAGTTATATATTTAGGTATAGATTAGTGGTAGCATAGTTTAGGGAGTGAAGAACTAGTGTTGCAAAGACTTTTTTACATGCTTTTATTATTTTCCTGTACGCTTCATCCTTCTTGGGGAGAAGGAGCATTTTGTTCTGCTTTTCTTAGCCCTTTTCAGTGGAAGGATATGGATATCTTGCAAGGCTTCCTGCAGTGGCAAGGTCCTATGAGTTTAGATCCTTTCTTTCTCTCACTGACATATTGTCTATACTGGCTTTTTTCCCTGCTGAAGATCCATTTTCTACAGGTCGGGTTAATACATGCTGCTCCAAGCAGCCTAGTCTGCCTAAGTGCCCCTGGGGGTAGAGGGCAGTCCGAGTCTCTCTCAAAACTCTAGACATACCTAACCATACTAGCACACAAGTATTTTTAGCCTGCTTATACGAGTAACCCTGAAAGTAAGTTGCTGGTGACCTTTGCTCACTCTTATGAGATGCAGAAATTCACTGTCACACGACTTTTCCCTTGCTTCGTATTTTTTCATGACTCTGTTATTGAACAAATCCTTACAGAGTATCCTTCTTCGTGTCATCTGTAAGAATATAAGGAATATGTTGAGAAAGCTAGATGTTTGGTCTTAATTTTACTGAGTTGAGCAGTATTGACGTTTTTCCGTTCTTCTGTCCCCGCTGCCCTGTAAATCCTAAGATTTTTCCCCTGTTAGAGACTAGTCATTTGGCACACTCTGAAAAAGTGTTGAATAATTGATGGTATATTGGACAGCCATATAGTTTTAATTAATGTTTTTCACTCTACCTCTAAGACCTTGGCTGAAGTAAAGGCACCTCTGTTTCTGATGTCTGCCTGCAGCTGGACATCCTCCGTTCTGTTGTTAGTTGCTTCTAAAAACTTCAGAAATTGTCAAGGCTGGATTCTGATTTTCCCACTGAAACTGTCATGGACTACATATGCAATTTATACAAATTCTCACTTCTCTTCTTTGCATCCAGCTATCTTACCCTGGTTTATGTTTTGTTTCATTTCTGGGTAGTTTTAAGTGCTGTAATTTAACATCAGTTATGCGTGTGAAGAAATAAGCCACAAATATTACTGAAGTATATGTTGAAAGGGACCTTGATCCTGATGAGAGAGTCGTTGTAATATAAAAAATAAATACCAATAAGACAAGTTTAAACCAAGAAGAGGTTAACTACCACTGAAGAATGCGGCTTCAAAAACATTTAAAGCCTTGCAAGTGTAAATAAAGATCTTTTTTAAAGTTAAGTATTTCCCCCCTTTAATCTTTGTTCTTTTAGCTGCATTTGTTGTTTTCTGTAATATTTGCCAGTCACCCCCAGAGGGGAATGTGCGCAAGCAATTGGGCTTCTGATATTTGACATGAGTGAAAACCTTTAACTTTACAGTCAGTTACCGATGCTTAAATGCCCCAATTTGAGTACACCTATTGCCTACAGAAGAAATGGAATTAGACTTTCCTTTATTTGAAGAAAAAATCAATTTTTTTTGCATGTCAGAAAGTTCCCAGAATGGACAGGTGTGACGCAAAAGATTTTCCTACAGAAACCTGTGCAGGGTATTTCCAGTAATGTAACCAGAGCTTTCCCAAGAACAGCCTTGTGAAGTTGCCAAGAAAATCAGTCATGAAAAGGCAAAACGTTTATCCTTGGCCTTTCAACCAATGCAAAATTGAAACGGCAAATGACTGGGTTTAGCCGTAGAAAGATATTTCAGTTGTCAGTTAAAATTTTACTCAGGGTAGTCTGACAAGTTTTGTTGCATAATGCTCCAGGAGAACTAATTAATTCATGACAAAGTTGCCTGCCTTCATGGGAAGTGTGCCAGCTAGGAGGCTTCATCCCTCTGTTCTGGCCTATTATTGTTCCTTGTGTAACAACAAGTCTCGAATAAGGACAAATAAGTTCATGGCTTATTGTTGAACTCTTTTGTTGTATTTCTTTCTGCCACAATGTCTACAATGCTATACTTGAGGATCCTATAAGCCTCTGTTTAAAATTTTCAGTCTGCAGCATTTCTGGTTGCAAATGAAATGTGTAAATATAAGTCACGTGTGTATGATGTTGCGTGATTCTGAAGTAATTATGAAACCATGGATCAAAGCGTAAACTAACCATATTCTAAAAATGGTGCATTGACTCTGGAAAAATACACTCTATTTTATTATTATACTGTTCTGGATTTTTAAAGGCAAAAATGTATGACCTTTTCAGACCTACAGAGCTGTTTTTATCATTATGTGTATATACTTTCTTGGTTTTGTTTTTTTTTTTTTTTTCTTTTTTTTTTCTCAAACTAAACCACCTTCTATTTAAAGCTCCTATTCAGGCCAGGCTCTGACTCAACATCACATTGATTCTTGCTTCTTCATCAGAATGAGTAACAACTTTGACATACATCCAGCTCAGTCTCCCGTATTTTATCCCAGAAACTGAGAAACTGATTGCACCATGCCATTTCTTGAGCTTAGGTTTACTGCAGCTCTGAAGCTACCATAGTGCTCTGCCCATTCAGTCTATTCCAGCACTAAAACAATTGGAAGTCCTTGGAAACCTTAGGTACAAAAATTGAAAACTGCTAGAGGATTTGTTACAGGGGAGACAGCCGCACTCTTCCAAAAGGTCACAGAGATCTCGTTACTGCAAGGTCTAGGTGGTTTGGCCTGATGGCATTATAACTGATTTTTTTGACACCTTCTGTTTTCTTGCAGATAGCTCTCTGTGAAACACGAAGAATAGGAGATAAGGAAACACACATAGTCTAATTTAATGCAATTCTGAAAAAATTAAGTTCCCAGTACAAAATTCTGCCCAGACTTCCTGTGTTAATCTCATTTCAGATGTAACATACCTTAAATCATTACTCTTTCCTCAGCTATGAATTTTTCTGGACTCTGCTGGGGTATAGCATGGTCTGATCATAGATATTTGCATTGTAAATTGTAGGATTGTTTGGGATTCTTTTTCCTATGCAGGAAAATATCTTACAGGACCTGATTCCAATTTCATATCAGTGTAAATGTTAGCTGATTGCAATGCAATTCAGTGCAGCTGAACCAGAGTTATTGGTGTAAGAATAACACTATTGACAGGACATTGGATTAAAAACAATAGACTTCTGGATTAGGTATAAAATGGCCTAAATGTAAATTTCTGGGAAAGCTCCTCTCTAGCTCTGCTCAATCCTCTTGGGAGCCTATGAAAATCAGCCTCCTAAATTAACACACCTGAGTTAGGGGCCTATGTTGAGGTGTTATGAATATTCCCCAAATTAGTTGATTGCTCTCCTCAGTGTCCATATTCATGCCCGTATCAAATTCCATAGCTGTGCAAAGCTGCAGATACCCTGGACCCCTGTCATGTGATTCATCACTGTTGTGACTCCAGCAGTTATGATTTTGAATGGAGACAATGAAGGAAAGACTATTCCACTAATTTACAGACAATTTTCTGTGTTTATGGGAATTATCTGGTTAAACGTAGACTATCTACGTAACCAATGGTCTTGTTCACATAAGATGTGTTTTCTCGCTTTCTTACCCTGGTTTTGTTTGCAATAATCATCCATTACTTCTTCACTCGATTCTGCAAGCTAGTGCTAAAGACTGTACAGCCACTTCTTCAACAGCTGAAGCAAGGTCTCACTGCATGGTGCTAGGAGGCACCTACCTTGTGCTTGGGCATTCTGTTAACCGGAAACCTGGTGGTGTTCCCAGCGCCTCTAGGTATAGATTTTTTTGTCTCCTTCCTATACCTTCTAGGCTGTTGCTGCAAGATTCCACTCCTGATAGACCTATATTTACTTCAAAGACTTAACACAGCCAGCTCTTATTTATGCTGGATGAAATTTTGGTGCCCAAATGCCCACCTAGGCTTAAAAAAACCCTCTTATTAAAAGAAGAGTTGTCTGAAGACTGAGATAGGGATGTAAATGAATGCAGTATTATTATGATGGCACTGAAGTGCACAGTCCATCTCTTTATTTAGTGAATGTTCATTAAAATATCATTACAAACTGATAAGCTATGCTCTTCATAAGTCCCAGAGCAAAGACATTAGTTTGGTAAGTGGCATGAATACTGTCTCTGTGTAAAGCAATGTGTGGGGATAGTAAATCAGTTTATCAAGCAGTGTTATAAACCACTAGATTGGGTGTTATATGTTTGTTATGGAAAAATTTATCCTAATCAAATCTAGGTATTTGAGAGAATTGGCTATTCCTACTTTTTTAAGTAACAGAAGGAGCTGGACAGAGTCCTCTATAATACATAAAGCCTGCAGCCATAGTGTGATTTTGTAATTCTGTACATAACTGAGGAATACCATCAGCAGTGCATCTCAGCTGTACTGTAGTTCAAGCAATACCAGTTAGTTACTTGGGTTCTTCCCAGATTTAGTCTTCATGTAGCGGTCACTTGGGGCAGGGGGAAATATATATGTTTAAAAAAAAAGGGGGGAATTGAAAGTATTATAGGAGTTAGCTATGTTAACCAACACAATTCCTCATAATCGGAAGATTTTAATGTATAATCTTTTTTGTGTCCCTCATTAAAAATCATAGAATCATAGAATAATTTAGGTTGGAAAAGACTTTTAAGATCATCAAGTCCAACCATTAACGTAGCACTGCCAAGTCCACCACTAAACCATGTCCTCAAGCACCACATCTACGCGTCTTCTAAATACATCCAGGGATGGGGACTCAACCACCTCCCTGGGAAGCCTCTTCCAGTGCCTGACTACCCTTTCAGCGAAGTTTTTCCTAATATCCAACCTAAACTTCCCCGGGCGCAGCTTGAGGCCGTTTCCTCTTGTCCTATCACTTGTTACTTGGGAGAAGAGACCGACCCCGACCTTGCTACAGCCTCCTTTCAGGTAGTGTAGAGATCGAATGTTTCTTTGATTCCACATTGAAGCCTGTGGTACAGTAACATCATCAGCACTCCTGATGTATCCAAAGGGGGCACCCTGGTCAATGAGTAGAGAAGTACTTCTGGGTGATACAATTTTGGTTAATCTGTCTTGGATGCTGGAATAAAAAACATTCAGCGAACAGGACCTCCTCAGATATCTCAGCTCTGCTAAAGACTGAGTAGTTTTGGAAGACATCGATGAACCATATTTCTGTGCATTTTGCTCTAATGTCATTTCATATCTGAATTCATACTCAATAGTAAGTATGCTGGGGGAAAAACAGAGCATCTGTTTGTATGTGTGTGGGGAAAAAGCACTATATAAAATGACCTTCACATGAAGTCCTTCTGCTCTACAAAAGCTGAAAAAGGAACCTCCACGCTCAGTGATGCTTCTTTCTGCAGACTCTCTGGAGTCACTCATAGTTGCATGTGTACACATGCAAACAGATTTATCCTGGCATATTATAGGCCAAACTGGTATGGCAAAATTGATATATACTGAGACAGAGGTTACTCAAAACTCATTGCATTAAACATCTTTTTCATTCATCCATCTATATCTGACCTTCTCTGGAAAAGCTCTGGATTACAATGACACTTAATTGTAATTTCTTGATATAAAAATGTTCCATGACTGGTTCACTTCTAGACCTGCAACATGACTTTACACTGGACAGGAAACTTTTCAAAGTTAAAACGCCTAAAAACCAGCAGGAGCTGTAAATAGAAATAAGGCTCAACACTGCCCTTTTTTATTTTTTAAAATCTTTGATAAAACTTTTATTAAATCCAGATGAAGTGAGCTGCACCCAAGAGTTAGCCTTTACTACATTTGATGCTGGATATTTCTCACACTGTTTAACACTGGGCTTTGTTCTGGTATGATTTTCCTGTTGGGCTGCGCTTGTTGGACTGTATAGACTAGTAGCAACAATTTTAGGGAAGCATGACATTATCTCAGTGTCTGTGTAACTGTAATGTTTGAAAGGAATGAATCACAGTGAATAACCAAGTCAACTGTGCAGTAAGAATGACACATTGGTTGCCTCAGAGAACTCTAAGAAAGTGCAAGTCCCCACCACAAATTGGGTGCCACTTAATCCCCTAATAAATCCTTAAATAATATCCCTAAATATTTCTTCTTTCCTCTTGCTACCCCTTCACATAATTCCAGTATTACTGTAGATACTTTAAATTGTTTTTACCTATCAACATTTTCATAGTTTGAAATGGTGAAACGGAAAACTGTGATTCTATTGAAAGCACACTAGGGTCTTCACATAAAAATCTTTTGAAAATAATGGCTTCTGAAAAACAGATAAGGAAGAAAACGCCAGCTGTTGGAGGAGGAAGTTATTTTAAGAAAATTCAGGTAAAGTGAATGTGACAAGTCCTATTAATACACATATGTATTGTGAACAGTAACATCTAGCAATAAAGATACATGATTAGAATAAACTACATTATATAATTTCAGTATATTTTTTTTCTGAAAGAAATGGCTATGTACTTCTAACGCTGCCACAAAAATAATATCAATGATTCCTCCTTTCCAGAAAGAAAATGGAGGGTATGGTAGGAAATCAGAATGAACTCTGTTAAAAGCAATGGAATCCATGTACGTGCACTTTCAACTACAAAACTTAAAATTCTTCATGTTAGCTGAAAGAAGTCCGCCATACTAAAAATATATTAAAGAACTACTATGAGAATTAAGATTCCACATGTCAGCAACCATGTTGTACTAGAACTATGATATAGTAAGGCAAAATCAGAGGCAAAAACATAGAGGAAAGAAAAGGATCCCAGATAAATGTCAGTGAGGTATCTGCACGTGTCACACAGGAATGGTGGCAGGATTCATATTCCCTACTACTATGGTATTGTCCTTCTTCATAGCAGATAGCACATTTGGTGCCATGTAAACTGTTGTAAAAAGAGAAAAAATGCAGTGTTTGAGCTCTGAGCAGGTAACAGCAACAGAGGACAACAAGGTAATTCGCAAACCAGTGGTTCTCCTTTAATAAAAGAACAACTCAATTATTAGAGTTCACCAGCTTCCTTCACTGGTCATATTTTACAAATTTAGAGACAGTAATCACTTCAAGAGGGAATGAAATGAAGTTTCGGCCATGGTGAAATAGCAGCTGTTTTGAACTCATAGCAAATATTACCAAATAGTGGCAGACAGAAAAAAAATGAACAATGCCAAAGGGTATTGAAAAAAATCAGGTATATAAACCACAAAGGACCATAAGGAATTTGGCACAGGGTTAGCACTGCATCCAGAAAAATGCTAAGGGACTTGTTAACAAGATCTCATGCTTCTCTTGAAAGACTAGCAGCATCTCCTCATACTATTGCGACAGCATAAGCTAAGAATAGATTCACAGAAAAGGAAATCACCATCTCTTTCTGCAATAGCAGTTTCCTTTGAAACCTCCTATCTGAATGCCAGTTCTGCGTGGCTGGGGAGATTTGGCAAGATCACAGCTGGAGGTATTCTGCCTGCAGGCACTTCTGAGAGAGGGCACAAAAGAGTGGGTAACAGGGAGAAAAGGAATAGCACAGTCACGTTTCTGTGTTTCTCTCTAACTAAACATTTATGCTTTCAAGTTATAGGGTGCCTACAGCAGGGTTTTTTTAAGCTAGGACTGCCATGTTTGGCATCTTCTGCAGCACCTCAGCTTTCACTCAATTTAGCCGATTCTCTTAAAATGCTCTTCTGCTCTAGGGACTACCACACAGAGAGGGCGTTAATCCTGTTTTACAGATTGAATCCACTAAAACTCTCATGTGCTCAGCACGACTGTAAATTTTCAAGAGTGGATAAGGTCTCAGTTTGGAAAAACACAGCTTAAATCAGTAATTCAACAAATGTAACCACACCTGCTTCCTTATTATTTTTCCTCAGCTATAAATCTCAAAGTGCTTTACAAGGCAGATAGCATTATCATGTTTTTACAGATGGGAAAACTAATAATTTACACAAGTTTAGTTAATCAGAACTGGAATCCAGGTCTCCCAAGTGCCACCCAGGGCCCTGCCCATCAATGACTCTGCCAAGACAATGCAGCAAGTGTTGAACTGGTGGATATGAAATGTACGTCCCACAAGGCTCTGTTTATTTGCCACCCTCACACGGATAGGGTTCTTTCAAAATGTTCTTTCAAAACATTATTAGAAATTGTCTCATCCTACTAATATGGCCCAAGAAAACATGGAATTTTAGTTCTTTTAATCTTTTTTATTTTAGTTTCTCCTCTCCTCATGCAGAATAGACTTATCTCCCTTTTTCAATGGTGCTACAGGCTACCATTTGTGTTAATTGACAGGCAAGTACATAAACATAGCTTTGACATAAACCTGTTTTGTGAGAAATAAAAATGTCAGCATAGCATTTTTTAGAGACTGTGACCTATAATGTCAGAAAGCTGTAATCCTGGGTTTTCTGATATGTTTTGTTCCTGTAGAAACTTCTAAACTGTGACTTTACTAATCTGATTTTACAGAAACACAGAAGGCCACACTGAGTTTCCTAAGGTTTTCCAAAATCTTAATATGGACTGCAGATTTAAAGGGAAGCAGGTGCTACTGTTTCACAGAGAGTTAAAACAGACTAATGTTCTTTCCTTTCCATTACATCATACATCCTCTTTAAAGGGCCACTAGTAAAAAATAAATATATTTGTAGTAAGAATGTGCAGGCACTTGAAAAAATTAAATGCAACATAAATACAGAAAAATGAAAATTCCTTTACCAAATGTAAAGGAATCTAGCTATTGATGTCCAGGAATAAAACAACATGTAGCTGTTACCAACTGAAAGATGAAAGTCCATTTTGACAGAAGGTAGAAGTTAATTGTTAAAACACCCATGAAACACTTGTATACTGAAAGAAGAACCCCTACAGACTCTGAATACTGAGCTCATATTTTTTGTGGTATAAAGCCAACATTAAGTCCTTCACAAATTTTGTGAGATTTTTTTACCTTTTCTGTTAGGATCAAAAGGTTATTCATTCATTCATAAAGAAGCTTGAAACGTGTACTGCTGCTTTGTGGGTTTTACCCCTCAGTTTCAAGAATGAATGTTGGTCCCCCTATCAACAAGAAACATCCACTCTTGTTTAGACTATGTGCACAATATATTGTAATGGAATTGAGCCTGAGATACATGAGATAAGTGAATGACTGGATGTATGAAGAGACACAATAAAGATAATAAAATAGTTCCCGACTATTGCAGGAGTGGACCAGAAGGATTAATACAATTCACCAGTTGCAATTCTAAAATAATCTTGACTGCCATACTGTAGGTCAATAAAACTGTAGAAGCCAGCTTTTACATGACTGTGGCTTTTATTTTCCTGGAAATAAAAGGTTTTCTAAAAATCCATTGTTAGCCAGAATGGTACACATTGGTACAAGAAAATACAGCCAAACCAGTAATGGCACATAGGAAAAGAGGGCCACTAACAGCTAAATAGCTGTCTGACGTTCTTTGTTGTGTCCCCAAAGACACACATGTCCTTAAGCCTCTTCAGATATTGTGTATATACGCATACACACAAATACACACACGCACGCACATATAGAAAAGCAGAGAGACAGCCTATCTGGCCACCTACTGCATTAAACAGAACACAATTCAGATAAAGATGAGTGGAACTAAAGAACTAAAACTCTCATTCTAGTTAATTCTATTGATTTCCACAGCACTCATATGAGACTGTTCTGTGATTTGGATTTTTAGATTACAAAAATCATCTAAGCAGCATAAAATCAGCTCTTCCATTTTGTCATAATTTTGAAATGAGAGGGTTTAGTTTTATTCAAAACTGTAGAAACTCAGTTGAGTTTGGCCTATGTACATCTTGGAATAGGAGGGAGGAAGGATCACTGGGCACCTTTACACACATATTAGAATTTGTAGTGTGCTTTGCCTTTCTCCAAATCATAGTGAAAATAATACTAATTCCTTTGAGAGAGGCCCATTTACCTTCAACAGGTGATATGGACATAGCCTTCATTCCCATCAAAAAGAACATCTCCACGTCTGGTGGCAGAAATATTAATGGGACAAAGTAGACTTGAAAGTAAGAGGACCAGGAACTGAAACAACATTCTTCTAGAATGGTCAACTACACACACATGTCCTGTCATGCTACCTTTCTTATTTTAAACACATAGCTTTTAAGCACTTCAGTTAGCATTTTAGCTAATGTTTCTTTACGTGTTGCTTTTCATGTAGTAGAAACAATAGAAGCACTTATTATATTTTTTGAGGGTCATTCAAATAGTTTTAATGATGTCCAATAACCTACACATCCAGACATTCTTCAACATTCTTTAAAATCCCCTACTGTTAAGCTCACAAAGATATATCTTTATGGCTTCAAATACCTTATGTTAAATAAACATCTAAGTCTTAAAATTCAGAATTGATTTTTAGCGAATCAGTAAGAACAGCCTTTGTGCATTTATTTAGCTGCCTGAAGTGTAATGTACCTTGTAGTTTACAGAATTATAAATTAATAATTAAAAAGGAATGTTATGGCAGCCCAAAACATATTTCATAGCAGAACTCTTATAATTCATTTTTAGATGTCAGAAATTAGTAATTAACTAGATTCATCACTTCCAATGCACTACTGTGGCTTTCTGACATGCTGTTCAATCAGGTGTCAGGAGTAAGTGTTAATTTTGCCTTAGTGATAAATAATTTCCAATACTTAGTAGTATTTGGCTCTCTAACAAATATGTTTTAATCTATATTCAGTATTCATAAATAAACAGTGGTATTTTTGTCTGTATATAGTAGATATCTTTCAAAATGAGTCTCAGGGTTAAATTTGCAGTAAACACAAGGGCTATTTTACACTCACCTCCTATAACCAGCAAACAGAAGTACCCACTCCTATGAGTGTCTTATGAAAGTCTTTCCCTCGATCTCCATTTGTTTTGAAGTGCTCATACCGAAACGAGTGAAACTGAACTGTGCAGTGGGAATTAAAAGCAGAAGAATGTCTGTGGCCCAAAACTTCTTCTTCCTAAGAGTTCAGTTCGTAAGTTGACAAATGTGAGGTCTGTGCACTTTGCCCACACACACGGGAGCACAATGCAACCTACCAGGGTAGCAAGGCAAGGATTTCTTTTTTTTCCATGTAATGGGCTTTTGTAGTTATATAAACACTGATAAATGCCATTGTTTTCCTTATGGGTAGGATAAACAGTACAAAGCAAAGAAAAACAACATGGAAATAAATCCTTTGGCCTTATATAACCTCAAGAGTCACTGGCACTGTGAATGCAGTAGAATGGCTCTGGGTGGCTCTAACTAGAAGTCCTGTCTGATAAAATCAGATTCAGCACCCAAGAAAGCAGATGCCTGGATATAATATGGATATATTTTAACTTCTTTCAAATGTGGCACATAGAATTTCATGCATTTTTTTGGTCTTTTTCCTTGAAGACTGCACCTATTAAAGATTTTGCTTAGTTTGTTTAAAGCACTGACTCTTGGTAACCTGTCAGATGGTATAAGAGTCTGAAGAATGCATGCCTGCTGTGATCTAGCTCAGGAAAATACATGATAAAATTCACATACTGCTCAGGGCTGGAGTCCTTGGGAGAGGAGGACATCTACCAAACTCAGACCAAAGGAAAGCACTCTATGTCGGTTTGGGCAGTTACTACTCAGGCATCTCCCCAGCATTCACACACAGCATCCTACTGACAGGGGCTCAGAAGGGACTCATTAAACCCACGGAGGTTCCTGACCAAGAGGAAACCACAGAGCCCAGGCCCCAGCAGAGACGCTGATCCCAGGGTGAAGCTGTTCCCATGGACTGAGTAAGGGTCAACGCAAACCCGTGGCCCCTTGCTCCCCCTGGGGTGACTGTCTCAGGTGCCCACAGCCCAGATGCTCAGGATCTCACCAGCAGCCCAGGAGAGTCCCCATTCTGCCTGATTCTTGTCTTGTCTTGGTTGCCACCTGTCTTGCCAGCTGGGACCCCTGTGTTAAAGGACAGCAGCCCAGCCAGCCCAGTGTTGGGCCTCGTCATCACCGATTTTTGGCTGGTGACAAGTGGGACAGAGGAAGATGCAGAGGTGGGAACTCTGCCCTGTGGTGGACAGAGCAGCACTCCCATGGGCTGCCCTAATCTCTCAGCTCCTGCTGGGAGAGCTCAGCTGGCTTGGCTCCCCAGTTAGTGGCAGGTCCCAGCTGCTCCCTGGGTGCAGCACTGACCTCCCCCCCTCTGCAGACTGCCACCCTCTTCTCCCATTTTCAGCTGTTTCTCTAATGAAGCAGGTGTCTTGCTATGCTTGATGCCACTGAGGCCAGCAAGGCAGCTGGAAACAGCTGGGCTCCTGTGGGTCCCACATGGGGTTACTGGGACAGCATGGCCTTCCCCCAGGTTAGAAAGCATGTCATTGCTCAATGCCAGGGACTTCTTCTCCATGTGCCCTGAAGAATTTGGCAGTGCCCTCTGCCATGCTGGCCTGGGGGTCCAGGTGAGTCATCTATAGTCCCTGGAGGAGGTCCCTCTGCTTGGGACCACTGCAGAGTCACCCCAGGACTTGCTGGGGTTGCTGCAGTTTGTCTCTCAGTACCACAGAAGAAGAGTGTTTCATCATTTGTGCCTCACTCCTCCAGAGTTCACGGCTCTGCGGCTGGGCTGCAGCCACAGTGGCTGCTTGCTCCTTATCCCCTGCAGTAGTCATCTGGAGCCACCACAACACAAACATGACCCCAGTCATGAGGTCCTGCTTCCTGCTCAGCAGTCAGATACCGTGACAGGGACTGGATATTTTTTTTGCTTTCCACTTCAGATCACCCTGCTGAGACGGACATCACTTCAGCTCTCAGGAGCATCTTGATCAGCAATCACCAGCCTACACTCTTCACACTGGCAGAAGGGAGGAGGAGGTAGGTAGGTAGACTGCAGGATAACATGCTCGGTTGCTCAGCCATTTCCTTTGACCCTTTCCTTTGCAAGATGAAATAAGGAGAAAAGAAAGGCCACAGATATCCATGGAGATTTGCTCAAAGTACAATGAACAGTAATCAAGTCACACAGAGCCTATAGTCTAGCAGCACACAAGAGGGCAGCACCCTCAATAACAAAATTTTGAAACAAAAAGCACAGCTTGTAGTGTCTATTTGGTGCCCTAAGGTGTTGGGCCAGTTTGCCCTAAGCCAAATTGGCCATGGCTAAGCTCTGCGGAGGAGAGCTTTCTTAATAGCTCTGCATTTCAGAACAACCACACAGGCTTCCCACCATATTATGGATTTGGATTTTAAAACTGTGGGAGGGGAAATCTCAGCCAGAGAGCTGAGCCCATGTGGTGATGAAGTGTGAATGCTAGATTCTTGTCTTCCTGTTAGAAAGAGCATACCTTTGTGTAACAAAGAAACTGCCCCTGCTCCAAAAGCTTCACATGCAAACTCATGAGCAGCCCATGGGCCCCTGAACCAGAGGAGTGGTATTTGGTCTACAGGGGTAACCACAGAACTGGTGGAAATGCAGCGATGAACCAAGAACAAAGCAAAGCGATACTGCCAAATTAGAGTAAGTATCTGGGCACTGAAGATATCAGATAAACTGATCTTTGCCTGATTATGACAGCCTCCAAGGGCTATTTTTTTTAAGACATCTGAGCAGAGACAAAAACCCTCATCTACAAATCCTCCATGGTGTTATGCATCTCAGAAGTTGCCTGCAGACAGCAGAAGACAGGTTAAGAGACAAACAAGGTAAAATCTCTAGCTGAGAAATAAAACTTACCCAAAGCAATATAATCTATAATACCAGAAACAGTCGACTGGAAGCACAAAATAAGTACTTAGAAATTAAATTAGAACCCCGTATCACTGCCAAAGCTCTGCAGCAATGGCAACAACTGTTCCAAACTGACAAAATAGGTCCAGTCAATTTTACGACTGCTGTGTATGAAATTGTTTGAGATAAATACATGGTGTGATCCAGACCCTAATCCCCCACCCCCTGAACACCCTGTGATACCCAAGCCCCCATCCCCTGAGCATCCTGTGATACACTCCTTGACTCAGAGGATGACAAAGTTGAGGGAGTAGCACCAAATAAATACAACAGAAGAGCCTGATGCACTGCCAGGACAGCAGCTGCCCCCTGCTACTATTAGAGCCTGTGGTTTCACTTCTCAAGAATTAACTCATTTACAGACTCAATTTGCCATGAAATCTGGAGAAACCTATGTCCATGTGAATAGTTTATTAAATTGTGCAGCAGGATGGGCCTGTTTCTCACCCGTTAGTGACAAAGGAGGTAAAGATGGATGGCTTTGGGACAATGGTAGCAAATTAGAAAAGGCAATATTAAAATGTGCTGTCTAAACTTGCTAAAAAGAGGAATATAGGTCAGTGGTGGACAAACTGCTCTGAATAACCCATGGTAGCAAGACGCTACCATAGGTGGACTCCATCCCATAGTAGAAGAGGCTGCTCCAAAATCTAAGTCTCCAGCACTGCTGACCATGGCAGCTGTGTGTGGGTGCCAACAATCAGTGGCCAGGAGCACTGCAGCATGTCCTGGCCATATTGTCATTATATGACAGTCCAAAAGCATCACCTAAAGTCAGAGTAACACAAACCCAGGAAAGGTCTGACACTATCCCCACAGCCACACCACCACCACCACCACGACAGGAAAGCCATGGGCAAGCCAAAAAAAGCAAACAACTTCTGATTGCTGTCAACAAGGCAGGAAGCCGGCAAGGCTGAGATAAAGGTTTAAAGCAGTTGCAGCTGCAGGGTCTTTCCATAGCTACTCTCAAACAATTAGCAGGAGAAAACATGCCAGTGCAAAATGTCCAGGAGATCCAACCAGCAGCTGCTTCAGCCCCACTCCTCCAGGTCCCCACCTCGACCTCAGGGACCAGGGCTGGCCAGGCCCCACTGCAGGGCTGGCAGCCATACGAGCAGCACACCGCCATCTGAGTCCAGAAATGTTGGTCAGTGACAAGTTCTCCACTGTCGTCTTAATAGATGCTGGAGCCCAAATCTCTATGATTCATAAGGACATACATGAAGACAGAGCCCCCCTTAAATGAAGCAAGGACTCAGTAGTAGGAGAAAATGGCAAAACAGTCACATATCCCATGGTTAAGACTAATTATTTCTGCCAAATATCAGAATGGTGAAACCTCAGGTCCCGTTAGGTACCATGATTATCCTGGGGATGGACATCCTCAGAGGTCAGGCAGGGATAGACAGCTAGGGAAAATGGGAAATCATATCACCACCCGAGCATCTTCATATGAACCAAAAGGAAGCTCACACCTGTCTGCTCCAGCTTGCTCCATCTCTGAAAGCAAACCAGTATGTATCCCACAATACAGGTTACCAGTAGTATTTGTCTTGCGTCTCAACTGATCCAACAACTAGAACGGTGTGGAATAATAGAAAAGAGATATTCACCATACGATAGTCTGGTGTGACCAGTCAAGAAACATGATGGTACTTGGCAATTATGTACTGATTGCTGAGCAAGACCTTAACAATTAGTACAACAGGGCATGGATGTAATTACCAAACACGTCTCAACTCTAGGGATAGCAGTCCCAGACAAAAAAAGACAAGGTCCTCGTCAAAAAGCAGTGTTTGTAAGAACTAGGTATGTAGGAGGAAGAAAAACATAATTTCTCATCCCGTTTTGAATGAGATTCAGGGCCTGGCTCCACCTAACAATAAAACAGGATTAGGAGCAGCAGTAGGTACTCTGGGTTTCTAGTGCACTCCTATTTCAGGATTTAGTATATTAGCCAGATCCTTACATGTTCTTTTAAATTAAAATACCTTTCAGCAGTGGCTTCCAAAACATCAGGCAGCCCTAAACATGTAAAAAGATGATCAGTCTCTAGGACTTTTACACCCTTCACACCTCTTTCTGCTGGGGTGTTGTCTTGGGTCTGGCTGAGACAGAATTTGTTTTCCCCATAGCAGTCCTCATAGTGCTGTGCTGGAAGGGTGTTTGTAACTACTATTGGTAGCTGGAAGGGTGTTAATAACACACCAGTGTTTCGGCTGCTGCTGAGCGGAACCAAAGCATTAAGACAGCATCAAGGCTGTCTCTTGGGAGGAGACATAGCCAGGACAGCTACCCAGACTGACCAAAAGGATATTCCATACCATATGACATCTGCTCAGTGATAAAAGCTAGAAGAAAGGAGGAGGAGGTGGGGGGCATTCGTTGTTTACGGTGTTTGTCCTCTGGAGCAACTGCTGCACATGCTGGGGCCCTGCATCCTGGGGGGTGGCTGGACATTGCCGCTCATGGGAAGTAGAGAATAAAATCTTTGTGTTTTCCTTCTGCTTTTCCACATGCAGCCTTTGCTTCTGCTTTCATTAAACTGTCCTTATCTCAACCCATGAGCCTTTTGTTATATTTTCTCTTCCCCATCCAGCTGAGGAGGGGGAGTGATAGAACGGCTTTGGTGGGCACCTGATGCCCAGCCAGTGTCAACTCACCACAGGTGTTCAGAGCGAAGCAGCACTGTGTTTTTCTAAGTGTTTGTTCAATTGTTTCTTTATTTCTCAATACCAGAATCTGTAATTGAAAGTTTCTTAGTTGGCCATAAATTAAACTAAGTAAAATTCCTTGACCCGGAACTGGTTTGCTGCCTGCGACACCAATCATTTAACTAAAATTAATACAGTCCAAAAAGCCTGTAAGGAGTGGTTAGGAAGGTGGCTGCACAAATGTCTAGGACATAAGGGGGTTTCAAATCTGTTTTAACACGAAGGCAAACAGGCATGGCCTGTAACACATACTTTAGCTAAACAAATAGTAAGTATATTCATGCCAGTTTGTTAAACTGTGACTTGATGCATAGCCCGTGGGCAACAATATCCTGAGAAAAGGGAAAGTATTGCACAAATCTGGCAAACAAATTACACAGGCCCTTTGCGGAGGACTACCAAGGGATGGCAGCATATGCTAACGGGTAATCAGTGGCTTGGAACATTTATATCCAGCCTGAGGTGCCACAGCACCACCTCCAGTAATAGGATGAAATTAGCAGTTTGCTACACTCCCATTGTCTCAAGAAATACAGTCTGATAATGGATTCCATTTTAAAAATAAAGAAGTACACAAACAGTGTTTATCAAGATGGGTATGATAGACTGTCCAACTACCACATCAACCACAGGGTAAAGGTTTGTAGAAAGACAAATGGTCTGTTAATTAACTAAAAATTCACAATCAAAATCTCTGAAGTAGGGAAAATTCTTGTGGACAATTTCATGGCACTTGAACAATCACCAAACACTCAGAGGAAGCCCCATTAATTGAGCATTTGAATTGTCAATAACCTATCCAACCCTGTGACACCAACCCCAATATACCTGGAGGTCAGGAGATGAAATGTTAGATGTCCATGCTGCACTAGGAACCCACTGGGTTACCTTATTGTGCAACCAGGGAAAGGGAGTATGGAAAGATTTGAATAAGTGTAAAGGGAAAGAATTAATAAGAGCTGAGGCTTAGATAAACTCCAAGACTGAGATTTGTTTTCTGTCATTACAGGAATCAATATGAAATGGCAGATGCAGAAAAAAATCAAAATGGGAAAGGGAACGCCAATATTCCAGACTAACAGACACCCTCACAACATACCCACCATCTCCTCCTTCTCCTGCATTTGTTTTGAGTTTTCTGGGTTGTCTTCATTTATTAACAGGGAAAGTCACATCTACACCTTACCCTGATGTTCCACCTATTACTCAGACCCAAGAACGATAGGCAATTGGAGCCCAACCCTATGCCTGAATATACCCAACAGTACTGTTGAGAGAAGACTTCTATACTCATAGCCCATATTCATCTGACAGAAAAATCAAGACAGTATCAGATATCCCTATGGTGTACTCTGATGCACCTGTGTTAATACAAGTGATTGGCCTGGAGCCTCTCCATGGGGAAAACAATACCACAGTATCCATGTACCAGACTCCTCCGCTATCAAATCTCTGCCTGACTTGGAACCAGTTAGTGTCTAATTGTAGAAGATGAGAAATGTTACAGAATTTTTAACAAATCAATCCAAATTGTTTTCATCTGGGACATATTCATAATATAATGGAGGGACTACAAAAGTTTTCACTCTACTTTTACATGATATAACTTGAAGTCCAGTTGTGGAACAGGCCACCATCCCTTACCCTATGCTATCTGGAATCTTTTGAGTGGTTTCTCTAAGGATCTTGATAAAATCCCCATTCTGATGTTAAGTCAAGGCCAGAGATTACAGCACAGAAATGGAGGACACTTGTACTTCTGGATTTCTGCAAATCCCACAGCTAGTAAAACTTCTCCTTCAGGAATGGGAAAACCACCCCCCAAATCTTTTGTACTCTTTCCCTCAATTTAGAGCGATATGTGACCACTGTATGGGAAACAAACATAACTAAAATATACTCATGGTACAAATTCAATTTTACTGGCTTGGGAAAATTCAGTCTCATTGCTACCTTGAGGGCAGGTCAGGGAACTGTTGGAACTCTTTGGGGATCAGCATGAACAGCTGGAGCAACCCTGAACGCTGCAGATCTTGAAGCTGTCTGGAATAAATTAACCAGGCTATGACAACTTAGCAGCCAAGCCATATAAAGACGAGTGATGACTAAAGTTGCTTATCATGAAAATCATGTTAAAACTCTCAGAGTACCTATCTGGCCTTTGCAACAAATTAAAAATACCCTAGTGGCAGTAACAAGCAGCACTGCCTCTGCTGTTGCATGTACCGTAATGCAATTTTTTGCTGTTTCACAATATGAGTGATCAGCATTATTGGTTAAAACTGAAAGCTCTGGAGTTCCATCAAATTCATATTCTGCATGGTGTCCTGAATGTGAACCCCTGTTTACAAAAATTATTTTATCTGATATTACTTCTCCGTCTTGTGGGGACATCTGCACACACTCTGTACCCCAAGATGCACGAGTACACCCTCTTTATGAGTGTGTACCCGTCCCCTTATTCTGGAGGAACTGCTTTTGGTCTCCTCAGAGTTTAGCTCATTGGCTAATCAAAGGACATTTGTCCTGGATCACTGATAGTGACAACAGTGGGGGCAAAATGAACGGATTGGTCCCCAGTGAAACATCTTTCTAGATTCCAGTTACACCCAGACATTGTGGGAAAGTATATATGGGATACTGTTGTTGCTGGATGTATGTGTATAGCTGCCACCACAGGACCAGAGTAGGGCTAGCCCACAGTAACATCCCTGAAATGCTTTAGTAGCACCAGGTCGCCCAGATCAGCTGCTTCACTCTCTAGATCTCTTCCTGTCGGAGCACATCATTACTAGCTATTGTAAACATCAGAAAGGACCTTCATTTTCAGCTGACGTTATCATGAATCAAGAAACCAAGGGCAAGATATCTCCTTCCACAATCCTCTTAATTAAATTTGCAACCAAGTCAACTAATTGCTTTTTAGAATTTTCTTTCGAAATCATCAGTTTAAAAAGAACAGATCATAATCTTTCAATTGTCTTCGCAGAGAACAAGTTATTTTACTGCAATATATTTAACTTTACCTTTAAGTTTTATAAGCAACCACAGTGATCTCCAGGCAATTTCTAGACCAGCACCTATATAATCTAAGACAAGCTATATCTTGTTCTCCTCAGTTATTGCAACATATACTTCCTAAAATAAAGTAAAATAATGTTTTCAAGGTCATGTGCAGACTTGACATTATGGAATTCATCAGAATACCCCTGAAACTACTGCAAAACTCTTGCATGGGATAAAGTGCCATGGGTTTTTCTATTAGAAAATAAACCAATCTCTTACCAAAAGTAACAACTATATAGGGCAGAATTTAGCTCCCACTGACCAAGCCTTTTCCTTCCTTTTTATTGAACAGTTTTGTGGAACGTGGGAATACTTTACACACTGAGGTTTCTAAAAAATAAATCAACACTACCTGCTGTGATGTCTCTTAACTTGGCATGTGAACCTTCTAAGGCAGCCTAAACATACCACTTGCACGCCTAGTCCCTGAGCTCCAGCTGGTAATCAGAAGTTAAGTGTTTGGAGGTGGCTATGGGGTTGTACCCACTTTTTTAGCCTTTTAATGACGAGACAAGCATTATACTAAACATGTCAAACTGAAATATGGCAACTTAGTTTTTGGCTTTCCTGTAATAGTGTCATACAAGAAAAACTTTATTTTCTTTTTAATATTAAAAATCTACACCCCTCTTTTTAAGTGATACACAAGAAGCTCAAGAAACTTTTTAAATGGTCTCAGTTTTTATCTGCAAAACAATGTGTCCAGTTATAAAAATAGAATCCAATTTAAAAAAGCTTTCCACTGTCTTGAAAAGTAAGTGGAGCTCTGTTTTTCCCTATGTGTTTTTATATCTTTGAGAGAGGAGAGGCCTCTGAAGACCACTGCTATAGTGAGTTTAGATTATTTATCATTTGATAATCTGTCTTGCTAGCCCAAGTAAATGAGTAAGGAGCTCTAGAAAGACTTTGAATCTTTACCTGGATGCTGCTAATGCCACCATTTAAGGATATATCCTCCCTATGCTGCTCTCCCCATTGCCACCTCTGCTTTCCACTAGGTGCTTATTGCATATTGTGTGAATAAGAGTATCTGTGTGTGTGTGTAGAACAAAGCAGCATCTTGAAGTGAAACTTCAGTACTCCTTTCATCCAGTGACAGTCAGCGTAAAAGGAGGAGGAGAATCACACCCTGCCAGCATACCTCCAAGGTTATCTCAGTCTCTAGTGAAGATGACACAGCTGGAGAACCATCTTTCAGAACAAGATCAGAACAAGACTGTTCCTAAAAAGAATGGTTAGTTTTTTGAAGCCACAAGAAAATCAAACCACATACAAAATGGTGCTGAAACACACCTGAACTAAAGATGTGTGATTACAGACTTAGAGCAAGAAAACCCTGACTTGATTGAAGAAAAATTCCTGCACCCAGTTTATATTTCTGCTTCTGACTCCTATTCATGAGAATTATCTCAGGAGTCAACACAATCTTCTACAGGCAGTAGTGGCAGGTAAGCAATGTCAAAGTGCACAAATATGCAAGTGTAAAGTCACATAGAAAAGAGGAACATTGAAGAAAGTTAACAATGTAGCAATGCAATAACCTGACTGGTAGCAAGGTGGAGATAGAGTGAAGCAGTATAGCAAAACAGTCAAGTTCTGTGAAGTCACAAGTTTCATATCCTGAAGAATTTACTATGATCCAGTTCACTGCCTGATCTTTCTCATCCCTTTAATTTTGTTAAACTTCTGATATTTTAGATCAACTGGTGAGATAAGAACATCTATGAAAATGAGAAATAAGTATACATACTCTGAAAGGGCTTAGTTTTTCTAATTTAGACTTTGACTACAGGAAAGGATAGTCAATACAAACAGAAATTAAATAGCTCTTGCAAGAATCTTGTACTCTGATGCCCATAATAATATTTACCACAACACTTGTAAAGATGCTACTGCTTTTCCCCAGCTGAGCACAATGGGGTTGACAGACCAACAGGATCTTACTGGAAAACTTCTGCACTTAACTCCATTCCCTGGAATTAAACACAGCTGAAATCCCCTGGTAAAAATCCATCCTACGTATTTGTCCTGGGAAACTAATAAAGCAAATTTAATGCTGCTTAAGCACATGGAATTCCATTGGTTTTTTTATGGCAACAGTGAAAGTACACATGTCAAACAGCACAAGAAAAATAGGACAGGGGAACCGCTGCCCTAGACTCATAGGGAAAAAAGTTTGACTCCATTGAAGATAAATCACAAATGATAACTGTTAGCTAGTACAAAACCCAATAAAATAGGACAATAAAAAAGATCCATTTTTGTCTTCAGCATTATATGGAGGCACAAGGAAAGCAACATGTAGGGGTCATTCCAAGACCAAAGCCTACTCTGTGGATGCTAGCAGAAATTTCCCTGGGGACTCAAAGATAATCTAAGGAGGATATATTAGCATCATTGCATAAATTCTCCACACCCTGTAGAATGCCGAAACGTTCTTCCAGAGTTCAGACACCCCGATACTGCAAGGAGAGTGAAAGCTGAACATTTCTCCCTTTGAACTCCATTGTTAGACTGTGAAGGAGTAGTACTTTTTCTGCATTACATGGCACCTTAAAAAGCCTTCTGCAGGGAGGGAGCCAACACCTCTCCCTTAAAACTTGTCTGAGCAAAATAAGGCCACAGCACCAGAATTGCTTACAGGCTGGATTCCAAACTCATAACCAACCACCTGGACCACTTCTCCGTAGGGAAAGAAAAGAAAAGAAGAAGCAATCCCAAATTATTTTCTCTCACTCCTACACCAAAGAAAGCAAACAGGTGAACTTCATCTTAAGACTTAGCTTAGTCTGTCACCCACACTACGAAGTTCTCTGAAAGTCTATTGCCTAACATTTGTAGAGCCACTCAAAAGCAAGCAAGTAAGGCATAGAAGCTTGATCAGGGAACAATATATTTCAACAGATGCTTCTCTGTAGATTTCCAGAGATAACTGAAGTTATTAGAATGCACTGAAGATTCTGCTGGAAATTATGAAAAGTAAATAAATGCATATTTCTCTACTACTTGTGACTAGCATAAAGGGTAGGGCCACATACTGGATACCAGGAAAAAAGAAAAAAAAAAAGAACTGAATAATTACCCACTAAGTGAGAGCTACCAATTAACTGAATGACAGAAGGATCCTGGGTGGAGGAAATCACATGGAAGAAATGACAATCACGACTATTTCTTATTTTAGCTTATTGCACAGCTGAACTATTAGCTATATTCTCATGTCGGCAGTACTTAACTATTTCAGAGTTGGAGTTGTAGTACTGAAATTCAGATGTACCTATATCTAAGATCATACAGCAGGAACACAAAAGTTTTAATGCCAAAAAATTCTCTCCAGCTGAATGTAAAAAGACTTAATGAAAGCCATTTATGGTGAGCAGTACAAGTTTCCTCATCTGAGGTGCATCTATTCCTTTGTTCCAACATGGAAATTCTACCTTCTCTACTTTTTTTTTGAGAGAGAATTGAAAAACATATTTTCTACTATATGAAAAAAAAAAAAAGAATTCTGCGACCGTTTCAAGAATTTCTACCCTATCTAGCAGAATAAAGGATAACAAGAAGGATTGTGCTACCAAAAAAACCTGAAAGCCCCTTTCCCCTCCCTACTCTCCCCCAACAATGGCCATTCAGTTCCATGAAGAATTATCAAAACTTTAGCAATCTGGTCAAAAACAGTCTTTGTTGTGGCCTTTCTCCAGGCTCTGTGATGCAGTCAGGTGCACCACAGTCTCACCCTGCTGTATGCAGTCCAAAGGGGGCTTTGTCTGATTTGGATCCAGGCACAGGGACATATTGTTTATTCTTCCTTTGAGCGGGAAATGTGTCCAGTCCCATTTACTCTTCTGTGACAGGCAGAGGTGGCTCTTACCCTGGTAGCATGGAGTCTACCACCGGCACAGCTTAATAAACCCCTGTAATGTTGGGTTTAGATGCTTTCATTATTTTTGATAGCAATCAGGAGGCAGTGCCAGGCCAGTAGTTCTGCTGAAGGCTTTTCCATTGTGTTGAATTAGTCATACGTGTAGCTCTTAATGAGTGTATTCAGCATGATGGTTGTTTCTCACATTCTTCTGAATATGTGTACTCAATGTCTATTCAGAGTTCTGTGTACCCAGCTGAGCCAGAGCAATGAGTTGTTCTCCAGGTCTGGAAGAAGCAGCCAGACTATATGATGCTGGCTGAAATACGGCCTTCCAGCATACCAAGGCCATGGCCTCTCCTCACCACGAACGCAAGAGGGTGCTGGTTACCTTGTGGAGACGTTTGCTTTTGGAAATGCCGTGTCCCAGTATTGGAATGGGAAATACAGAGGGAAATGTGCGGCCCTGATGAACAATGAGCTGAGAACTGAGGAGATATGATGAAGCTAAGCAGGTTGCATGAAATCTCTGAGGGAGTTAATCAAATAAGCTTCTTTAACAGTGTTGAAGTTACAGATGGACCTTATGCCTTTACTGTTTTCATCCCTCTTCCTTCTTTCTTTACCCTGCTTAAAGTGAGTAGTATTTAAAAAGGATGCAGTATCACTGTGGCATTATAGTATCATTGTGGCAGGATCTGGACATTTTGATAAAGTTGCTACGGATTTCTCCTGGGTGATGCTTCTGCAAAGCTACTGAAGCTCAAAAATAATGCTGAGGACCCCTCATGTCCCCAGAATCGTGAATGAGTTTTTCTACTCCCTTTTGGCCTGGTTTGCTACCTCGTTATGAGATTATGCTCACCCAGGCACAGCTGATGAATCTCCTGATGAATTCTTGCATCCTGTTTTATAAATGCAGCAGATGCAGGAAGCGATGGAGCATGCCTGGTGTGTGTGTGTAGTGTTGGGGATATTTTCGCAACTGATACAGAAATGGCCCTATGAACTTGCTGCATCACGTATAGGTAGGATATCTGCAGAGATGAGTAGCCGGCAGCCCTGATTAGCAGATCCCAATGATAGTGACTTCAGTAAACCTGGTATACCATCCAAAGATATACTGCTGAAACCAAAGTGAGTTGAGATACACAGTTTGGCAAGAATAGCAGGAAAGTGAAGATGGACATGAGATGGACATGGACTTGCACTCTTGATGATAATTTCTTATGAACTATAGGAATTTATTAATAATTTTTTTGGTGATAAAACAGAGATAAGGTAAGAAACATTCAATCTGTTCATAGAAAGTGTAGCTATACCTTCTAAGGAAGAGACATTTATTTGCATTTATGCTCTACTCTTATGTTTGTGGATCATGAAACACTAATTTTGACATGCAGAAGCTAACTGAGGAAGGACTACAAAAGCCATCAGGTTTCATGAGAAACCATCAGTTTGGGGAATCAGAATGGATCCAGCAGCCCAAGAGAGGTGAGGCTGTAGTAGCTCCATGTCCCCAGGTCCAGCTGCTAGTGAGGCTGACTGTGTGTTCCCAACAGACACATGCACACATAGTATTTATATACAACGAGTATATGCATATTTGCACATGGCCAGCCACACAAGTAACACAGACAAACACGCAGAGCACTCACATGAACACTAATACTGCCAACGGTCTCATCCTGCTCCTCAGAACAAGAACAGTAATATGTTATTCATAATAGGGACAGTGACAACGAGAGATGTTTAGTTGCTCCACAGGAGGAACCAGAACAAATGGTTGAAAATACATAGAGAAACTTGTTACAAGGTGCCCCAGCTTGGCCAAGTGTGACACATTTCCATAACATGGAGGCCATGGTGGCCTGTAGAGGCTGATTATAGCCCTGCAGGCTGTGTCAGCATCCTCTGCACCCAGAGCCATCCTGGCACCAGGTCCCCAAACCCTCCCATGGGTATCAAGCAAGGGTATGGGGCTTCATGAGCCACGTGTAGCTAATACTCACTGTGTACCCAGAGGAAGAATGAGCCACTCAGCTGTGACCATCTCCAGGCTCTCAAGAGTGGCCCCAGACTGGGTTCCCTTTGTATGGAGAGCAATGACCAGAGCCCTGTGACTTACTTTCTTTTCAGGAGTGTTTTTTTGAAGGAGTGACCGTCATCACTGTTGAGCTCCAGTAATGATTTGGTGTTGTAATTTTGTAAAACTTTCTAAGTTTTAGTATTTAGTTTGTGCTTCCAGTTGGCTGTTTCTGGTTTTATAGGTTACATTGCTTCGGGTAAGACTTTCTTTCTCACTTCCTAGCAAAGAGATTTTACCTTGTTTGTCTCTTAACCTGTCTAACCAACGTGATCCTGACTTGCCCTTTCCTTTCTTCAATTTATTCCGACGTTTCCACCTTTTAAACCTGACCAAATTGCTGCAGGATCAATTCATTTTTCCTCTACACATTCAGTAACCCTAGTGTAAGTTATCATATCCCCCCTTTAGAAACTTTTGCCCTAAATCTTTCCATATACCACATACTCCACACTTTTACCTCATGGCAATGGTCCCAGTGATACTGGTCTTACTGCTCACTAGTATTATTTCACCTCATGAGCCATGCTAAACACTCTTACTGGTGAGCTACAGTGGTTTGCCAGAGGGATCCTACTGACTACAGCAATTTAATGTCATGGTTCTTTATAATCCTCCCATCAAGCATACACATCACAACACAATTCTGCTTAGGTAAATCAGATATTTATTAAGTATCTAATTAGTAAATAAATTATAATAATGATTATTATTATAATATAAAATGCTATTAGTAATACAAATAGTACTTATACTACTAATAAAATAATATTAGTAAACTTAACAATCTTACACTATCTCATGTTATCTTATGGCCTTAACAAGTCACTTGCTGCTCTCCAAGTATTCGCTATTCAGGCCCAACACAATGTGGGGGTTCTCTCCCACAGGGGAGCCTGCATATGCATCATCCAGCTATGAGGGATGAGAGTTCTCTGAATGCTTACTAATATGTTTGGGTTTTTTGTTAGGGCTAGGTGAGAGTGGCTCGGACCATAATATCTATCAGCTCCTTTTCTGTTCATGTGAACAGTACGTGCATTTTTATGCTGACTTTTGCGTCTTCATCTGGCATCCCCAAAAGTCCTTCCCCTTTGTTCAGGAGCACCAGGATTCCTGCATCAGTCTGCACCAGGCAGCTGGGGAACTGAGACTGCTCTGTCGCTGCTGAGCGGATGGCCACAGACTGCAGGACATCAGATAGCCACACCAAAGCCTGGAGCATCCAGGCTCTGTCTAGACAGAAAAACCAGAGTACAGAAGTTGAGCTGACTTGTGGCTGTTTACAAAAACTAGGAAAAAGAAGCCAGATAGCTGATTTCAAGTGTCTGTTCTGAGTGGCCTTAAAATGCTGATACGCTATATGTAATGCAACCTTGTTTCTGCTTCTAGAGGAATACTGATTGAGCTCATGGTCTCTTTTAAGATACCCTAAGTTTACGTCTGAGTTGAAGACAGACAGGACTTTGAAGAATCTATTGAAATTTTCTACTGCATGTGTCCAAACATGTCATTGGAGAGATTGGTCTTGCTTTAAAAATATTTACTTTGAATGATTTTAATTGGTATTGAAGTGAATTTAATTGTTATCAACGGATTCTCTACAGTATTATTATTTAATCTTCTTAAAAGTTCTCTTTTATCTAATTTTTCAGGCTAACTTTTCTCCTTTTTAAGTCTCTGTGAAAAGATTTCACAAATTGTCCAGTTTTCCAAAGTTTCAAAGAGCCAAAACTGAGGTCACCTGAGGTAATAAAACCATCTCAAGGTTGTGTAACAAATACCTTTGACTTCACACACATTGTTAGTTTCACATGCTATATCAAAAGCATGTGAATGACACCTTGTCATTGTAACCTTTTTCCCTGTGTGCTCCAGCTACCAGTCATTTATAATAGTCACTGCCATTTTCTGGATTGCATTGTAAACTCATCAAGACAGAATCCTATCTCTGCATTTGTGAAGTGCAAGATTTACTTAGGATGCTGACTAGGTAAATAGTTAATACAATCCATCAAGTTTGACATTCAGTCAACCTCATGTCAGCTCAAACTTCCTCACATAGGGGAAAAAATATTCTGATGCCAGGAAGCAAGCTGGTTCCGTCTCTGTCCTGGGGCAACTATGGGAAAGTTCTGTAATTCCTCTGGTCAATGTCAATACTTGTCCCCAAGAACTCAGTGGCTATAAAGGAGTTTAAATCTTATGTTTAGAGATTCCATAAAGTAAATGTCTGTTTGGTTTGCTTCCTTGTTGACAGGGAGTTTGCTAAGTTTTTCACAGGTATGCTGATTTGAGGGTTTCTAGTCCAGGTGGCTAATAAATAAGGTTTTATTTTGAAAGCATTACATTGCTTAGCTGTAACTGACTGCTGAATTGCTTTGCTTCCCTCCCCACCCACCCCAAAAAAGAGGTGTGGGAAGAGAGAAAGAGTGCTAAAGTAGGGTTTCATGGGTTTTTTTGTAGGGGCATGAATTCAGGAAGGGTCTTCTGTGTCAAAAGATTAAAAAAGTAGGATATACAAAGTGCCCTTTGATGATGGCTTCAAGGGATTTTTAAGGCAGACAGCAAAGGTCAAGTTCCTGACAGAATCTTCTACAGAAGACTATTAGCAACTAAAATCCTGTACTGCCACCACACACATATTGCAGTTAAATGTCATTACTACCATGTGGCTGATGCAGCACGAAAAACAACTGCTAAGGTATTCAAAAGGATGTTTTAGTGTTTAAAGAAAAAGTCATACTCCTTGTTTTGCCGCTTGCTGGTTTTCAGTTTTCATATTTCGACATTTCAGAAACTTTGGGTCTCTTATCCTGAATGTGGTCCTGCAAAATACATAGTGCTCTTTCTTCATGTTTTGTTTGTTTGTTTGTTTGTTTGTTTTTCCTGAAGCAGGATTCAGCTTTCCTGGTCTAATAATATAACACCTTTATGTTTATTGTCACTACTTGCAATGCAATTCTCAGCAGAGACCCAGTGAAGCCGCAATGCTGAAAACAGGATTTAACAGTAGTAATTTGAGAAGTTGCTAATATGTTCCCCCACTTGAAGTTTATGTAAAATAATTCAATATTTCAAACAGATTTGGAAGATCTTCAGAGCAGATTCTTGAAGGGTAGACATGCAGAACTGTTTAAAATCTAACACAAGAACTTTACATGTGGCCATTAACTTTCTTTTTGATACTTCAGTATGTCTATACAGGATAGCATCTCAGCTTTTGGTCAGTGTTAAGGGGTTAAGACTACTAGTCATATAAAATAATTGGTTATCTGTAAAATCACAGTTTCAGTGACCTGTGTTCTAATGTGGCATGCTCACAGATAGACAGGTAGCTGGGTCCACGATAGGTTACAAAAAAAAGCTTACTGTTCTTTTTCTCCTTGTCTATTCAGATACTTAAAAGTATAAAATTGCATTAACTAAAAAGTATTATTTTGTAACTTTGTTTGAATGTGGTTATCTTTGAAAAATAAATGGGGTCTTAAAGCCAGTACATTGAGTAAACAAAGGGAAAAAAAGGAAACAAAAAGGTAAAAAAAAGGAACAACTGCAGGGCACATGATTTTGTGAAGGTCAATATTATCTACATATGAATAAAGTGGACAAATTCCTGCTCAGGTGCAATGTTTGGAGAAAAATAAAAAATCATTACAGAAAATTCTCTTACAGCTCTAAGATTTCTTTCCACAGTAGCTTTTTTGTTTAATAAAATTAATGATTTTTAGATAACATGAAGATGAATTCTCCACTGAATTTGAATATGTGTGTTTCCATATGTTTAAGGAGAAACAAACACTACTGCCATGGACTCTCACTATTGAAAGTACAAAAGAGATTCAAAGTTTTATACTAGATATACTTTTATGTCTTAGGATTGATGACATAAATAGCACCAGCTGACAAGTGAGTCTAGTGACTGCAAATGCATAGAATTACTAACAGTGATTGCATTAGAAATACTATCTCCCTCTGTTAGAGCAAATCATCAATCTTAAAAACCTAAACCTGGATAAACCAGGGTACAGAATAACATTAAAGAAACAAGTTATATGTCATGAACCAAGAGAAATCTGTAGAGAGTGACAAAGTGTTAAAGGAGAACAGGTCAGTATAAATCTTAAGTGACTTCACCTTAGTAGGAATGAAAAAAGGATGCTGCTTTCACCAACTAGAAATCCCACCAGTTCACTTGGAGCAACTGTATGAGGACCAATATCCTTTTCCCCATCAAGACAAACTAGCTTATTTCCTATAATTCTATTTTTTCTTAGCTATGTATATTTTCAAGCATAAGTATGAAGTTTTCCCACCTAGCATATGTATTGTTTCCATTTATTTGCAACTGTCATAGCTGTTTATACTTGAGTATGTATGTAACGAGTTGCGTGTTAAATCTAATGCTCAAATATCTTGGATAATTTGAGAGGGGGGAATGTACTTATATTTACCCAGGAGATAGATAGATAATCATATGCAAAGTGTTTTACAAACATTTCTGCTGGCTTCTAAGCAGATACATGGCAGTATCTCCCTATTGACTTCAAGGAATCTAATGCTCTATATGAGAGAGAAAAGTAACTACAATCACCATTGCACAGACTGGGAAGCTAGCTAAGAAGGGTGCAGTTGCTTACACAAAAGCCAGAAGGGGACTTGGAAGCTGATGAATCCCACCATTTTGTTCATTCCTGTGACACTGCTGTTGAGCAATGAAATTCTCAGAAATGTATCTGCCAAATTACAACGAGTAAAAATACAACCTCTACAAGAAAGTGGACAAGTAGGCAAGCCTTTTAAATTTTCTTCAGAAATAGTAGGCCCAAAAAGTAGCTTTGTTACAGGTGTCCTGGTAGAAAAGTTACCTGCTTTAAAATAAATAAAAGAAATTATGTTAGCACATAACATCTAATACGTTTGGCCTTTCAAATGTTTGTTCCTAGTTATAAGAAGTGTTATTGATATTTAATCACTGGGTTATAAAGGTAGTCTCTATGCCAAAGGATGCACCTTCCATTCAGTGCTCATGAGATCACAGGACAACTCAGACTGGCAGGGACTGCAGGAGGTCTCCAGTCCAACCTCCTGCCCAGAGCAGGGCCACCTCTGGGCTCAGACCAGGTTGCTCAGGACTTTAGTCAATCAGGGCTTGAAAACCTTCAAGGATGGAGAAGACACAGACTTTCTGGGCCCTGGTTCACAGCTGGGCTACCCTCACAGGGAAAAAGTTTCTCCATATGCCCTGTCTGCATCTCTCTGGTTTTAACTTATGCCTGTTGCCTCTTATGCTCCCACCACACACTGCTATGAGGACCCCAGCTCTAACTCCTCAGTCCATTCCCTGTGTATGATGGGGGACTGCACACACAGGTCTCAGTAAACCTGCCTCTTCTCTAAACAAGCCTCTCCTTGCAGATCCTGTGCTCCAGCCCACAACTATCATGATTCCTCTCTACTGAACTCACTCCAGTTTATCAGCATCTTTCCTGGCCTGGGGTGTGGGGGGGAGCAAACTAGATACAGTATCTAGATGTTGTCTAACAAGTGCTAAGAAGAAGTGACAACCCCTCACTGGGCTCTCAGAGCCATGTTCTGCCCCAGGCACCGCAGGCCCTCGTTGCTACCCAGGCACACAGCTGGCCCTGGCTCAGCTTGCTGTCCACCAGCATCCAGAGCCATCCCTCAGAGCTACTCCCCAGCCCCACCAGCCCTAGCCTGTGTCACAGCAGGGCTCTGTGTTTTCAGTGCAGGACTCCATATTTGTCCTTGCTGAATTTCTTCAGGACCCTGTTGGTCCATTCTTCCCATCTGTACGGGTACCTCTGAATGGCAGCCTTGCCTTCCACCATATCAACTGGTTGCTCCCAATTTGTTGTCATCTCCAAACTTGATGAGAGTGCCTTCCACACACTCTTCTGAGATGTTGAACAGGACAGGTCCCATGATAGACCACTGCAGAAGCACTCTTGGTACAGGCCTCCAGGTAGGGTATGACCCACTGGCCATGATCCTATAAGCCATTTTTTCTACCAGTTTTCTACCCCATGCAGTCGTCCTCCCATTCAGACTGTAATATCCTAACCTCAGTACAAGAATACTGTCGGAGACAGGAGACTGTGTTAAAAGCCTTGTTGAAGTAGAGGTAAATGGCATCCACTGCACTTCCCTCATCTACAAATCCAGTCATTTTACCATAGAAAATGATCAGGTTGGTCACGCATGATTTATCTTCAATAAATCCATGCTGTTTCCAGTCACTGCCTTCTCCATGTGACCAGACAAAGAACGTGCCTGGCTCCATGATATTCTGAGGGACTGAAATGGTGCTAACTGGCCTGTAGTTCCTCAGGTTAGTTTTTACCCTTTTCTGAAGATGGGTGTGACATTTGGCTTCCTCCAGTCATTGGGGGCCTCCCCCAGTATCCACAGCCTCTCAGAGCTGATGGAGAGTGGCTTTGTAAGGACATCAGCCATGTCCCTCAGCACCTTCAGGTGCAGCTTATCAGGTCTCAGGGACTCATGTGGATCAAGTATTTGAAATTAATCCCTGTCTTAGTCTTCATCGCCTGCTGGTAGCTCATCTCTCCTTGAGCCCCATCACTAGTTGCAGAGGCCTGACAGATCTTGCTGGTGATGACAAAGAAGGCAGTGAGTACCATTACCTTACCTGTGTCTGCTGCCTCTATATCACCTGCCCCATTCAGAAACAGGCCCAAGTTGTCCTTGGTCAGCTTTTTACTGCTAACAGTAGTAGAAACTCGTCTTGTTTCCCTTAATATCTTTTGCAAACCTGAACTCCAGCTGAGCACTAGCCTCTTTGACACTACACCTGCATGGCCAGGCAATGTTTCCCAATTCCTTCCTTGTGGTCTGTCTCTAACTCCCTGTCTTGTAGGCAGTTCTTCTTGCCTAGGCATCTACCTTCTTGTATGTCCCCTTGGTTTACTTAGTATTGGGATGGGCCATGCTTACTGCATGGAGGATGCTCTCCTTTAAAGGCTGACCAGCTTTTCTGGTCTCCTTTGCCCTTCAGAGCTCACTCCCATGAAACCTCACTTGCCAGTCCTCTGAATAAGCCAAAATCTGCTCTCCTAAACTCCAGAGTCTGAGCTTTGCCACTGTCCTGCCATCCTCCCTTACCTCAGGAACTTGACCTCCACTACATCAAAATCAGCCACTGATTACCCCATCCCCAATCAGTTCTTCCTTGACAGTGAACAGCAGATCCAGCTGTGCGTCACCTACTGTGATGCAGCCCCCCTTGGCCCATCCAGTACCTTGAAATCCTCCAGAATATCTCCTGGATGGCTTGCATCCAGCCATGTTGCTCTTCCAGAGATATCAGGGATATCCCTCTCCTGAATGAGAGTTTCTACAACACTAAGACTTCTCTTAGTTTTTCAAAGATTTCATCCTTTTTCTCACTGTGATCAGTACTAACACACCCCCACCACAGTATCACAGTTAGTCGTCTCTCCTCTGACCCTCACCTGCAAATTCTCATGCGTCCCATAGAGGAGTCTCACATAGCTGAGCTGCTCCTTCAGACAGAGGGCAGACCCTGTTCCCATTTCCTCTGCCTGTCTCTCGTGAAGGGCTTGTATCCATCTGTTGCAGCACATAGTCAGGCAAGCTGTTCCGCCACATATCAGCAATAAGCCCAGATATTCTTGGTTTGGGTTACAAATGCAGCCACCATGCAAAATGTGTATGTTTCAGTTCAGTCCTCCTCTTCTACAGATGTAAACTATCTGGACTTCTGTAAGGCCTTTGACACGGTCCCCCACATCCTTCCCTTTAAACTGGAGAGATACGGATTTGATGGATGGACTGTTCTGTGGATAAGGAATTGGCTTGATGGTCACATCCAGAGAGTTAGTGATTCAACGGCTCAATGTCTGGATGGAGATCAGTGATGAGTAGTGTCCCTCAGGGGTCCATATTGGGACCAGTGCTGTTTAATAACTTCATCAGTGACACAGAGAGTGGGATCGAGTGCATCCTCAGCAATTTTGCAGATGACACCAAGCTGAGTGGTGCGGTTGACACGCCTGCGGGACAGGATGCCATCCAGAGGGACCTGGACAAGCTCAAGAAGTGGGCCCATGTGAACCTCATGGGGTTTGACATGGCCAAGTGCAAGGTCCTGCACCTTGGTCAGGGCAATCCCCTGTGTCAACACAGGCTGTGGGATGAAGTGATTGAGAGCAGCCCTGTGGAGAAGGACTTGGGGGTACTGATGGATGAAAAGCTGGACATGAGGCCACAATGTGCACTCACAGCCCAGAAAGCCAGGTGTATCCTGGGCTGCATCAAAAGAAGCATGGCAGCAGATCGAGGGAAGTGGTTCTCCTCTACTCTGCTCTGGTGAGACCCCATCTGGAGTACTGCGTCCAGCTCCCGAGTGCCGAGCACAGGAAAGCCATGGACCTGTTGGAGCGGGTCCAGAGGAGGACCATGAAGATGATCAGAGGGCTGGAACACCTTTCCTAGGAAGAAAGGCTGAGAGAGTTGGGGTTGTTCAGCCTGGAGAAGAGAAGGCTCCAGCGAGACCTTACTGCAGCCTTTCAGTACTTAAAGGGGGCTTCTAAGAAAGATGGAGAGAGACTTTTTACCAGGGCCTGTAGTGACAGGACAAGGGGCAATGGTTTTAAACTGAAAGAGGGTAGATTTAGGTTGGACATAAGGAAGAAAGATTTCATGATGAGGATGGTGAGGCACTGGAACAGGTTGCCCAGAGAAGTTGTGGATGCTCCATCCCTGGAAGTGTTCAAAGTCAGATTGGATGGGGCTTTGAGCAACCTGATCTAGTGGAAGGTGTCCCTGCTCATTGCAGGGGGCTGGACTAGATGACCTTTAAAGGTCCCTTCCAACCCAAACCATTCTATGATTCTGTGACTCTTTGGAGTTTCTGGTACTTGGAGTGACATGGAACATGTGATGAAAAAGGATCTAGACATTTTTTCTGCTTCCCAGATTAAGACAAGTCAGTGAAAGGCTACAGAGAAAGCAATGTGCAGACCCAAAACACAGAGAACTTTGAGCTCATGAGTTAGTCATTGTAGGTTCCATTTTTAAGACATGAAGTAACAACTTGTTGCTTTAGACTGAAAATAACTTCTTGTTCTGATGTAAGTGCTTTTTTTCTGCTTGTATTTTTCAAAGTTAAAAAGAAGAGCATGTTTGAAGAAATCAGAAATAAATGTCAAGATTTATGAGATCCCATTGACTAGATGAAGTGCAGATACCCTGTTTTCACTTGTAACAAGTAAGCTGCTGGTTGGATAGGGCTGAAATCTGTCCTTTGATGGAGCGCTTTTGGCTGCGTTTCGTGGATTTGGCAAGCTAAGATTGGAGCATCTACTCTGAGGCCCTGAAGTGTATGAACACAACATTTTCCAGTGGCTTGGTATTAGTAAGCTTTCAGCATATTTAGAGTATCTATCTGCAATTCTGTTTTCATTTGACAGAATAAAAGGCAAAATCATACAAAGTGTCATATAAGTTAGCATGTGTACAATAGTCTTCAGCCTCACGTATATGGTTAGAGTTACGTTTACTAATTAATGGCTGAGTTAAAGACTGGGAAGGGCATACAGTCATATGCAAGGGCAGTAGCACTTGGGCAGCCCCCTTATGCAGTCTCTGGTGTTAAAACCTATTGCTCCAAACCCCGGTGCATAAACCCTGGCGCATAAACCCTGGCATAAAGGTTGATTTGTGAGGGCTTGATTGCAAGATGGTGGTAAAGGGTGGCAGGTGATTTTTTCTTGGTAAGGAGTGCTCTAAATCCTGAATCTTCAGGTAGAAAATGTTGAACAGAGATGCACGAAGGATGTAACTCCAAAAGCAGCCTCTCTAATGATGAATCTTCTTTCTTTGTATAAGACCTTATGTGTTATTGTGACACAGTTTCCTTTCCCAAGTGCTGCAGAGGAGCGAGTGCTGCCATCTGAGCCAATGACACCTTTAACACAGCTTGTTTTCCTCTAGTATTAAAAGCTCTATTTTTCATATCTGAGATTCTCTGTTTTTCGAAGTCATGTCCAGACAAGCCCAACAGGTATAAAATTATTTTGGCTGAGCTGGTGAGAGCAGCGCACACGGCCAAAGTAAATTCCGGAGTCTCTTTCCTTGGAGTGCAAGTGGAGGAGAAGGACAGACCATGGTCACAGCAACCTTTTCCCAAGAAAAACGTGGGTGAGGAAAAAGCAGACCAACGAAACTCCCAGCAAAACTCCGCCAGGTAAAGAGACTTCTCTGCCCTTATCTTTGCTCAGACAACATGGCATCACGCACACATACACAGACACATCGTTTTGTCTGCCAAATCTCCTTCTCTCATCGGGAAGGGCGCCAACAATGCGAAATGCAATCCACCGGCTTCCCCCGCCCTCCTCCCAGGAAGAGTTATTTTAAAACTTCAAGCTTACTGCTCGGTAACAACAGCGACCAAAGGAAAAAGGGCAAGGGAGGAGGGGAGGGAGGGAGCACGCTGACAAGCGGAGGGGAAAACCCCGCCAGGACTAGTACAAAACGGTCCAGGTAGCAGCGGCAGTGGGGAGAGCCGTGCCGTGCCGGGGCGGGATGGCTCTGCGGCCGGGGGAGCCCGGGGCGCGGCGGCGGGCCAGCGGGGCCGGGGCCGGGGGTCAGGCCAGGCGCCTTGCCGCGGGCTTGACGCCGCGATCGGCCGGCGAGGAGGCGAGGTGCCGGCAGAGGAGCGCCGCAGGAAGTCAGCGCCCGGGTGGGCTGGCGCAGGGGCGGCGGAGGGGCGGCCCCGCCCGGCCCCGCCCGGCCCGGCCCGGCCCGCCGCCAGCGGAGAGCAGCGGCTGCCGCTCCCCATGTCCCTGCCGGTGGTGCTGCCGGGGTCCTGCTGCCCCGTCCCGGGGCTGGCCCCGCCGCCCCAGCCGGCCGCCGCCACCACCGCCGCCGGCCCGGCGCCGCCGGCGGGCTCCCCGTCGGCCGCGGCCGGCCGCCCGCTGCCGCCGCCCCTCCGCCCCGCCGGCCGCCGCCGCCGCTCCAGCTTGCCGCCACACCGCGACCCGCGCCCCGCCGCCCCGGCCCCGGGCGCCGGCTCGCTGCCGGCCCGACCCCTGCTCTCGCTGGGGCTGCTGCAGATCGTCCTGGGCTGCTCGCTGCTGGCGCTGAACTTCGGGGCGCTGTCGCTGAGCAGCGCCCCGCAGGTGAAGAACGCCTGTCCCTTCTGGGCCGGCTCCTCGGTAAGTCACCGCCGCCCCGCCGGGCGCCCCCCCGGCCCCGTCCCGGCCTGCAGCGGACGGGCGCTGCGAGGCGGAGCCGCTGCCGGTCCGCGGGCGGCGTTTGCTCCCGCTTCGGTGAGAGCGCGGAGCTCCCTCTTACTTGGAAGTCATTCGCCGTTGGCTTTGGCTCCCGGCTGTGGCGGGGGGGCGGCGTGCACCCCAGCGGGCCAGCGGGCGCAGGGACAACCAGGCGGGGGATTTCCTTCCTGGTGCGCGTTTTAGCCTAAAAAAGGGGACTCGGTTATTATGCGCAGTCCGAAACAGGATTTTCTCAAGTCGTGGTGTATGTAGATGTTGTGTGTTGCTTTTGTGCGTTCTGTACCGTTGCTCTAGTGAGAGAGGGATAAAATAGCGATGTTCCTGGGGAAAAAAAATGGATGGGCTTATGACATTTTCGTAAAGAGTAGCGAGACAAGTTATTCCATCTCCTGTTGGGCCCTGCTTTAAACTTTAAATTTATAAATATGGAATATATGACAGTTTGTATTGCAGAAGCTAGGCAGTAACAAGCAGAAGTTAATCGGAGACAAACAGATTGCGCCCAGTTTGTGGGACCCCTGAGCAATGAGCAAGTCATGTTCTGTGGCTGGCATGCTCTGCTCCTGCTGCTCGTGTGAACAGCATCAGCCTGTCCCTCGGTTTAAACGTTTAAATTACGTTTCCAGCGTTGTTCACAACCTGTGGAAACACATTCGATGATCTGCAGTTTGGGGATCGAGTAGTTGCTATTCATGTGCGCAGTGTGATGCTCATCCCTGAAAGTATAGATAGCCTTTATGCGGGATGGGGTGGGAAGGGGAGGGAACCCAGACCATCCAAACGCGTATGTTTGGCATCTCTCTTGTGATCTTTCATCTTTTTTTTTTTTTCTTTCCTTACCCTAGATTAAAACAACTTTAAATATATGTAAGCTATGGACTTTCTTTGAACCCTGCACACAGAACCATGCTTATGCTTTTAAAATGTTTTAAAATTGCGTGTGTAAAATAGAAGTATTTGGTCTCTTTAATAATGAAGAAGGGCATTTACTTTTTTAATGCTAGCTCTGAAACAATAATATATTCAGTCGGAAAAGCTACCAAAAATGCGTTTTGGGTGTAACAGCACAAGTGAAAATTTTAGCCCAGAAGCAACCTGGAAAGGTAGAGGCAATTAAAAGCTGGAATTGAGAATGTGTCTGGTTTTTTTGGTTTTTTGTTTTTTTTTTTTTTTTTTTTTTCATTTTAGATGCAACATGCTGATTACGATGCACTGGTTAAGTGCGGATCAGGAAAACTTTGAGAAAGACTTTCTTTTCCTATATCTTGAAGGTTTAACAAACGTAATGAAATAAGTCTTGTTGTCCTTAAGGCAAAACAGCAATTCACATCAGTACTGGTGTGCTTTGTTATAAAATTATGTGACTATTTTGCACACATAGAATTAAAAAAAAATAATTTGTTATGAAACTGCAGGGTTACATATGTGGTTTTGCAACACCTGTGACGATATCAGTAGGTGTTTTGGCCAAGTCATATATGCACGTTACGCTAAATCAGATTGATCATGTCAAGTGAATGAAGTTACGGAAAGGATTTATTAAAAATGCTAGTGGCCAACGTCCTGTTTGTTCTAGTCTTCTTGTTTCTTTTTAGGGTAGGAGTTTGGTGTGAATTGGCTTAGTCATGAAGTCCCATGAATTAAAAGTATACCCGCTTATTTGTGGGACCTGCTGAAAAACTAATTTGCCTTTCTTTATAGGGTTCCCATCCTTACTGTGAGAGAGTATTTGGGTATGCTGTTTTCTTCAGTTCTACAGCAATACTTTCTCCTTCCTTAATTGTTTTGCCCTGTAAGGCGAAGAGTCATCAGGTTCAGTTCTGTGATTCAGCAAGTTTGGTGTAACGACTGCTGCTGCAGAAGGGGATGCTTTTACTTTCTCCTCTTTCCTCGTGCTGATACTGGCATTCATCCAACTAAACAGCAAGTCAGTTCAGGAAGATAGTTTTGGTGCTCTTCAGTGTTTTTGGTAGGGTTCATGCTCTGGGAGTTAGTTCACCGAAATGGTCACAAGAGGGCCAGAGTCAGCACAAGGGAAGAGGCAGGAATGGGTACTCAAAGGCACTTAATGAAGTGATGGAGTGATGACCAAGGGTGGAGAAGAAATAGCCAGTTTTTAGATTTGCGTAGCCATCTTGCAGAAAACAAGTACTCAGTTAGCTGAAAGTAATATTTATCGATGATCTGGATGAGGGGATTGAGCGCACCCTCAATAAGTTTGCAGACGACACCAAGTTGGGTGGAAGTGTCGATCTGCTGGAGGGTAGGAAGGCACTACAGAGGGATCTGGACAGGCTGGACCTATGGGCTGGGGCCAACTGTATGAGATTCAATGAGGCTCAGTGCTGGGTCCTGCACTTGGGTCACAACAACCCCATGCAACGCTACAGGCTGGGGGAGGAGTGGCTGGAGAGCTGCCTGGTGGAAAAGGACCTGGGGGTGTTGGTTGACAGCCGCCTGAACATGAGCCAGCAGTGTGCTCAGGTGGCCAAGAGGGCCAATGGCATCCTGGCTTGTATCAGGAATAGTGTGGCCAGCAGGACCAGGGAGGTGATAGTGCCCCTGTACTCGGCACTGGTGAGGCCGCACCTCGAGTACTGTGTTCAGTTTTGGGCCCCTCACTACAAGAAGGACATCGAGGTGCTGGAGCGTGTCCAGAAAAGGGCAATGAAGCTGGTGAAGGGTCTAGAGCACAAGTCTTATGAGGAGTGGCTGAGGGAACTGGGGTTGTTTAGTTTGGAGAAGAGGAGGCTGAGGGGAGACCTTATTGCTCTCTGCAACTACGTGAAAGGAGGTTGTAGCTAGGTGGGATTTGGTCTCTTCTCCCTAGTAACAAGTGATAGGACAAGAGGAAATGGCCTCAAGCTGCACCAGGGGAAGTTTAGGTTGGATATTAGGAAAAGCTTCTTCCCTGAAAGGGTAGTCAGGCACTGGAACAGGCTGCCCAAGGAAGTGGTTGAGTCTCCATCCCTGGAGGTATGTAAAAGACGGGTAGATGTGGTGCTTGAGGACATGGTTTAGTGGTGGACTTGGCAGTGCCACGTTAACAGTTGGACTCGGTGATCTTCAGGGTCTTTCCCAACCTTAACGATTCCATGATTCTATGATTTTAGGCAATTGTTGAGGTTGGAGTTGCTGGCATAACTTCTTGTCCCCATGCATGTTTTCTGGGAGGAACAATAAGAAAACAGCAGATTCAAATTTGATTGTCTTATTTCACAGGATGCTCTTAGGAGTGAAGAACCTCACCAGCACAGGCTCTTATTTTCTGCTTTAAAGTGCATCTTCCTGTCTTCCCAGCATTGTTGCGGTGTTCCAAAGTACCTTTCATCAGAGCAGTGACAAATACCATGTAAATGGCATTCTGTGAACAGTTGTGTGCTTCTTGGTGATACCGTGTTTTTTGATGTCGTAGGTAATCTTGTCTGGAATCTTAGGCTTAACGACATGGAAGAGGCCGATGATGCTTTTGGTAAGTAGAGATTAAAACTTCTTATAAGGAAATTATCAGAAGATGATCCTGATGTAATAGTAATTGGTTAAAAAAAAAAAAAAAAGGAAAAAAAAAAAAGAAAAAAAAAAGAAAAAAACAAACCCCCAAAACCCAAAAAAACCCCCAAAACACCCCAAACCAAGCCCCATTCCCTGCCCCCCCCCCCCAAAAAAAGACCCCAACACTTCTTTCTGCTTGAAAAAATAGACTAGATTGTTGAGTTTCTTTTTTTAAATTGTAGAATCATAATTATTGAAAGAGGGGTCAAAGCCAGTGAAAGACTGTTTTCTTTCCTTCATGGATGGAGTCCCCACTAAGGGCAAGAGTGGACCATGTCTGGAGGAAGTGTTAATGTTGTTTACAGAGCACTTATTGTGTTTGTGTAGATCTAAGAAAGTGCTGGTTTAGTATAAGTAATTTAGGTCTCTGAGGCAGTGCTGCTTAAGCTTAAACAGAGGAGCTGGTTTTAAAGCTTAGCTCAGTTGTACTGTTTTAGTGTCCGATAGCAGGTTTGAGATCTACCCTAAGTATTGCCCTGTTACAGTAAGTATCCAGTGTTACTGTTTCAAACGCAGTTGACATTACATTGCTCTGAGAGAAGCAGATTGATGTGCGGGGTATGTAAGCTGTTTCTGTTTGTAAGTGAAATCTGAAGCTGTGTGGCTTTCAATGTCTCAGAGTTGGGATTTGAAAAAAAAAAAAAAAGGTTTTGAAGTGTTTTTTTGTTTGGTTGGGTTTGGTTTTTTTTTTTTTGTTTTGTTTTGGTTTGGATTTTTTTTTGCCTTACTGTCACTTCTGAAGACTTTTTCCAGGCCAAAGCAGTTGTTTTATTTCTATGCAGTGCTTCTTTGGAATCTGCATGGTCATCAGTGAGGAGCACCAAGGATCAGATGTGTGAGTGGTGGATGAATTGCTGTTTCTCAGTGGTGCATTGGTTAGCACAGGCAGAGCAAAGCAAGTTTTTTACCAGTTCTGTGGATAGAAAGAGGAGCTTGACGTCTGTGGCTTCCAATCTGGAAAGACCATATTTTCATGAAAATAAATGTAAATGCCATCTGTCTCAAAATGGCTGAGGCTTGCACAGTGCTCCCTGTTTCTATATTGCCTGTGTTCTGTGCTGTTTCTACAGCATGTTGTTGCTGTAGTTTCCTTTTGTCTGTTGTTGCTCTTTCATACTTTCATAGTCTCCTTTGTATAGACTTTGTGGGCCCTTCCTAGTTTTACTTAAATATGAAAGCACCAAACTTTTCCTAATCCTTTCCTTTATATTAAATTATCTTTAGGATGGTTGAGTGCTGGAGCGGGTTTCCCAGGGATGTTGTGCAGCAGATGGGGAAGTTTCTGACTGATTAAAGCCCTGAGCAGCCTGCTATGGTCTCGTAGCTGACCCTGCTTTGAGCAGGAGGATACACTAGAGTCTTCCTGAGCTCACTTGCAGCCACAGCTATTCTACGATTATGTGATTCTATGAACCTGTGTGTGGTTTGTTTTTGGTTTTTTTTTTTTCTTATTTATATGTGTATTTTTTAGAGGTCTGATTTTTGAAAGTCAGATTGGATCAGACTTGACGTTGGGAAACATTTCTTTACTGAGAGGGTGGTCAAACACTGGAACAGGCTTCCTAGAGAGGTGGTCAACACCCCCTGGCTGTCAGTGTTTAAGAGGTGTTTGGACAATGCTTTTAGTAATAGGCCTTAACTTTTGGTTGGCCCTGTATTGGTCAGGCAGTTGGACTGGATGGTCATTGTAAGTCCCTTCCAACTGAAATATTCTATTCTGTGTGCAAAAAAGTAAATTAGCATTAAACATTTCATGAGGCTAAGGAAATCATGCATTGAACTAGCTATGTTCTATCAAAGATGGATTGTTAGTTTCTGTGAGCATATTTATTTTGGGCTAAATTTTTAATATATCTGCCCTCTAGTAACTTGAACATTTTTTCTTGGGAGTTATGAGGAGTTGTATGAGTTGTAAAAGCAAATTTCCTAAATACCTAAGCAATGAGACTCCTTATACAGCCATGGCTTGGAGTTATGATGTTCATAACTAAAATTATAAAATGTATTTGGAGCTAAAACATATCCCTTTTCCAGCTGTGACTGCCTTCCTCTTTTTACTCCTTATGCAAGGCCCTTTGCGCTTATTTCTTGTAAATACACTTCTAATGGATTTCTCTCTCCTGACTTCGGGACTGAATCCCTTTTTCCCTTGCCTGCACTGAGCCACCTGCCTGCTGTGAAGGAAGCAGAGGTCACGCAGCTGTCTGCCTTAACTCAAGCAGGTGCCAGGTGTAGAAATGCCTTTATGCAGCAAGTGAGCTTTGTGGAAAGGACTGATTGCACATGAAGGTGGCTTTATAAGATTGTTACTGAACCCAGATATTTAGCATGTTGAGTACCTGTGCTAGAGCCATGCCAGAAATCTGAGGAGTGATATCAATTACTATGTTTTATGTTGCAGCAACTTATGTCAGCATTTAGTTGTCTTTATGCAGAGACTTTGGTCTCTGCATAAAGAAGTCTGAACAACAGACTGTGCTCAAATTGTAAAGTTTGTGGGATTAAGTGGTCATTATTCTTTGTCATATATAGTTCTGTCTCAATCTACAAATGTTCTCTTGTTCATAAGGGCGGGCCTCATCTCATCTTTCCTTTTATGCAGAGCTGTTTTCAGTCACTCAGTTCAGTTTCATAATTTCTTCAAATTGTGCAAATACCCCCTGGAATTCTTCATATGCATCTAAATCCCCCAAAATAGCTTTGTTTTCAGCCCAAGTTGGATAATTATGTCTAGATTTTAATTTATTGTGGTGTGTACTAAAAGCTTTCAGTTTTAGCAGTTAGGCTGTAATTAAGGGTAGATGGTTGAGCTCCATCATTTAGCCCTCTCTGCTTCCCAGAGCGGGGTCTTGAACAGAATTATGGTGACTGGTGAGTGCCACAGAATTTGTCCACGAGGAGGTGCTGGTCCTCAGACCAGTTTGTGCTAGGGTTTATGCTTAAGAACATGGTAATGCTGTTCCTTGTGGCTTCCTCTATTATCTTTTTCTTTTTATTGTCAGTTTGCGGTACTTATGGAATTTTATAATGAAAGTCACATTTATCTTTGCCCCCTTTAAAAATACTAATTCTTTCTAAAAGAAACCTGTTTGCTACTCTGATTCAGGATTCAAGATTTTCATCTCTGAAACCTGCCGGAGCACACCTATTTGCTTGCAGTTCCTTTGCACGGCAGCAGCCTAGCTCCTCCAGTAAAAGGGTGGTGTCTCAGCTCACAAAACATTTATCTCTGTCTTCCCCTTCAAGGTGATGATTTCTCACTGCCTGGGTTTGTTTCTTTGTGAACGGCCAGGCTGTCCTATGGCTGCCACTTCAATCCGAGGCCTTAGTCATGGGGAAAAACAACCTGGCTGTTGTTTTTTTTTCCATGATGGCAAGGCACTGGTGCTGGCTCTTGGAGAAAGCACAAGGCTGCAATGTCATGAGAAAGGAGCTGGGGACGGGCTGCAGTGTCAAAAGCAGAGAGGGCTGCTGTGTTTCAGTTGCTTATGGTTTTCCCTCCGTGGGGAGAAAGGAATGGAAACCCGTTAGTTACAGCTGTAGTGGACCTTGAGTAGCACCATCTGTGAGAGGAAACCAGTCTTGAAGAGGGATGGCTGTGATAAGACCTGTTAGTAAATAAAATTGAGAGCCACATCTGTTGTTTTTTTGCCACCAACGCTCTATTACAGCATGGGAAGATACTAGGTAAATAATAGGTCCCAGAGACAGGGTCCTGCAAGACAAAATCAAATTATAATCCTAACTTTTGAAGGACGTTCTTGCAGGGGAGGCTTGGCCTTCAGCAGTACAGCTGCTGAGAAGCCTTGACTCTGAAATCTTACCTTGGTTTTAGTTATCTGAGGCTTTTCTGTTCTGGGTATAAGTTGCCAATCAGCTTTAGAAGTCAGCTTGTAACGTGTACGCTCTGAAGCTGATTTTTCTTCTAGAGCAGAAGCCTCTTCCTGTGCATGCCTGTCCAAATGTATTTAATGGGGAGAGAGAAACTCTTCCCCTGCCCTCAAGATGTTTGGGTATTGACTCTCAACTGTTCTGGGCTCGATGTTACTCTCTACTTGTAGAGAAGCTGGTTCCTTCCTCTCTGTTCCTAAACTCCTCACTTTCATAGGGCTTTAAATCTTGTATTGAACTGAAGGAACCTGACTTCTTTCAGAAAGTATAAGAATATCACATTGTTTGATTGCATATGCATTGAGGGCTATTCACATCTTCAATGGGCCATGCTTGCTATATTAGCCTCTGTCCTTACTCGTATACCAGTTTGGACTAGCCAACATACTGTGAGGTTATGTTGTATCCCCAGGTGTTGCCTGGAGCCATACGTGCTTTGCTGAATGCAAAAGCCTTCTGCTAGTGAAGCATCCTTTCCTTTCCAGTCATGTACAAATTAGTTGCAATCCTGTAGAATGTGCTTTTTAGGAGGCTTTCTGGTTGTGGGTTGTTTTGTTTTGTTTTTTCACCAACCGTAACAAAGAATTCAAGTTAAGCATATCTCTGGTGGCTGTTTGGTGCTTGTGTTCTGCTGCTAAAGAGAAGATTTAGCTGTGATAGCATGAAAAGTGACAGGAGTGCAAGCGTGCAGGATGACACCAGGCTGTTATGCTGGGTAGATTGTAACTGCAGCAGCTGCAAGTGCTGGGGAGCAGTTAAGTACCCGCAAATGCATGGGATCAAGAAATTAACAGAGCGGATGCAGGCTGGGTGAATGTGACTCTGGCTTTCAGCTACATCAAGTGCTTTATGGTTCTGCTGTTAGCTAGCGTGCCAGCTTTTGTGTTCATACATGTTGTCAGTTTTCATGTCAAGGTTTGACTGAGAAAAATCCAAGTTGCATGTTCAGCATGAGTCATTCAATCTGGATTCTTTTAATGTTTTACAGTGTGGTAACTAACACAAGGATTTGAAATTTTATTAGAACCTTTTTTTTTTTTAAATTCAGAAGTGTTAATATTTTTGGGGTTATGACAGAAATTTACAGATCTTAATTATAAAACAGAGAAGTTTATGGAACTCAAATATTTATTTAAAACTTTGAAAATTTTTGAAGTATAAATTTGTAGTAAACTTCTTATTTAATTGAAAAATTTTATCAGAAGAAAAATATGTCCCAGCAACTTGAAAATGAAGATTTTTAGGGCTAGCTACTGCCTTCTTGATATCTGTACCTTGACTAATTTGCATAGATTTAACCTAAATTTACTGTTTAGACCAAAATACTTAGTTCTGGTGCAAGTGAAGTGACATTCTTAAATTTTAGCCCTGCTAGTAACAATATAAAGCACTGTGAACAGAAGCTGCATATCATGATCCTAATGCTGGGAAAAAAAAAAAAATCTCTCCGTATCCATGTTCTTCATAATTAGCAAAGTCATTTGACTTTGGTGAGAATTACTGTAGTAGTGCCTGTTTGTCTGGATTTTAGAAGTAAAATAGCTCAACGTTAACATTTGGCTCACATGCAGGTCTCTACCATTAAGTCAATAAGTGTTATTCATACAAAGGTTTTAAAGTCAGTCCAAGCAAATAAATATGCTTTTAAGTGTGAGACTATGAAAAGCCTTAGAAAGGCTTTTAGCTTTTATAATCAGGTCAAAGTCAGATCTCTTCTGATTTTTTTAATCATATATTTTTATGCTGAAAAAGCTTTTCTCCCATTCATATGGGGTGTTTTAATGCTGCATTTGAAGTATGTGACTTTTTTATGAAATGAATTAGTTTGTCTTTTACTTCTGTGTGGCTTTGTTTTGTTTACAGTTGTGCGGCAGGTCTCGTTAAGGTACAATAAATAGCTCTCACAATGGATAGAAACTAAGGTACCATAATTAATGCGTCGTTATTGCTATTGCTGCTGTGTATATGGAAAATTAATACAGTGACTTGCCTTTTCCTAGAAGGATGTTCATAAAGTATATATGCACAATGTAAACAGATATAAGAGTTGATGATTGTGGAGCAAGAGTTTCTCTTTCGTTTATTTTTTAAGTGCTTGCTTGGGCATCAGTCCTATGTGTGTATATTAAAGTGAAAGCAATTCCTCACTGGCATTAGATATTAGCTTCAATGGCGGCAGCAGCAGCAGGACAACAAGCAGTCTGCCCATGCAGAATGAATGATAGGATCAGAGCCTTATCATGCAAATTTATGCTGCTGCAGAGTCCTCAAAATGCATGATGGATTTTTTTTTTTTACCTGGAAGAGAATATCTGTCCAAGACATTAGCAAATACTGTGTCTAACACTAGAATACACTTTGTTTTCCTGTAGTTTAATTCATATAAATGTTCCTCAAGACTTTCTGCAGCTGTTCACAGTCCATGTGTATCTAATGCTCAGAAGATGAGGGCTGTGAGCCAAACTAAAGCCATAATTTGAGTTGTTTCCATTTTTATCACTGCAGTTAAGACTAGTTACATCTGTTTTGGCTTTTAAAATAGCATGTTTGCCTTTGCCTATTTATTCTAAGTTGAGGAGTACTTCTGGTTTACCTGTGGGTGGGATCTTCTTTCACTGGGATAAAGTGGAACACCGGTTTTTACTTGTACGTGAGTGTGATGGAGAAGATGTTTAAATTTGGATCTGCAGGAGAATATATCTTATAAAATAAGCTGACAGAGTACACGTTAGATAAGTTGACAGTGAGGTGGATTGAAAACTGGCTGAGCAACTGGGCCCAGAGGGTTGTGATCAGTGGCACAAAGCCCAGCCAGAAGATCGTCAGCCGTGTTGTGCCCTAGGGGTGGATACTAGGGCCAATACTACTTAATATCTTAATGAATGATCTGTACAATGGGACAGTGTGCGCTCTCAGCAAGTTCACAGGCAATACAAAACTGGGAGGAATAGCTGATACACCAAATGTTGCCATTCAGAGGGACCTGGAGAGGCCGGAGAAATGGGCTGAGAGAAATCTCATGAAGTTGAACAAGGGGAAATACAAAGTCCTGTCTGTGCAGCGAAATGACCCCAGGCACCGGTACACACTGGCGAACAACTTGCTGGAACGCAGCTCTGAAGAGAAGAACCTGGGGATCCTGGTGGACAACAAGCTGACCGTGAGACAGCAAAGTGCTCTTGTGGCAAAGAAAGCTAATGGTGTCCTAGGCTGCATTAGGCAGACACTTGCCAGCAGGCTGAGAGAGGTGAGCGTTGCCCTCTCCTTGCACTGATGAGGCCACACCTGGAGTGCTGTGTCCAGTTCTGGGCTCCCCAGTACAAGAGAGTCATGGACATACTGGAGCAAGTCCAGTGAAGGGCCATGAAGATGATGTGAAAGGACTAGAGCATCTCTCCTGTGAGGAGAGGCTGAGAGAGCTGGGACTGTTCAGCCTAGAGAAGAGGGCTCAGGGGGGATCTTCTCCAAGTTTATAAATGGCTGATGGGAGGGAATGAAGGAGCTAGACATTTCTCAGTAGTGCACACTGACAGGACAAGAGGCTATGGGCCTAACTGAAAAAATAGGAAATTCCATCTGAACACAAAAGACAACTTTTTTCCTGTGAGAATAGTCAAAAACTGGTCTAAGTTACCCAGAGCGGTTGTGAAGTAGCCATCGGTAGAGATACTCAAAACCAACTGGTCATGGTCTTTGGCAGCCTGCAGTAGATGGCCCTGCTTGAGCAGGGGATTGGACTAGATGGTCTCAAGAGGTCCCTTCCAACCCCAATGGTTCTGTGAAAATGCTGACCAGCGATGGAGCAGAAAGAAAAAGGATTTTATCTCTCAACACTAAAGTACAACATATTCTCTTGTCCACTATTGGATATGTAGTAGCAAATGTTACAGTTACGGTTCAGATCATGGTAGTTTTTTAGATTGTATGTAGAAGAACTGTTTTTATCTTCTGCCTCTGAAATGGGATTGTCTGAATATTAGGTTATGCAGTCAAGAATAGACTATACCTATAATAAACATATCAAGATTTCATTTTTGTATGGTAGAATTTATTAGAGCATAAATGTAGAAATTATCATCCTTGTTTTGCATATTTATAATAATGTTCCTTTTCTTCCTCTTTCTTCTTTGATTTTAACATGTTTCTTTAGAAAAATCTGTGTGCTTTTTATTCAAGATTTTGTAGGCAATTACATTAGGAGTCTGGATTTTACATATAACTTTTTGTATACATGTATATAAAATATATATATACCTGCATATATAACTTTTTATATACCTGTATACTCCATGTTTCTATCACAAGTTCTGTACCAAAGGAGAAAACTAATATGTGAATTTGCCTTTTTTTTTTTTTTTTTTTTTTAAATCTTTTTTGACTTACTACTTTGGCCAAGTAACTTCTTTGCTCAGGACCTCCATTTCTTCATCAGTTGAAAGAGGATAAATGTACTTCTTGTTTTCCTTAATGTTCCTTCTTAAGATTTGTACTATAAAAATGTTTTATGTTGAAACAGTTTCACTATAAAACTGGCTAATTTCTAGTTGACAGTGCCCTGTGTTGAATATAGATGAAAAGTTTTCTTTTTATTAAATACCCATGTCTACCAATTTTCTTAAAGTAGTTTTAATTGAAAGGGTGACTGAGATTATCTAGATAAAAGCGTAAGAAATGGTATTGATTCATTTGAGTGCTGAGCAAGGAGTTAATGTAAAAAAAAAAAAAAAAGATTAAATTCTGTGTTTGTACAGAAAAACAAATGGCTGCCAAAGTGCTTACTAACATTAAAAACCTCTTATCTGTAGTTTTCTGATATTTACAAAGTTAGGAGAAAATACTGTTCCTCTTAATTGAGGAACTGAGTTGTTCTCAGTATGTTGAACACAAAATAGTCCTGATCCTCTTCAGAGAAGTACTAATAGCTACCTTAATTATTGGGTTTTTTGAGGTTAAAACCTACCTAGTCTGATAATGTTATGGTCAGGCTTCTGTAAAACCTACTAGTAATGAGATGTTGTAATTTAAGGAATGAGCTTGCACAGTAATGCTCTTTGGCTCTCGTCCATTCAGGGGTGATTATTTTTCCCTGAACCTCAGTAAGCAGGATCATAATTTGTGCAACAGCTCTGATTTATTTTTGGTCCAGCTTCCTAGGTAGCTAACCATGGTACGTCAGCTACATTAATTTGGAAAGCGATTGTTGTCTTTGTGCATGTTTAGGAAATCCTTGTTGCTGGATCTGCTGTAAAGCTATCTGGAGCAGAACTGAGCCCATGTCCCTTGTGATTTCCTTCTCTTCCTCAGCTTTTTTAATCTGCATTTTTAATTTAGGCCATTTTGATACAAAGGAATCTGAGTGAGCAGATTGTTACTAACAAGGATTCTTTGGGGCATTAAAGACCCGATACTTGCTTTGTAGGATTGAGTGCTTAAAATTTAAACATGTCAGGAGAGGAATCTGTTATTTTTATTTGTCTCTAAAGTAGTCTTACCCATAGTACTCTCTCCTGAAGTACAGAAAAAATTTGCATGTGGGGACATGCAAAATTTTGAATTGGGACTGTGTTGTTGAATTGTGTTTAAAATCCGTATCCCAAGTCTCCTCTAAGCACAGATTGCGGATTGTAAGGGCATACGTGAAAGTAGGACTTCATTTTATCCACTGCTTCTGCTTGTCCTTTTTCAAGTACTCTACTACTCCTGCCATTCCTGGTCTTTCAGATGGTTTATAAAACTGAAGGTATTGTCTGATTTATGAATGGAGGTGTTCTGGTTTTAGTAGCTAGGAGGAAATAAAATCGTATAACCAAAGTCCCTTAAGTGTCTCTGTTCTCACTGTACTAGGACAAATATTTCTTATTTATTTGTGCTGCAAAATAATTTTGGAAATTCTATGCAGAATGAAAGTCATCTTAAGATGTTTCCTCTTCAGGTTTCTTACTGATCTAAATGTGTTGAGAGGTAAACTTGGTGGAAGGATATGACATACGATGGAAGCTGGATGGCTTGGAAATTATACTTTGCACTCCAGAAAAACCTTTAGCTGCCTGTGCTTTTCAATAGTTGCGTGTATTTTATTACCACACAACTAGTACAGAATAAGGAGGGAGAGAAAGACAAAGGTATTTGGAGTAACCATCTGCTGGGTTAAGATAAGATACCCTGGGGGACTGAAGTCATGGGGAGTTCTGAAAAGGAGAGTGTCATTCCCAGCTTCAGTTTGGGAGTGGGATTTGCACTGACATAGGTTCCTTGAGTTGGGTTCGTGATCCTGTTCCCACTGCTGTTAACTTTGTTTTGCCGTTCCAGGCTAACCTATTTGTTCTGCTGTCTATCATCTGTGTTCTGCTGAACCTGGCTGGATTTATATTAGGATGTCAAGGCGTTCAGTTTGTGTCCAGTGTATCCAGATGCGATTTGGTGAGCAGACATACTGATTTACACATATTTCTTCACAGCATGCCACGTGAGCTTGCCGTGCTGGGATCACAAAATGTGCTAATGTAGAGATGCAAGTAATGCAGCTAGGCATGGTGGGGGAAAAAAATAAAACTCTGTTTCAGGCCTTGATTCATTTCAAATTGTGAACAGACTCAGTGAAATCCACAACAGTATTTTTATTGTCTGTATTCCTAAACACTTGGGGTTTTTTTTGAGTTGGAGTCTTCATAAGGTGGTCAGCTCCTAAAGCTGAAGACCCTAAAAGGATATGTTTTGAAAGGTTTTACTCTTCATTAGAAGAACATACTTAGCCCAGCAATGGTTTTGTTTGACTTCATTGAGAGCTAGCCTCTGTCTTCACGGTCTGAAGACACAGCTGATTTGGTACAAGGCTTTCTGGACAATTTTATGGGGCCATGTAGGAGGGAATCCCAAATGTATCTTTAGAAAATCCATCTTGCCAGCCTTATACACTGGTTTTAATAGCATAGTAATTTAAGAACTAGCATAAAGGATTTTCATACTAATGTGATAAAATGTTGAAAAAAGCCTGAGTGGGTACTGGTGAGCTACCTACAAAAAGCTCAGACAGAATAATCTGTGGGTGGGATTATTTTTCCTAGTTTGCCTCACCTGGTGAGAACAATTAGTGTTGATACCTTACAGCAAGAACTGTGAGGAAAAAATTAAGGTAGATCAAATCATACTAGCTTTTCAGAACACTTCTACTTGAGGAAGCAATCTGCACAAGAAAGGACAGAATGCAAAAGATTTTATCAAATGGGTGTCATAAGAAGTAGAAGAATGTCTTTATGAACCAGAAACCTTGGAATAATTGAAATGGAAGGATACAGGGTCGCTTGGTTATAAAGGTGATTGTGTGTAAAGGCTTGAAGGACTTTAAGGGTTAGTGGAAAGATGTTTGAATATTTATTTTCATTCATTTATTGCTTCAAGAAAGCTATTGTTGGTTCCTTAACGTGCCAGTAGGTGTATTGCAGTGAGAGTCCAAGATTAGAAGCACTTGGCAATCTAGATTCACCCAATATCAATGTACCAAAGCAGGACTGAGAATTGTTAACGTTATTCCAGACGAGACAGTTAAATGTTCCAGGAATTTTGGAGCCCTCTGTGGCGGGAAGCATAGTATACAGCTGAAAGGCATTCCTGAAATCATAAATTATTCTGTAGAGTGGTTTATGTAGGTGGAAGACCTTTGACACTATGACTCTAGAGAGTTTGACAGCTAAAAAACCAATTATATCTAGATACAGAAATACTGAATTTCAACTTGAAAACTAAGATGACAACATTAATTTGAAAGTTACAAACAATAGTGGTATATAGATGTAACTATTACTGATTTGACTGGGTTGAAATTATAGTTGTGGGTTTCATTCCATCCGTAGAGATGCAAAATATACTCATGAATCAAAAAAAACCACACACACTCCGGATACAGTGGCTTACACATCAGTCAAAGAAAGAATTTCCAGGCTGCTATGCATCTGAAGGAGCATGGATACTAAAATTGCTTAGTAATCAATGCAGCTTTGATTGCGACTAAGTTGTATTTAAATGTCTTGAGCTTACCAGTAATGCTTCCTTTCAAAGAAGAATTATGCATAATATAGCTTTATAATGCATGAACCATTGGCGTACCAAACTGTACAGATTTCATTTTATGAGCCTGTATTTCCGGTCTGCTTTGCAGTCAGAAGTATAGTTTAACACATAGGCTCTATATTACGCAAGTAAAAATGTTGCACAAAACAGGTAGTAAATTAAAAAGTGGAATTTTGTGTTTTTAAAGGTGGATATGGGTGAAAACAAGATTTGTTTCTGCTGTGGAGAATTTCACCTCACTAAATGCACAGAAGAAGAGGCTGTGCTGAAGCTATACCACGTGAAGTTGTGCAGTGATGCTCACCTTCTTCTCAAGGTACTCTACATACACTGCTTAACCTGACTGCTTTGATAATGTCCACACTTGTGCAACAGTGCAGTGCTGAGGTGACTGCTGTGGTTACTGTGAAAAATTCTGTTATTTTTATGGTCTTCCACACTGGTCAGAAGCTCTTTATGGTGCTGTAAAAGTTGTTTGTTTTTTTTTTTTTTCTTATCTCTGGGTTTTGACCAGTGCATTGCTGATCCAATATGGAGTTCTTGTCCTTTCTGTGTTTTATGCAACCAAAACTACAGCTGAATTCAGACAAGATTGCATGGGTAAATATAGTGTAAATTTTAGCTAATGATTTGATGCCTTCACTGGTCTTTTGATCTTCTCAGCCTTTCTCGGCTTACAAACTGCTGAAATGCAACTTCCAAACACAATCATTTTCAAATATAAAAGTGCTTTAACATTTCTTTAATGGTGAATATCTCACATCTGGATTTCCCACAGAAAAGCTAAGAGGAAGGTTATGATTCTTAGATGAATAGATGGACTATAAATCACATCTGTGCAGTATTAAACCTTTCTGGATCTCTGTCAGGACACACAATAGGGCAAACCAAGATTTTTCAAATTACTCCAATCTTGGAGGTTACCTGTCCTGAAGACTTCATCACATATTGTTTCTAAGAAGTAATTGTCATGGTCAGCCTTGTGTTTTCTGTTTGGTTTTGCTTTAGTTTTTTATTATTATTATTTTGATATTTACAAATACCTTGATTTAATCTTTCAATTTCCATAATCTTCATGTTCTTCAGAAAGTTCTCTTTGCTCTTTGTGCCCTGAATGCTCTCACCGCCACAGTTTGCTTGGTAGCGGCTGCCCTGCGTTACTTACAGATTTTTGCAACAAGAAGATCATGCATAGTAAGTGAGTGCAAGGTGTTGCCTGCTATAAACAGCTGTACTAACTGTACTACTAGATTACACAGTTCAGCAATTTTTTATATCTCAGGAGGTTTTTAACACAAGTTTCATTTGATTAGGATGATTCTCAGACTGACAACCAAGATCACATTTTGGATCCTGATGATTTTGTCGCACCTGTGCCGCCTCCCTCATATTTTGCAACTTTTTATTCTTGTACTCCACGAACAAGCCGCAGGTAAACCTCTACACTGTCTTCCTTTCTTTTAGTGTCTGTGGAAACACTGCATAATCTTCATTTTAAGACCATTTTCTCTGTTATTAACTTTAAAAGGTTGGTGACTTCAGAAAAAAAAAACAACCAAAACCAGTTAGGAGACAGTGTAAATATAGCGTGAGTGAGGGGTATAATTTTGTGGTTTTCACTTTAGATTCTGTAGGAACTCTTTCTGGGTAAGAGAAATACTACTGTTTGACATGGCTGAAAACTTCCACGATGCTGTCAGGAGCAGGTCAGGGCAGTGATGGAAAGCCAGGCGCAACCTCTTGGCGAGGCTTGTGCGAGAGACCCCTGAACGGGAGCCTGGCCCCCCGCAGACCTTCCTGCCAGCGTGACTCCGCTTCTCCTCCTTTGGCAATTAGGGCTGACTGGAGGGTATGTTTTGATTGTACTGCCAGGCCAGGGAATCACTACCCTTATCTCTGTACTCTGCACCTGGTGCTATTGCTGGGCTTCTCTGCAGTGGCAGCTGCGGGATGGAGGAGGAGTGAGAGTGAACATGGGAGGATGAGTTCATGTATCAGAAAGAAACGGAGCATAGTCACAAGTCACTGCAATTCCGTGCCCCCCCCCCCTTTTTTTTTTAATTCATTACTACAGAGATGAGGGAAGAAGGATTTGGAGGAGGATAAAATAATAGTTGTATGAATTTTCTTGTGAGTAAGAGAAAATGTGCAGAAAATTTTTATGTTGCAGAAGGCTGCCTTCTTTGGTATAGTTAGTGTCATGGAACATAAAATGTACGTATGGTGGGGGGTTTCTTGTGTTGTTTTGAAGAAGAATAGGGCTAAAAATCATGTAGCTTGTCCATTAAGCATCAGCTCTGTTATTTTGCTGTACTGGGACTTACTAGTGTCTATATTTCTTCCAGTTCAGTGGTGACTTGTGGGTTTTGTTATCCTTCATTCTGGAGGCGGTTATACACTGTTCACAGTAACTTGCAGGTTAGCTTTGTTTATTAGTTTATAACTCAGGTGGGGCTGCATTATTCTGCTGTGAACACACAATGTTTATACATAAAATATCATGATGCTGAAGCAGACTGTATCACTCTACTCTTGTTTAAAACTGCTTTTTGCAGTGTGCAGGACTATTTAGTTAATTTCACTGTTTCATCAGGTATAGTGTGCATGACTTTCAGCAACACTCTGTGGTCCTTGCAGAGGTAATTACAGATCCTGGGATTACCTAGAAAATTGTAACATGGTACAGGAATAGATTTAAGAATGAAAAAGTTGTCTAAAACACCAAAGACCAGGGTTGAATTCCAGACATTACTAAAAAACTCGTATGTGAGTCTTGGTTCAAGCTAGTTGTGAGAACAGAATGGTGTGCGTAATGATCTCTTTGGACGATTAGGTATTTATTGAAATATGCTCGTCACAGTTCCCCTGCTTTAAAATGGGGCTGTTGTTCTTTGTCTGGCATGTCATTCTAGATGGTTATCTCCTTCCCAGCAGCAATGTTTCTCTTTGTCTATTTTCAGCTCGGCAGGGACTGCTGTACAATATTTAAGGCCTCTGCGGTCTAATATTAGGTAGCCACCTCGTCCGTGACTGTGCTAAAACTTGTTGATAGTAACATTTAAGTGATAGTGACATCTTTCTGAAGTCAGGCCACTTGTTTCGAGGTGCTCAGGGTAGTTATGCAGCAGTGCAGAAGTTAAAGCAACAGACAGGCTTAATTTCCCTTCTTGGCAGATGAGGAAATATGACTCACCTCAGGCTGGATCCAGGGTGATCAGCAGAGCGGCTGAGATGGGACCTGGCCTTCTCTCAGTCAGCCTCCTCGCACTTCTCCCTCCCCTCCCTGCCCGGTCTGTACGCCGAATGCCATGCTGTGTCTGTGACCTGGCTTTCTGTGCCGAGCTCCCACGGACCCCGCATCCAAAACCTTTGTGCGAAAGGGGGGTGAGAGGAACTGCATCCAGGGTGGCAAGCCACCATCTGCAAGCTTCACCTGGGGCGACTCCAAAACAGATACATCCCTTTGAGAAAAGAAACACTGCAGTGATCAAAACACGTGCCAAGGACGTGTTTGGAACTCCTCCCTCCTTTAAATTGCAGAGCCAGAGGCACTGCTAACAAAGCCAATTAACTGGTTTGTTCATTTGTTCATTGGAAAACTTTTACATTTGTCTTATTTAGTGGCAGACAAAACAAACTAGCATTACCAATGTCTGGTCAACTCCTACCTCTAATCTTGTTATTTCATAAATAAGGAAATAGCAATTAAGTTATTTTTCAGGATTGGCACAACAACATGAACAGTTGGAGCTGAGTTCCCACGTGAAGAAAAAAATACAAAGTGTTATAAGGCATGTGAATTTAAGGGAAGAGGCAATCCATGTAGGGCAGCAAACCAGTCACCTGGGGTCTACAAATCTACCCCAGTCCAGTTTAAAGTACTGTTTGGGGACTAGACGCATTCGCCAAAATGCAAATCTGCTTATCCAAGTCGTGTATTCTCAAATTCAGTATGTGTCTCAAATGGGATGCAGATGCTGCTGACAGTTGTTTCTTAACCACTGAATGTGTTCCTGCTATTGAAACACTAAATTTTCCAGGAGGTCAAAGCCCTGGTGCTGCTGTTCAGCTGAGGTACGATTGCAGAAGGTGGGTAAGAGGTGGCTGAGGATGCGCTTTCCCCCTTACCAGCAGCAGTACAGAGCCTCCTCATGGTTTGGAGCAGTCTCTTGGCAGTGGGGTTCCCTGAAAAAGCTCTGACTCCTCTTTCCTTCCTTCCTGTATCATTACTTCAAAAAGCTGCTGGCTTTTTGACTAACACAAGAATTCACCTTGCTTACTTAAGAAGAGAGAGTGGAAATTAAGAAATAAAGAACAGATTGACAAACATGCCCATCCTGGAAATGACTTTTATATTAAGTGACTTAAAGGAATGCTTTTCTAGTTGCATGTTCTGTAATAAGTTTTAACATGATGTAATTCTTGGATGCAACATTCATTTTCAAGGTGCGACTGAGCTGGGTAGGCCAGATCAGACATGTTTAAGAACAAAACTAACGTTCAAGAAGTATATAATTTTGTGGCCTGCGTTGAATGTAAGCTCAGCATGAATGTACTGGAAAAATGTGAAGAAGTAATGTCAATAGAGCATCAATCTCCATCATACTCCAAACTCATTCTGCAGCTTTTAGGGGCAGATGAAATAGACTGAAATTAAAAACTTTTTTAAGGTGTTATATTTCCCCCATTTTTAAGATTAAAAAAATAAATGATCAGTTATCAAAATCTTTTCTTTCTTTTCCTCAAATTTCTCCATTCATTACCTCCATTACCTTGGCAGGAGCCTTTCACAAAAGTGCTCCCCAGTTTTCTTTTTGGAAGTTTTATTGTTTTCTTCTGTACGCAGCCTTCCATAGACATTTCCATTCACTCTGCCCTTTCCTCTCAGCTTGCAAGAAAATAATTTTCACAGTCATCTTTGTTCCCTCAAGCCAGTGTCCAGAAAAGCCCTAAACTGAGGGAGGAAGGACTTGCTCTTGTGTAATGTTTCTTTGTAGAGAGATCACATCAGCTAGTGATAGCTCTAAGCCTGACATGGGTCCACACAGCAAAACGCGTAGGCTTCTGTGTGTTGCTTGAGGTTCCTGCTCAGTACCAAATAAGCAATTTAAAGGGTAATAAAAAGCAGAAAAAAACTGAGACCCTTTGGGTCACAGACTTCTCTGAAGATTGTGTGGGGAAGGTCCCCTCGGCAGCTCTGCTGTCAACCACCACGCTTTGTTCCAGTGTTAATGGGGTAATGTAAACTTACATTATCAAAATCGATATTTGCCAAAAAGAGTTTCTCCAGACACTGTTCTGATTTCTTCCCTCTCAGAGCTACCTCCTAAGAGGAAGGTGATACAGCAAAAGGTCTTTGGGATTTCTGCTGTATTTCAGGTTTCAGAAAGCTCTTTGAAAACTGAGAATTAAGGTTAATGAGGTACATTTACCTCATACAAGCCTTTGTGAATTGATCAACTATAATATTCTTAGCCAAGCATCATCACAAAAGTAGCGTTTGGTTTGAGTTTGCTTTTTTCTGTGCACCTGTATCTGACCATAAAACATGGGATCAGAAGTATCTTGAATTTCAGTTGTAATTAAGAATTTAGTAGTTCACAAAAATCAGAGCGAGGCTATCACATTTTGAATTATCACCTGTATTTGAATCTCTTGAAACAAAACTGAATCTCTGAAGTAAAACTGAAATGGGTTCCCAGGCTCAGTACTGCCCAAAGATGATTGTAGCTCTGGTGAACGCTTTGGAGAGGCACGTCCTAAGGAACAATTTCCTGCCATCTTCTAGGAAAACCTCTTCCATCTCTTGGCGAGTTCATTAGCTGTGACGGAGATCCCAAAGCCTGAGCTGGCATGGGAAAGGTAGTGGAGTTTGGTAGCTGATGGCGTTTTTCTGCAGCTGGAAAGCCGTACTGATGGAGCTGCTTGGTGTTGTTTGTTGCAGGATGCTTGGCTCTGATGTGATTCCGTTGCCTCATATTTACGGAGCGCGAATCAAAGGTGTTGAAGTGTTCTGCCCTCTGGACCCACCTCCTCCTTATGAAGCTATCTATAGCCAGAACAACTCTGAGCAGGTATGGCCCACAGGAGTTTAAAGCGTAGCTTGTTTTTCTGCTATAAGGGTAAGGTTGCACTGAGGCATGGTAAACATGAGCCAGGTATCTTTTCAGTTCAGAATAGCAGGAGAATATGTTTGGCTACGAATGTGGCTTGCTGTAAATTTCACGCAAGATTTTAGTTAGTCACTTAGCTTTACAGTTGAAAAGTTTTCCCCAGTTGGAAAACCTGGTCTGAGCACGGGAGAAGGAGCAAAATACACTGTGGAGCAGACCTGTTGCTGGTTATTGTAGAGGACCCCTGTGGTGCCTCCTTGCTTTACCTCCCTTCCGCACCTGCACTCCTCCCATGTGGGACTAGTTCAGGGTTTTGGCATGCTTGCTGATTCCTTTTCACTGTTGTTTTCAGAAGACAGGTGCTTTTTCCCAGAAAATACTCTGCAGGATAAAATTGGCTGACTTGGATGATGGACATTAATTTTAGACATTCACTAGTCTTGGTTTTGCAGTGGAATTGAACACATATCACATAGTCACTGCGCAGTTAAGCAAAAGTGTTCACTTTCTAAGGTGGATGTTGCAGTTCTTAAAAAGTACCAGAAAAAAAGATGGAGGCTTGTGACTTTTCAACTTTTTTCTATTTTATTCCAGGCAGGTGCAGTACAAATAAGTGTCATGGAAGCTGTTGTTGATCCGGGGAAAGTGAGCGACAGACAGGCCTCTCAAGGTAAAAAGTACATTTTAAAATTTATTCTAGAACAGTTATACCCAACCCAGATGACTTAATGTAACAGCAGCATTATTATTTATGTGAAAGACAGACATTGTATTGCAAGCCAGAAATACAGAATCGTGACTGTTTTGGGGAGTAGGAACAGGGATTCATGTTTAAAATACATAAAAAGTTGTTTGCTCTTAAAATACAAAAAGAAAGATATATTTCCTTCTTAGTAATCTACAAGTTATGTCCATACATTTTAAGAAGTGGCGTCCAGCTCCAGTGCTTCCATTTGTTTTGTATAGATAATAGTGCCTGTTGACATTTTGTTGCTGATAAAAGCAGGAAAAGGATAAAATAATGCTGTACTGTGTTGAGCTAAATGTGGGAATTACTCTTATTATTCAGCCTGCACTGGAAGAATTACTAAATAGTTTCTGCATGCTGGTATGGGATATAGGTAGACTACATGTACAGGCCACATCAAGCTTTGCTCAGCATTGTTTTAGAAAACCATGGAAATGGTTCCAGGTTGTTTTCAGCCTGATCTTCGTTGCAGCGTACACTTGTGGTTAAACATTATTGGCTCCCAGATAAGTCACAAGAAGCTTTTCCAGTACAGCCCTGGTGAAAATCTGTTCTACTTTTCATTTGAACTTGCCGTTATGGGGCAGATTGTCTTTTGTGCAACAGATGGCTGTGTGCCTGTCTGCACAATGTTCACATGACAAGAATATAGAGAGTAAAGACACGTGGGGGGCAGGGGAGCAAGCCCCAAATGTTATATTTGGCTGCGGCTTCTCTTCTGCCAACCTACTTCTCAAGCTATAGGAAAGTTTTGGTGTGAAGTTGAAATTGTCCCTACTAAGTGGTGGCAGGAAAAAAACATTGTTTACATAAAACCATACTTCAACCAAATAACAAGTCTTTCAAAGTTCCCTTACACTCTGGCAGTCTAACTGAAACCTCTGAGAACAAGCACTTGGATGCTTCTGATATCTCATCAGTTGTGATAACCAGAAAGAAATTCAGAAGAGTTGTAGCAAAAAGTTTAATCGTCAAGGACTTTGTATTGATAAAACTGCTATTGTTTTCTCTGGGCACTCTGAGCACAAACGAAAATAGGATATCAAACATAGGGCTGCATGGTGACTGCTTAAAGTTATGAGAACGGAAAACAGGAAAAGAATACTGTAGAAAATGCAACTGTTGTGAAGGAGAGTCAGGAAAGTTTTAAAAAAAAAAAAAAAAAAGAAAAAAGAAAAAGTCATGATGAGGCATTGTTTGAGTTATTGTTTGTATTTAAAAACTTCCTTTGCAAGCAAGCAGACCTGAGCACATGTGATAAATTGTACCCTCCCCATCTTTTTGACTGGTTTGCCCATGTTGGTGGGTTTTTTTTGTTGTTTGTTTGTTTTTTTAAATGAAAAGGCCTGTAAAGAGACATTTAAATCTTAGCCTGGCTGTTACATTCAGATAAAGAAGAAAGTGAGCATCTTAATGAAGAAAATTAACACTGCTGTTTCTACCTGCCAAAGCTTCCTAGGGGCTGTGAATTTAAGAAAAGAAAATATGCTGAGCAGTATCTCTTCCTTCATTTATATTTGGAGAGGTGTACTGGGTCTGGTTGGGATGGAGTTAATTTTCTTCATAGCAGCCCATATGGTGCTGTTTTGGATTTGCGACCAAAACAGTGTTCCTAACACACCAATGTTTTAGCTCTTGCCAAGCAGTGCTTGCGCAGCATTGAGGCTTGCTTCATCTCTTGCTCTGCGCCCCGCACCAGCGAGCAGGCTGGGGGTGCACAAGAAGCCGGGAGGGGACACAGCCGGGACAGCTGACCCCAACTGACCAAAGGGATATTCCGTGCCGTATGATGTCATGCTCGGCAATAAAGTCTTGTGGGGAGGTTTCCAGGGTTGCCATTGCTCAGGGACTGGCTGGGCATCAGTCAGCTGCTGGTGAACGATTGGTTTTACATCACTTATTTTTTCTTTGGTTTGTTTTGTTGTCGTGTGTCCCCCCCCTGCCCCGCCACCAACTGTCTTTTTATCTCAACACACCGTTCTCTGACTTTTGCCCTTCCAATTCTGCTGCTCATCCCGCTGGGGGGGGAGTGAGTGAGCAGCTGTATGGGGCTGAGCCAACTACTGGGGTTAAACCACAGCAGGAGGGAAATACAAAATGAGGGGATATGTTGGAATTGTGGCAGAGTAACTCCCTGGGTCGTCTCAGCTGATGTAGAGTAACAGCCTATAAATAAAGCTGAACTTTCGGTTTATGCTGGTAGTCTGTTGTGCCAGGGCATTTTTGTATGATGCCATGATTTCCTTGGCATCATCAGGACTGATCGACTAAGCATAGCTCCCGACGGAAGTTAAAGCTATGCACTGCTCTCTGCCAGCAGAACTGGGGGAGTCCTGGCTGCCTGCTGCAGGAGGAGCTGTAAGGCTCTCTGTGCCAGCTAACGTGGTTTTACTGACTTCAAAAGCGCTCCTGTCAAGCAAAACGGGACTTTCCCTGCTGACTGTAGTAGGAAGACATGCAACTTTCTACTGATGGCTGGGGATGCTTGGCAGCATCACACACTAGGTGTGTGCATTTCCAGTACATGCCAGCTTAAGCCAGTTATCTCTGACATCTGAAACATTAATATTATGAAGAATTATCATAAGGTTATGAAATTAGTTTGTTAATCTGTTTAGTGTTCTAATAAAAACAACTTCGCCAGAGTACCAGCAGCACTGTGCCTCAAGGACTGACTGCTGGCACAACTCCACTCATGTTAAAAAGTTTATATTGGTGATGGATTCTTTAACCCTGCCTGATTCTTGGTCTGCCATGCTTTGTTGCTGGGTCCTACCTGCTGACTTTCCAGGCTGGTATCTGCTTTATATAAGTTGTGTCACTGTTTCTTTTCTTTAGAGATTTTAGGTTACATTTGTGTAGGAGATAAGGCGCTATGCTCAACGGGTACATATCATCCAAGCCTTAATTTTCTCAAATGTTCCAGTCACTGCTACATTTCTGTTACAGTAGCAGCACAACCATTTGCCATCTTCTGAATAAGAGACTGTTTACATTAATTTGTCTTTTTGCTCTTGCATGAGCAAGAACATTCCTGTTCAATATCTTCATTGATGATCTGGATGAGGGGATCGAGTGCACCCTCAGTAAGTTTGCAGATGACACCAAGCTGGGTGGAAGTGTCGATCTGCTGGAGGGTAGGAAGGCCCTGCAGAGGGACCTGGACAGGCTGGGTCGTTGGGCCGGGGCCAACTGTATGAGATTCAACAAGGCTCAGTGCCGGGTCCTGCACTTGGCTCACAACAGCCCCAAGTAGCCCCTGTAGCATTCTACAGGCTGGGGGAGGAGTGGCTGGAGAGCTGCCTGGTGGAAAAGGACCTGGGGGTGTTGGTTGACAGCCGCCTGAACATGAGCCAGCAGTGTGCTCAGGTGGCCAAGAGGGCCAATGGCATCCTGGTTTGTATCAAGAACAGTGTGGCCAGCAGGACCAGGGAGGTGATAGTGCCCCTGTACTCGGCATTGGTAAGGCCGCACCTCGAGTACTGTGTTCAGTTTTGGGCCCCTCACTACAAGAAGGACATCGAGGTGCTGGAGCGTGTCCAGAAAAGGGCAATGAAGCTGGTGAAGGGTCTGGAGCACAAGTCTTATGAGGAGCAGCTGAGGGAGCTGGGGTTGTTTAGCCTGGAGAAGAGAAGGCTGAGGGGAGACCTTATTGCTCTGTACAACTACCTGACGGGAGGTTGTAGTGAGGTGGGATTTGGTCTCTTCTCCCAAGTACCAAGTGACAGGACAAGAGGAAACGGCCTCAGGCTGCGCCAGGGGAAGTTTAGGCTGGATATTAGGAAAAGCTTCTTCCCTGAAAGGGCAGTCAGGCACTGGAACAGGCTGCCCGGGGAAGTGGTTGACTCTCCATCCCTGGAGGTATTTAAATGACGTGTAGATGTGGTGCTTAGGGACATGGTTTAGTGGTGGACTTGGCAGTGATAGGTTAACAGTTGGACTTGATGATCTTCAGGGTCTTTTCCAACCTTAACGATTCCATGATTCTATGATTGTTTCTGGTAATATGCCAGGTGCCATCAGGTGGAGGTATAGAACCAGGCTTGGTGAGAAATACACAGCTTCATCCTGTCATGTTCACTAAAAGGCAGTTGTGGGAATCACAGCATATAATTTCACCCTAAGGAAAAGGAGGAATGTTGATTAATTGGAAAGACGAAACACATCACAAGAATTCAGGAAAATTTTAATAAAGAACCTCATGAAACAAGATTTTTAATTCCCTGGGACTGGTGACTGATTTACAAGCTATCTATTTGTAAACAGTCACTGACGTCTGTGACCATATGCTGTCATATCTTGGTACAACTGCTTATATGCAGGAGGATTTCAGGCTCTGTGAGATTTAGTTTTCTCTCTAAGAAAGCTGTAGCTCCTTTCTCTCTGATCAGGTAGTTTAAGGTGAGGTTTATCCTAGGCAAAGCTGTATTTTTTTTTTTCTACTCCAGTTGTATAAGGCTGAACAGGTTTCTGCAAATGTTTAAGCAGGTTTTAGACTAGTGTTACTGGTGAGCGTGGGCATATGCACACGTACACGCACCTCTAGGCTTTTGTGTCCAATCATTACAGCTTGGGGGGAGGGGGCGTTAAAAAAATCAGTAATAATCTCTAATAATGGCTTCTACAGATCTGCTTTATTCTGTCTACTTTTCCTTCACCTTTACTATTTCTGATTACGCAGGTGAAGAAATTCCTGAGTCTTCCAGCAGAGCGAGCCTTTCACCTTCAAATGCAAGCTTGGTGCCTGCAGAAGGAGCCAGGAGAGCCTTCAATCCCTTGCGTAAACGGTCTAAAAGTGACCCTGTGCTGCACTGCTGGTTGCTTCAAGGTGACTTGATTTTCTCTATCAGTGCTTGTGTAATGAGTCCTTAAACGAACATTTGTCAGAAGGTTCGTACCTTGAACCTAATACTTGCAGAAATCGGCAACTGTTGCCCAACAGAGTATCAACATTACAGCAAACGGTTTGTGCTTTGCCAAATCTTATCCACCAAACACCTCAGTCTTGCTGCTCTTTTGGCTTTCACATCTAGGAACAGGGTCTGTAGCAGGCATTGCTAGTTTGGGGAGGAGGGAGGGATGGTGGAAGATGAGGAGGAGGGAGCACATAGTATTTCTCAGTGTATTCATACACTGGCATCTAAAAGCTTGCAAGGGCAGTTGTCAGTGTGAGCAATTTAAAGCACAGTTAGCTTGGGTATTTGGTATTAGCCTATAAATTTTCACCCCTTTTGTTGCTCCTCATAGCATCAAAAAAACCCAAGAACTCAATACAAAAAACCCACAGTGGAGAGCCAGTGAAGTCTGTCGCAGCTGCTTTGGTGTCAGTGATCCAATTCAGTGGCTGTGGGGAAACTGCTAGTGTGGCTGCAGAGTCCTTGGTTCTGTTGACACTCTCAAAAATCCACTAGTCAAGAGTCTCGCAGTTTTTATTAGAGGATATTAGAATCCCCATAGTAGCTGCTGGTACATATTAGCACTCACAAAATGTAAGTGGGGAGGGAGCATGTTAGTAGCAACTGTTTACTTCGAATATTGGGAGCATGCCTGTCTGGATTACACTTACTATTTTGTGGAATGTTTTTATGTGTCTGCTACATCATGTGTTTTCTCTTTTCCTCCGATCAACTTCCACCACAGCACCCTGGAGAATCTGCTGCTGAAGCAGTAGTTACATGACACAGAGCCTATTCATAGCTGTGAAAGCGGAGCAGAGTGTTACTGTTGTAGAGAGACTCCATCCGTCAGAAGCATTTGGGCACTTTAGGCTTGGTGTAACTGAGGTTAGGTCTGTTCAGCCCTCGACCCGAGAGTTAAATACATGAGTGCTGCAGAAAGGGAACTCAGCTGCAACAGAACAACAAAAGTTGCTTCCAGTTAGTTAGTGCTCATCTTGCTGGAAAGTTTTGGACCTCCTCCTGGTGTTGTGTTTGGCATAAAGCCAATGCTGAAGTGCTTCTTGAACAACCTGTAGGTGCTGTTATTTGTTGTTTTTAACAGGGCCAAAAATTGATGATTGTTATTTAGACCAAAGGCAGTGGAATTGATTCTCTGCTGCCCCTTGTTCAGTCGTTGCAAGGTAATTTTGAATTTTTTTTTTTTATTATTAAATTTCCACTTTGTAGTATTACTAGCTTCCAGCTTGACAAGCAACTATCTTCAGATATTTTGTAACTAGCCCTCTAGACTGGTAATAACTGGAAGTTACAAAAAGTTTAGGAGAGATCATAAAAGCCTTCAAGCTTTGTTTAACCTGCTTGGTATAACTGTGTGTTAACATTAGCACTCAACGCTCATTTCAGGTCTATTCAGAACAGAAGCAAAAGAGAAAGGAACCGATGTACAGAAAATGGCAAACAGCTTTCCCAGAAATGTCCTTCCAGACCCTTTGATATGTGATACACGCTCAACCATAGCTATGAACTACTCTGTTTTACAGGCATTTTCTCCAGTGTAAATCCAGTACAGAGGGAGCCTTGCGTGCTGCCCTGACCGTGCCAGACTGTTAAGTTTTACATGGTTAAACTGCACTACATCATCACTGAATCAGGATTGAAATCTCAGGGGATACTTGTTGAACAGAACCGTGAAACAAGTGGATTGTTTGCTTTGTTTGGTCTTTGTCTTCAGGGGCAGTGCTCAGCTGTGAAGCTGCCACGCAGACTGAAGTCAGACCACCACTCTGCGCTGTCACCTTGCGGAAGAGTTTGAAAGCAAAAGCTTTGAGGGGAAGACCCCTGTCTTTGATAGACTACAAGTCTTACACAGACACTAAACAGCTTGTGGCGTGGATCCTAGGGCAGTCCTCCTGCAGCATGAGCCCTGACATACGTGAATTGGTGGAAAATATCAAGTCTGTTTTAAAATCAGATGAGAAATATATGGCCGAAGCTGTCACCAGTGCCACCTTCCTTGAGCAGGTAGTTTTATTACTTGTATTTATCGGGTGATGTGGAAACCCAAGCTGGCCTTGGTTTGGGAGTACACACGCTTTGCTCTGTGTGTCAAAAGTTTTTGGACCCAGTTAGCTTCCTTTGGTACTTTAGTTTTATTTAGAGAGTGTGCGAGAGGCTGTGCAGCCATGATGTCTCTTGCTCTATCAGCCATACAGCCAGGAAGGCTTTCAGAAGACTGAATACATGTGTATTTAAAAGCTGAAGGAGATGGTCTTCTGTGGTAGAATCATGAACTGTAAATAACATGATGGTGTTTTATGCTGAGCGTGGCAGGGGAGAGGGAAGAGATGTTACAAAGCATTTACTGTTATAAACTGGAAGGAATGGAGGCTGACAAGGAAATTTGTCTGTAAACCCACTAGAAGCAACTTTTTGTAATTGGCTCCCAGGATAAAAATAAGACTTAGTACTAAAGGAAAAAAAGCAGAAAGTAGAAAATATGTATTTACATTAATGGAATCAGTATTTAGAAGTTTCAGACATTACAGACTTCATCAAACAAATGTTTTGGTACCCTACAGACCATTTGGATAGATGAGTTGATTCATGGTTGGTACAAGTGATTTGCTGTGACTACTGGTTTTGGTTTGAGTTCTCACACAAAACACATCGAAGATTTTAATTTAGACTCTGCAGATAAAGTGAGATTTTCCACTGCAGCCTACAGGCAACAAAAGCCTTAACAAATTTGACAGAAACAGCTGAAAAAAAAATTCCGTATGAGAATTTAATTTATCACACTGGCCTGAAGCTTATTACAGTCCAGTGACTTCTGCAGGAAGCAATATTTAGATTCATATTAAGCAATACTTTACATGCCATGGTTTGGGGTGAGCTAATTCTTGTGCAGCTTTAAAAAAAAAAGGGGGGGGGGGCAACACTCAGTCTTTTGCCCATTGGGATTGCTTTTCCCATGCCTCCTTGACAAATAGCAGTTTTAGTCTCAGCACTACAACTAGCTTCTCCCTAGTTGGGTAAGAAACCATTTTAATGGAACAAGAGCCTGAAAACAAATCTGATTTACATTTTCTTTTTTTTTTCCTTTTAAAGGTAATGACACCTGCCCAGCAAGCCATGTCATCACGTGCCGATGTGTTACCTTTCAGACGGCACCCTGGACTGCTGCACCTGGAGAGCTGTGGTGACCTGAGTACTTTCACCACAGATGAAGACAGGCTAGCAGAGAGGAGGATCCAGAGAGCAGAGCATGAACGGCCTCACAGTCTTATTGGTGTTGTCAGGGAAACTGTACTTTGAGCTGGTTTCTGTCTTTCTTTGAGCTGGTTTCTGTTTATTCCTCAGTAGAGCACTTCTGTCAGATATGCATGCTGCACAGGAAAATCATCTCTGACAAGTGGGTGGAAGAGTGTGTTGGTAATCCATTTTTTTTACACCCTCACACTCAGACTCCTAAGGGGAAGCTCGTTCTACAAAGCCTGTTAAGCAAATTGCAAGCTGGCCAATATTGGGCTGCTCAGGTGCAACTAGTCCATGATACAGTACTGTCTTGTTGCATCTCTCTCATCCAGCACCACTTAGGATGGTTTTACATTTTTTACTCAGCTTAAACGAGAGATGGCAGAATGTCTCTATGCCTGGGCTTACCGGGGTGAGGCAAAGACAGTTAATGCATGTGTGCACTTTGTATCTCATTGGAGACCAGGGCCGGTGTCAATGCCTGCGTTCATCTGGTGTGTGTTGCTGTAGCTCCGCTGCTTTATTTATTTATTTATTTTCTGGCATATAGCAATTTACTTCCTCCTGGAGGTGCTTGTTCTGTACTAGCTGCCACCCACGCAGGCAGCATGCATGCAGCCACCTCAAATACCCTGCAGGCATGCAGGTGACTACCTAACATTGTGTTGGCAGTCTTAACCAGTAGGCCACAGTGACCCATGAGCTGACACCCTCTGGTTAATAAATGTATATGCCAGTTGGCTCAAGCTGTTGACTGCAGATAGTTTGTTAAGCTCTGTTCTACATGTATGCTGCTAACATGGAATACACTAAGTATTTTCAGAAGCTGGGATCAGGCACACAAATTTTATTTGCAAGGCTAGTTGTAGACTTCTGTGTCTTAGCAGGATGGCTAAGTATTCCTGCTGCTATTTTAACGATACAGCTTCATTTAAAAATTACTAAACAGCTTTCCCACTGAAAACCAAAAGCTTTAAAGTGAGTTTTAATTAAGCTTGTTCAGAAGTTGAAACTGTGCAGTATGGCTTGACTCACTAAAGATGATACCTGGAGTAAAATAAAATGCTTTTCTCTGTACTGGAATTGGTCTTTTATTTTTCCTGTCTACTAGAGGAAATACATTAGGGGTATTGAGTTTGCTCGAGCACTGGCATATTGGTACATTTTGCTCTCAGAAGTAAGAGCATAGCAAGTAAAAACTGAACGGTTTTGTCTTGGAGAAGTAAGAAAACACCACAAGAACACACTGCTTCATTATGCTAGCTTTTACCTCAGCTCTGTTACACATTTTGCAATTCCATCACATGTAAAACTCCAACTATTCTTGTTATATACATCATCTTAACTGGGAGTTCTTTCAGATCTTCAGTATTAGCTTTCTTTTCCGAGTTAATCATTGCTCTTCCAAAACTTGGTTGTGGAAGAAGAAAATCATGGTCACCTCATCAGTGCAAACTGTACTTCCAGTAGCACATGGCAGCTCTTACCTTGCTGTCACACTCTATATATAAACTCCCTGCAACCCTACTGGGAGAAAAGTCTGCAGAGGTCCCTGGGTTGCAAGCCAGAATGCAACGTAAGCTTATGCTTCAGAAGACTTGATCACAATTCAATTAATTGCTCATTATCCCAGTGGAACGGGACTAACCTGAGCTAAAGTTATCAGCTATTGGACAGTGCTTCAAAGAGCAGGTACATGTTTCAGATAACAAGAGAGAAAAAATCAGATTTCAGTAAATTATCTGCTTATTATAGCTCTTCATTTCTAACCAGGTAATTACTCTGGGATGAGTGCCACAATTATTTATAACACCTATCAATCAAGTTATTACCCAGGTAAGCTGTTTCCTTAGTGACCTGCAGAAAACATGACCCGTTTTTCAGCTGGTTATGCTTTAACAGGCACTAAGAGAAATAATGTGGCAACAGCAGCTGTTCCATTAGAGGAAAAGGTTAAAAAAAAAAAAAAAATATATATATATATATATATATATATATATTCAGTCCTCAACTTTTCTGAACATTACTCACCTTTCTGTTATCACAGGCTTCTCTAGAAGACCTGTTCCCTGTCCCAAAGGAGTGTTTCAGAGAGATGCAGCCAGGTCTATGCCTAGGGTGCACTATGGGTAACCAGTCTCACTTCATATGGTGAATGCACAAGCTGAGGCACTTTGTGTCAGAGGAGGAGCCTATCTGTTCTCCATGTAACATATGTAACATATGTAACCTCATGTAACATACCTGCAAATTTTGTAGCTGAATCAGTGTGTAAAAAATACTGAAATTCCCACATTTCTTGGAAACTGGCCTTAACACCAAGCAGGCTAGTTTCTGTAGCCAGGCTGTGCTCTTTTCTGCACCAGTGACTTGACAACCTTACTGGTTATAGACTGGACAGGCAGGTCCTTGCTATGTATCATTCAGGATTCTGTTTTGTCCACTAGCCCAGCCCCTTCAGCCACTACACCTAGTAACTGCACCTTGACTGCCTTGAATTTACAGCTCGCCCAACCCACCTCTCTGACTGTGGCACACCAATCCAGAAAAGATGAAATACTTTCTAGATGGGAAGCAAGTCTACTGCAAAACAATGCTCTCACAAACTGAGTAGTTTTCCAAGATACAAGTTAAGTTTCTCTACAAGTATTAGAACAATAACATTGCAAGTTTCAAAAAAATTACTTACCCATACACCCAAACAATGTAGCAAGGTTTAAATGAATTATCTTCAGGCACTGAGGGAGACAGTAGCATAGGCAGTTTCTTAGTCATAATTAGACTCTCAGCAAGAAATAATGTCAAGAACACTTACCACACTTAATGCTATTTCAACAAGTTTAAAACATGCAAAGATTTCAAGAACTGTAATGTGTCTACTGGCTAACTTTAATCACCACAGTTCCAGTTACAGTGCAGCCCTTAGCAACGGAAAAATCATTTTCATTTCCTAAAGTGTTTTTTATCCCTCAAGGAAAAGTTTAATGCAAATCTCTTTCATCAGAACCAGTCTCCCACAAGCAGCTGCTTTAAAAAAAAACAAACAAACAAACAAAAAAAAACAACCAAATAACCTACCAGCTTTATGAGCTATCATACATTCAAAAGACAAACTTCTCACACCTCCACACCTCTTCCCATTTGCAAATGCAGTCTCAGTTCCTGTCCAGGCAGCCTTCAGAACTAATGGAAAAGTCTCCCGTCATCAACAGCACTCTCTCAAACAGATGCCTTCACCACTCCTCCTGCAACTCTCACCCAATGGAAAAGCCACCAGTTAGAGCAATGGGACTTTATTAGTGGGTGAGATGCTGCCCTCTTAGTCCCAAACTTTCTCACTCTAAAAGAGGCGGGCACAAAACAGTGCAATCTATCTGTCATACTGTCTCTCTGCCCACTGCTGCCCGGGTACATCTCCTGAACTTCCATGGTCTTGCTTGAAGATGCCTTTCTGGAGAAGGAGCAGCATACACATCTATCATCTCCTCACTCAGTGGCGAAACTCACAGAAGCCATGGAAGATACTGTATGGGATGGAACAGGGAGGAAAGGCAGAGCACATGCACAGGGTAAAGATGGGAGGAAGAAGCACCAGTGGATAAGTGATATGCGGATGCCTCTCATAAGGATAAGCAGAAAGATGGACTTAAAGTGGAAAATAAATTGTACCTGGTTTCAGGTTACTTCTCTGAAAGTCATTCATATGTCTTTCCCCTGTTCCCCCCACCCCTATACACGTGCATGCAGACAATCAATCATCAGAAATGCCAGGCAGGTGGAGGGAGAGGGCACAGCCAATTGCCTGTTAGCCAATTGCCAATTGCCACAGCCTGTTAGCCAATTGCCTAGGATTCAGAGGGCCATTTTTCTGCCATCTTAATTTGCTCATCAGTAGAATCATTCAGTGGGGAAAAATTCTGCACAAAATTGCTGCTGTGAAAGCATGAGAATTAGCATAAATGGTATGTTGCCTGGCTGAGCTGAAATAATACAAACATTTAAAATAGACTCTAGGTTTCAAGGGAAGGGAGACTTCTAGGAGAGCAGTCACACCAGGTGGTCAGTAGCAGAGAAAATGAGGGTATCCAAAACCATTGTACTAGAGAAGGAAAAAAAATGTCCCTTCTAGAGTGTTTTAAAGAAACAGAAGTAATTAGGATTGACATTTACAGCAACAATCAGCCTGTTTAAGAATGAACTACAGCACCCTTCCCATACGTGCTGCAGTTAGGTCTGAGAAGCATCTCTCTTAATTGACATGCTGTTAAAATTATTTGGTTTCCTAAGAATGGTCGCTGTCCTCCCTCAAAAAAGTCAGCATGCAGATTCATGGATAACGTCCTTATACATAAATCTGTTTGCTAGATGTATATATACACCTTATTCTTGCACACCAAGCTCATCAATATCTAACAGTTTCTCTAATGAGCTATGACTATTACATACAACTTATGACCTACAGTCCCACTTAATTGTGGAGGCCAATGAAATCACTGTTCAGTGCTTGTCACATTGCTGAAAAGCCAGGAAGAACATCTAGCAGGATGCACATTCACCATCTGGGCATTTTATGTGCCGCCTTATTTGAAGCTACAAAACAGAACCATTTTCTTGGCTCTGAAGTGTGGTAACCTGTGCAGTTATGGGGTATGATTATACACCATTCTTGTGGAAGGAGCTATCAAAAGCAGTATCGAAGAACCTTGCAAATTATCAGTACTATGGTTTAAGTTAAAAGCTCCAATCATAAAATGCAGACCTTCAGATACAAAGCAGGCTTTCAGTAATAAGTAGCGTTCAGAGTTCTAACACTATCCTTTATAAAAGAAGGTTGTTAATTTGCAAACTGTAATTAAAATATGAACTGTCTGAAAGAAGTTCTCTTTTGGCTCAGTGACCTTCTCCCTTAATGGTAAGACATTATTCTTGCCTTACTGACAGAGCCAAAACCAAAACTCCAAAGTGTATGTGTTTAACACCAGGAGGTGCTGGTTTGTTATCATCCCAGTAAGAAAGGCACTTGGACTCTGTAAAGTCTCATTTAAAATGCTATTTATCAGATCTAATGCTATAAAGAAAGAGGATAGTATAGATAATTTTATATCCCTTCAGATGCTGGGAACCCCAACTTGTGCAGCATCAAACAGGACTATGATCAGGGCACAACAAGTTGTGCAGATCCCATCCATGCAAGGTTAACCCATTTTGGTCATTTGAGATATTAAAAAATTTTCTTAAAAGAACTCCATTCATCACTTCCACTGTCAAACAAAAAGGATGTTCACGTGAGAACTTCTTGCTGCACTTCTAGACACAGGCAAGGACACACAGGTGGTGCCACCACCAGTACCAAGCCGGAGCTTGGTAGTCTCCTACCAAGTAGTCTCCTACCAAGGAGCTTGGCAGTCTCCTCTCTTCTAATCAACCAGCTGCCAGATTTATGCTGTGGCCAAGGGATATCCCTGAAGGCCATGCTGTACAACCAGCACAGACCAGCACATCACAGGCGTGGGCCTACTCAGGTTAACTGACATGTGGACCACCGACTCCTCCACATACAGTGTTCTTCAGGTCAGGATTGCTACCATATGCTCCCACACTGAACATTTATCTAAATCACAATCCCAGTCCTGTTCTCGGACACCGTCAGTCCCCCCAGAGTATCAGCACCACCTCTCCAGCCTGCGAGGCACCACAGGGTGCTTGAACTGGGGTGGGGTGGGGTCTGCTCATCCTCCCCGTGTGGATCCAAACCATTAGAACACCGGAGGTGAGGGCAAGAAAAATGTCCCCTGTTAAGACAGCAAATCTGTGAGATTTGTATCTGTACTGCTGAAGGAAAAGTCAGACATAGGTTTATCCACTGAAATGTAGAAAAGTTTGTAATATAGAAATAGGAATGTAAAGCTTTAACAAGAATGGTAATAAACAGGGGGATGGAGGGTGGCACGCAGGAAAACACAGAAAGCAACCTCAGCCTGTCTGCTGCACCATTTACCAAAAACTTCACAATTTCTCCAATCTATCATTTGAGCAAAAAAGGTGAAATACTTCATTCTTCCATATTGGCAATATTTGTATTTCACATTATGAATAGCCACTCAGTGGCTGAAGGCCCACGTTTAGTTTTCTTCTGAATCAGCTGTGGCGTATGTTTTCATTTCTGTAGTTTCAAAGTACTCACGACAACCTATGAAGCACAGAAAATCCTATGAAGCCTCACCTGAAGAAATGCCCCTTTGTTGGCTTTTGCTGGTTGACTTTCAAATACCATCATGTTTTTCAACATCAGTCTCTCATTATAGAAGTATCTGTTAACCTTAGCACAGGCAGTTTCAGGATTTATTCTACGGACAGACATATTACAATTCTACTTTTTATTTATTCAAATGGTATAGGCCTTTAAGAATAAACCGTGCCAATGACCTTTGAAGAAAAAAAGTGGTTTCAGAAATTATAGTAAGTGTAAAGAATTTTTAGCAAGGCCTCATTTATGAAAAAAGCATATTTAAAGTTATTCAGACTATGAAATAATACTTTTGTCACATAAAAGGCATCTTGAAATAACTTGGTTTTGGAAGATTCAAACATAGTGATATTTCATATGGTGAAAACTGGGATGCAACCTTAAATAAGGAATCAATCAGCTTCATTTAGGAGCACTAGTGTCATTTATTACCCGAAAATAATGCTGTTTTAAAAATAAAGTTAATAGCATTGGTTCACATCTGCAGAAACACATAAAGTATTACTCCAGACTATGTGGCAAAAGAGAAGTTCAGACACCTTCCAAGCATTCATGCATTCAGTATTGGCAAGCCAACCCCTAGACCAGTATGAGCAAACTCTCAGCCTTGTCTGAGGTATTTTTTTGTATTTTATTGTTGCAAATCTTACAGACATTAGCGCTCTGTTAAATAAAGGAATGTAGCACAGTAAATACATCACAACAAAATAGCTGGCCAGAAAAAAACCCACCCTGCCCCACCCAAACCAAAAAGCCCACTCCTCTCCCCCCAGCCCTCCCCCCCAAATCAAACCACTGCAGCTTCAGTACAGAGGTCAGAGACCTGTGGCAAAAAACATCAGAGGAAGTACATTCAGTAGATGTGCAGTATCAACATTCCAGGCTCACATATATTTATATATATATTTATATTTATATATAGATATCATTAAATGTTTACAAAGAACAATATTGTTACAAATACAATACTATACTTTTCCCAACGCTTTACAATAATTTCTATTCACCCTCTTTACAGAACAATAGTACAACTTCATAGTCTAGGTACTGTGCTAAATATATACAAGAGATCTCAACCACATTGCTGTCTTCAGAAATACATTTCATTTAGAAAACAAGGAAAGCAAGCAAACTTGGAAATCCCCATTGAGTCTCAAATTCAAACAAGATTCAAAACAAATGTGTGAAACTTGCCAGTAAAAAAAAAATAAGGGATGTTTCATCCTTAATGTAAACACTGAAGAGTTAATTAGACTGTATGAAGCAGCAAGGATGAAAAAGAATTCAGGTCTATCACTGAAGAAGGAATGTAAACCAGCAGTTTGTTCCTTTGAATCTGTTAAAAATTCACATGTGTAATGTAACAAACTGCTGCAAAAGTCTAGAGAACCGCCAGCTTTTCCTTTCGAGCACCTTTCTCTTGAAACTCTTTCTCTTTACAAAGTAAAATGGGATTGTTTACAAGACTGTTACTAGAAGTGTTCACACACTATGGACCTCCCAGTTTAGAAATCTTACACACACATTGTAATTGGAAAAAATTAAGATTTTTTGCTGGACTCTGATCCTGCAAGCATTCACTTGCTTGATGTTAAGCACCTATTTACCATGAACTATTGAAGCACTCAAGTGCCAGTAACTTTGCAGAATCTTGGCTGCAAGATTTTCAAAGAAACAGTTGTTTCATCCCAAAATACATTTGCGTGTTCAGGTCTTCATCATTTCCCAGTGAAGTGAGTTAAAGATCCCACCACATGAGCTGGACAGAACCACAGAAACAAGTGAAGCTGAGGGTGTAAACACAGCAGAAACCAGAAGCATGATAACGTGTCTTCAAGAGTTCACTGAGCTTCCTCAGGCAACTTATGGAAAGGCTGCACTGTATATAATCTTCTAAATTGTACATGGTTATATATCATATTTACATATATTACTATATATATGGAAAGTTCAGGAAAAAAGTTCAAATGATCATAAACCAGATGTCTACAGTTAAACAATATACTCACAATTCATTCACTATCTAGTTGCATCAGTCAGGTAGCAGAGGTAAGTACTAACCTGGAATTCTAACACCGCTCACTTGTGCAATCTGCTATTCTGGAGATTGGGATTAAATTATATAACAACAAGAACTGCAGCAAAATCAAGTCATTATACATTAATCTCAACACTAAAACTTATTCACTTACTACAATAGTTTATGCACCACTTCATTATCTCCCTTAAATATTTACTGCCCACTGAAATACAAAGTCTATTCTCTACCTCTGATCACCCCGTGGATATCCATGATTTCTGAAAGCCAAAAATGGACCCCTGGCAAGAGCGCTCAATGGCTCTCAGCAGTGTTTGCACCAAGTGTGCATATGCACGTACACACACACACCCACTTCCATGAATCTCCGTAGTCATGTCTAGGTACTATTACTGGACTGCAAACAACGCTTACATTGCACAGTCCACCTCACAATAATTGAGAAACAAGTGACTGTGACCAACAGCACATTTGCAAAGCAGAAGTGGTGTGTGGCTGTGTGTGGCCTGCTCTTGTTTCCATCTCACTGAGCCTTTCTACCACAGCAAACAGCAAAAACTGTTTCTTTAAAAGAAATCAACGTATTAGCCTGGACTAAATGCATGGTTCAATTTCAGCATAAACAGCAGTATACAGTCCTGGTAAAAAGTAACTACAGATAATGGAGAATTTTCCTCTCTCTAGGAAGAAAAGCCACGGCTTCTTCCCCCCCGCTCCCCCCCCCTTAAAAAAAAAAGCCCAACCCAACCCCTTTTTCCCCTTTTATCTCTAGCATGCAAGTTAGAGGCCAATCAAATCCTAGATTTCACAAATCCCTACAGTTTATCATCTTCATACAAGTGCATATAGTACACACATATCTCCTTTAAGTGCCATACATATGGAAAAAAATCACAAGTTAAATTATATGACAAAATAAATAAGTTTATTCCCACCTCATCCCTTCCACTGTTACCTATATAATGAACTAAAGAGAAAGCCAATAAAATTAGACAGGTCTTTGGACAAAAATATGTGTTAAAACTGGCTCAGAGAACAAAATTACTTAGAATAGTCTGCAGATCTCTTATATTCAAACTTCATAAATAGCAAGCACAATTTTAAAAATGTCTATATACACTGGCACACATGGCTGTGTGCACCAAATTCAGAATTAAGAGCCTAGAAAAAGTGTAGCTATTCAGGAAAGCCCCTCACTATTTCTCTTGTAGATATTTAAAGATCCTCCCCCCCTCCTTTAACCTCTAAAATAGGCAAGGGACTATAAAAGACATGTTGTATTTAAAGACAAAGTAGAAGAAAACAAAGAATTAGAAACCTGGGGGCAGAGAGGGGGAGGCAGCTGTAAAAAATGCCTCCCAAATTACTTAGTGTAAGTAATGCAAGTGTAACATGTTTCAGCAACTCACAGAGTACCTCTTGGGGTCCTACTATCAGGAAGAACTGATGGCAGAGGGGAATTAAAAGGTGTGTATTTGGACAGTCCATTTTACAACAGCAGCATTTACCGAGTCTTCATAAGTAGGAAATTCTTCCTGAGGGCAAAACTATCATTTTGGTACTCTACTTTCCCTACAGACATAAACCTTTAATACTGAGCTCAGTGCCTGTGGCAAAATAGGGCAAGAAAAGCAAAGTCACATTCAGGATATCCAAGAGTACACTTTCGACCCTATACTTTTATCTGTTTGGTAAAGACATCTTTCATTCAGCAACATTTAATTTACTCAGTTTGTCAAATTATAGCCACAAAAATAAAACTGATTATGTAGCATGAAGCAGAGTCAATCTTCTTTGTGAATCCTGCTGAGAACAACGCTGCCGTTATTTTCCTGTTTTGCATGTGGAAGTGCATAAAGTTTCACTTGTAAAAAGACGCAACCAAAATAGTCCCATAGATATATTTTGCCCCTTCCCAAAATACAGGAAAATGGTGGGGGGAAGAGGAAAAAGGGAGGGAGGAGAGAGAGACAATGTGTTTGTGTCTGTGAAGGAGAGAGAGAGAGAGAGAGAGAAAGAAATGTCTCTGCAGACACAGAAATGCAGCACTAGAGAGACAAGCACTAATGAGGAAAAACATCCTCCATGCACATTGTGACGGCGAGGTGTCGGCTTTAGATGTAAACTGGTTGCTCTTGTGCAGTCAACAGCCTGTACATGGCAGCTGGCATAGTCTTCATATGAATCTAGAGGAAATATGACAAGTTAATCAATGTTCCTAACATGCATACTACAACAGAGCATTGCTGAAGGAACTAGCTAAGGTCATACAGGGCAGAAGGGAATGGTAAAGCCTGAGAGTTTTCATACCCTTATTAAAGTATCGCAGGTGGCGATTTTATGAAACAGTATGTTTAGTATCAATGAACCACCTGAAGTTGCAGACACTTTGTATTTTCAGATTAGGGTTCATCTGAAACATAGGAGAACTACAGGTAAATAATAAAAGAAATGGTATGCTGCCTTGCTCTCACTTCCACTTTTTAGATTGGAATAGCAATAGGCTCATAGAGGTAGAATCACGGAATTATGGAACAGTTTGAGTTGGAAGGGACCTTTGAAGATCATCTAGTCCAAACCCCACTGCCATGGGCAGGGACATCTTCCACTAAATTACGTTGCTCAAAGCCCCATCCAGTCTGACTTTAAACACTTCCAGGGATGGAGCATCCACAACTTCTCTGGGCAACCTGTTCCAGTGCCTCACCATCCTCATCATGGAAACTTTCTTCCTTATGTCCAACCTAAATCTACCCTCTTTCAGTTTAAAACCATTGTCCCTTGTCCTGTCACTGCAGGCCCTGGTAAAAAGTCTCCATCTTTCTTAGAAGCCCCCTTTAAGTACTGAAAGGCTGCAGTAAGGTGTTCCTGGAGCCTTCTCTTCTCCAGGCTGAACAACCCCAACTCCCTCAGCCTTTCCTCATAGGAGAGGTGTTACAGCCCACTGATCACTTTTGTGGCCCTCCTCTGGACGCGCTCCAACAGGTCCATGGCTTTCCTGTACCGGAGACCCCAGAACTGGATGCGGTACTCCAGGTGGGGTCTCACCAGAGCAGAGTAGAGGGGAAGAATCACTCCCTCGATCTGCTGCCACGCTTCTTTTGATGCAGCCCAGGACACAAGTGGTTTTCTGGGCTGCAAGCGCACATCGCTGGCTCATGTCCAGCTTTTTGTCCACCAGTACCCCCAAGTCATTCTCTTCAGGGCTGCTCTCAATCACTTCATCCCCCAGCCAGTATCAATGTTGGAGATTTCCTCGACCCAGGGGCAGGACCTTGCACTTGGCCTTGTTGAACTTCATGAGGGTCACATGGGCCCTCTTTTCAAGCCTGTCAAGGTCCCTCTAATGGCATCCCTTTCCTCGAGCTTATTAACTGCACCACTGAGCTGGGTGTCTTCCACAAACTTGCTGAAGGTGCACTCAATCCCACTGTCTATGTCATTGATGAAGATATTAAAAAGTATTGGTCTCAATATGGTCCCTTGAGGGACACTACTTGTTACTGGTTTCCACTGGTTGTTACTGGTAACAGTGATGAACTATATTGTATTGCCTAGACATATTGCCTGCTCTTACCTCACCAACAGCATTTGAGAGAATGTGAACAATTTTCTCATGAGGTGTTGCTACAACACTCTGTCCATTGATTTCAATGATCCGATGGCCGACACGCACACCTCCTCGCTCTGCTATACCCCCTCTCATAAGGCTACAGATCTGGAAGGGAAAGGACAAATTTATCAGGGTCTAGATAAGGAACAGAGGCTTTAGATTACCCATTTTTGCCTGTAAACTGTAAATCAGCATTTAAACACAAAGGCTTGCAACAATTTCTAAAATGTGATTGATCACTGATTCAAAGTAAAATCTGTTAGTGACAAATAACTACTGGATATTCTCTTCCAAGAGCAGAACAAACTGTCAGAAAAGGCTGTTTGTGTTGTACATCACATGGGCTGTGGTTTGGAAATTTAAGAGTGTATGAAGGACCACAGTTTAACAACGTTCAGGATGCCTTACAACAAAAGAGGATCAAGGACAGTGTTTTTCCTTTGAGATCATGCTATGGCTCAGTTAGAGACATGAATGATGCAGATTGAAAGCAGCCTCTGCTACACATTTTTGTTTCTTTAATCTAAAACAACTTTTCTGTTCCTCTGGATGACTTTAAAGTTGTGAAGTAGAGTCAAAGACAAAAAATAACTCCGATTAATTCAGCTTTTATATCTTAGACTTAACACATGTGCGAAGTCCTGCTTGCTGTAAGGGAGAAAATAGCAGCTTCTCTCTTCCCACACTGAAACCTACCCACAAATGGATAAGAGGTTTCATGTATATTAAAGCTTAACCAGAGAGTGTGGAAGCTACTTACAATCCCATTCTGCACACTGAAGCCCAACTGATATCTGAGGTCCGGTCTCCTGATCAAGACTGTGGTTACTGGAGGACACCTAACTATGTTCAGCTTAACCCGGGCCTGGTTTTTCAAACCCTGCAAAAAGAAATCACTGTGAAAAATGCTGGCAAAGACAGAATGAAATATTCAACATAAGCACTGTGGGGGAAAAAAAAAGTGTTAAAATATTGACATGGGAACAGCCCTGAGTAAACAGCTCTTTGTATGCATTGTAGCAGAATCTGATCACTGAATGCCAGACACAAGCATCAGAATATTCAGTGAATGAGTGATAAAATATCAAATTTTCCTTGCCAAGAAGCTGACACAGTTGTTTTAAGAAAACTAGCTTCCTGTTGGCAATTTCTTCATTTGATAACACAAATCATGTATAAAAAGACTATTAAACAGGCCTATGCAGCTCACCAAAAAAGCCAATGACTGTGGATGGGAAATAAAATTTTAAACAAGTAGCTAAGATGATAGTTACAAATAAGTGGCTTCCCTAATGGGATATATTAAATTCTGTCAAGCAAATGGCAGGTCCTGCTCATACCATGCTTGTATTAGGAGCAGTGCTCCTAATTTCTATTCCTTCTCCCTTCTAAATGAGTTCTATCACATTCATCATGAACTCCTTGCTAACAGAAGAAAATTTATTTTTCATGTCAGGGTGGTAAAACACTGGAACAGATTACCCAGAGAGGTTGTGGAGTATCCAACCTTGGAGTTATTTAAACCCTAGTGGGCACAGCCCTAAGCAACCTAAGCAACCTGCTCTACTTTGAACCAAACTGTTGGTCTAGACCAGCTTCAGCAGTGACTGCCAGCCTCAGAGACTCTCTGACTGTATAGCTCCATGAAAACCCAAACGTAAAAAGGCAGATAACTGCAATCTGACTCCTTGTACAACTTCAAGTATTCAGAGCTCTTGCAGGTTGTTAAGATATTTTTCTGAAATGCTTCAGTCACACAAAGGATTAGCCATAAATAAATACATAAATAAAATCCACATCAAGAAAGAAACGCTTTATAAAGAATACAGCAACTTCCATCTTACTTAATACAACACCTACCTACTTCTGAATTCCTTTTGTATGTACAATTGAAACCTGGGTCCCACTACAACTAACAGCTGTCTGACACTGACTGCAGAAGGCTAATTCTGAAAAATATTTGCTTATCTAGTCCCCAAGTCTGCTTCTGATAGTAGCCAGCACTAGATGCTTCTGAAAAAGATACAAGTAGCATGATACAATTAAGGAATAATCACCACATATGGAAAGCTTCTTCCGAGCTCTGTCAGTTTGCAATAGGTTTATGGTCAATTAGTAGCAGAGATTACATCCATAATACTGAAATTATCTTATTTGAAGTGCTTGCAACATATTCTTCTTATGTACATAATATTCTCATCTTTTGATAGGAGTCCTTACAGCATGCTAAAGAAATCTGAAATCCTGAGATATTTCTGCTGCATTTAGTGGTATATATACTTGTTACCAGAAGTACTATATGAACAGCTCCAGATGTACGGTTATGAAGACCTGCAGACACGCAGACTATCTTCTCTTTAGAAAGACAAAATAAATGGCTAGCAGTTCCTACGGCGACAGCAGTAAGTATCAGTGAGGAAGAGACAAGTCTGCAGAAGCTGGAAACAGCAAAGCTGGTTGTTTCTTTTTTTGAGAAAGTACAGACGAGCACAATGAAAACTCCCCCTGAAAAGGCTCTGAATCAGAGAAGCGTAATTCATCACAGTTTTAGAAATAAAACTGATGTGGGTTAGGAAACAAGTATGGCTACCATGAAAAGCCTAAATTGGCAGGGAGTTTTGTTCCACTGAAGCTGGCACAAAGATGTTTAGTATGTTTTTTTTTTTCCCCTTCCTTCACAAACATAAGACTGTTTTTGCCATGATTTTAGTACGCTACACTTCCAGGCTATCATTTCTACTCACTGAATCTAAAATGGCTGGTTCAGTGAGTTATGCATCTATTACTCATCATAACTCAGCATTAACACTTTTGGAATACAGAATGGGAAGTCTTTATAACAAACATCTTAATGTAAGTATTAAGAAACTAATCCATAGACAAAAAATTTACTTTGTAAATTTACTTTGTAAATGCAAAATTTACTTTGCAATTTAGAAATGTACAAAATGCAAAAAACCATATTACATAATACAACTTGTTACAAGAAAATTGCCTAAATAAAAAGTTTAACAGCATATTCCTAGAAATCAGAGAAGGATTTCTGTATAGTACACCACCAGCATTACATTACATGTCTACATTTTATGATCTGCAGGAGCTCTGAGGGGCTATTTCAATAAATAACAAAGTCTGTATAGCTTCATCTCAAACATTCCCTAGCGATGCATCTTTCCAGCTCTTGAAACTCTGATGTTTAAATATTTATTCCCTTGTATGCCATAGCTACCCCAGACATTGTTCAGTTCCAGTTGACCTACATGCTTTTTGCAGTCACATACTTTTCTGACATCTAGGAGAAAGCTCTTCTAATTAAAATACCCCATTTCGCCAAGTGAAGAGAAGCATCACACTTTCAAATAATTCGGGGAAAGTTCCTACAGAGGATAAGTATGTCTTTAATTCAAAGTTTAAAAGTTTTAAAAATAGTTATAAACAACAAAAAAAGCATCAGCTGTATTTCAGCCAGACACTAGCAGGTATTTAAACAGCTAATATGGCCTAGGACAATATTAGGCACCTGTGCCTCCATTTGTTACATAAAATTTTAAGTTTCTTCAGAGGTATATCTGGTAATATCCTCCTTCTGAACAAAATGTTCTCTTGTGAAGTTCTGCAGAGTCCTTGTCTATACAAGGAAACGGCACAGCTCTTTTTTTGGGAGTCAGAAAATTGGTGTAGCATAATTCCCACTGTAGTTTAAAGATCATGAGATGGAGTGCTAGACAAACATTTGGTAAGAATTTACTTAAGAGTTCTACACTTTCTGCTCTCTTATTATGTAATCCTTTTAAAAATGTGTAACTTCCAGAAACATTCTCCATACCTTTATAATGCTCTGACACGTTGAGAGTGGTAAACCAACCAAACTGGTCCCATTAATTGACATGATCTGGTCCCCTATGTTCAGCTTCCCAGACTTCTCTGCTGGTCCTCCATGCATCATATTGGCTATGATAACTGTAGGCAAAATGGATCCCCAGCCAGACTCCACAATCACTACACCTAGGATTTCTCCCTTTTGCTTTTCAATGTAAACCTGTATCGTGAGAAAAAAGTGTTTCAAAAAAAAGCTTCCTCACACCTACAGGACTAACAACCCCCATCCCTAACACTCATATAACCAACCAACACATATCTCTCCTGATTTGCAACCTGTGTTTCTAATTCAAAGGCAAAACAAAACAGGGTACACATTTTACTACATTTCATTTGTATTCAAACACATAATAATGAACATTACATAATATAGATTTTGCTTATTGCGACACAGCCGTCACAACTTATTTCTGCATATGAGCAGAGTAAACTGGAGTGGAAGAAACCCTGGTGCCACGGGCTTCGGTGGACAAAGCTAAACTGGAAGAGATTGCAGGAGTTTATGACTGTGGATTGGAAAACCACTAGCTGTGTGTTGCAGTGGTGCACTCGTTCATCTTTATTAACAAAGCTGCAAATCCTTTCAGCAAATACAATCCCTTAAAATCTGGAATCAGCCACTTTCACAAACACCCGTGCCTCTATAAATTTTATATTGTTTACTGTAATCTGCTAAATTGTATTGCTCTGTTAATCTGTTTTAAATTCATTTCATTAACATACAATGTCAAACATGTCTGAAAATTGTTTGGTAAAAGAACACAAACAGATGGTAAATCATTTCACTGCTGATAAATTTTGGGTTCGCTGTTTGCCTTTGAAGCAGAACTGATGACAGGGTGTCCTACTTGGGAGGATATTCTAGGCTCACTGAGGTCATTTACAGGAAGTATTAATGGTTTCCTGATTTCTGCCAGCATGGGCCTGCAACTGGTACAGAGCAGCTTAATGCTGTTATGGGAAGAAATGAGACATACATCTTTGCAGTTTTCAGATTTGGAGAAGTGAATCAGGTCATCATTGTACATGTCCTGGGTATTGAGCAAGTCACTATATTCCTTCTGGCTAAGGTCTTCTGGGTTGATTCCGTTCGCCCTCAGAAATTCCTGGTAGGCCACACTAAATGCTTGACCTATGGACTGTGCAATCAGCTGTGCCTGTAGCAGTTCCCAGAGAAGAGAAAAGAAAAAAGTGAAACATTCTTATGGTCTTGTCCACTGACACTTTCTCTGTTACAATCACATTGTAAAATGGATCATCAAGTCAAGCTGACAAACCTGTAAGTCAAGTTACTGCAATCCAGTTTAAAAAATATTTGTGCATTAAAAATGAATTTCAAAGACCCACAAAATGTCATCACATTCACCTGTGCCATGAATCCAGCTTGGTAAGCAATTATAAATGATAAATATAAATAAAGCAATCCTTTGACAGGTAGAAACTGCTAATATAGATGTAAAGGTATACCCGCTGCAGTGACTGTAGCTCGCACCTACAATTCTTCCCACATGTGCAGCTCCCAGATGGCTCTCCCTTCTAGCAGAGGCAATGCCATTCTCTGACAAGCCAGCAGTGAAAATGAAAATGTCTGCTAGAAAACACACAACCACATTTAAGAGGATATTTCCTCCTTTTCTTACCCGCCTTTAAAACCATCACGTCCATATTGGCAGCTCCTACCTCAGTCTCAGATGAAACAGGAACAGGTCAGCAACTAGTGACTGGATCCAGGCCTTGAAGTGACTGGAGATGGTCACACACATCTCCTTCTCCACCCTGCTACCTCCTTCAGTGCCTCCCCCCTACACTTCTTGTTTCCCTCTCTCCAAATCCCATGACTCTGCCAGTTCCCTGCCCCTTCCTTCTCAGCCTGACCTTTGCATGCACCCTCTTGCACCTGCAGCTTCCCATAGCCTTCTCTGCACCTAAATCCACCAAATACGCCACTCACTAGAATGCATTGCTCCCACTGTGAGCTGTTCTACATCTATACCAGTGGGAGAGAAATTGCGCACAAGGCAGATACGGGGAAAGCTCTGCGTCATGCAAGGTGCTTGCAGCTGGAACCAGCAGAGCAGAGGGATGCCTCCCTCGGAGGCAGTGACCATGGTCAGTATGAGACAGGTAATGGACAGGAGAGGAAAACAGCACAGCATGCTGCAGAGCGCTGCTGCGCGTAACTGGGGGGATACGTGCAGCAAGCACTGTGTAGCGCACAGCAGCTGGCTGGCCATGATGTGTCCTGAAACAGTCCCTCGGAGCACCGCGTTGGCTGTGGCGAAGGGAGGGAAGAGGAGTGCTCCACAGCTGACAAGGTAGCCCTGGGGGAGTGCTGGTGATGAATGAATACTACTGAGGTGTACTTTTACACAGCCTATGAGCTGTATTTAAAGTCCAGTTTGGTCCCTAATTAAGGAAAAGTTCCCAACCCTGAAACAAAAAGTTGGTGGTATCCCAAATCAACTCAAACTAGCCCTAAACCTGCTGATGAGAACAGCATGACTGCTGTTGCTGAAAAGGCCAGTATCTAGACTGGCAGTATTTTACCAATGCTCAGATCAACCCAGTTTTGGCAGTAAGAACAAGACAGCAATAAAATGGGAAAACTACACCTCCATAGGTCAGTAACCTAGGTGAGGAGACAAATGCCGACTTTATATTCATACACATGTATCTTCTCTCCAAGAAGAGATCAACTCCCATTTCGACACCCAGCATTTGGACACGTCACTAAGGTTCAGGTCATTTGAAGATCCAGCTCTAAATACAGTTGAAAATTTGGTGTTGTCCTCCTCAGATAAGGACTCTTCCAAGCAGAGACACATTCTGGCCAACACCCGCTTGAGGGCTTACGGCTTCTCTGTCAGTTACTGGGTAAATTCTTCTGAATACCCAGCTGCCTCAGAAGAAGAAAAGGTGACAATGATACATACATGGGGTTTGTAATATAAACACGCTGTACTACTCCACTGGATGTACAAAATCTTTGACGCTGCCATCTCTGTACTGCTAACAGGTGCTACAGTGTTTCCATTCTAACTCTTAATCATTTGGGTATTTGAGACAAATTTTGCAAGCTATTTGTGAACTCAGGAGAGCCAATATAATCTCCTGCAATTTCTCAGCATATTTTCACATCACTGAGCAATGCCTTTATTGGCCCTACAGGCATGTACTTTCCAGGCCAATATCTAGTGGCATAGGCACATCTGACACAAATATGGGATGATCCAAACACACCGCAGAAAGTAATGTCAGTGATCCCCGAAAAGCAGCATGGATTCCAGCCTGCCGACGTATTAATAGCAGCCTGGGAAACAGATCCAGGAAATCTGGATGATAGTCAGACCACCGCATGCCGAAGGAATATAAGCCCCAGCCTCTGGCATCTGACAGTTTGATTTTTGCTTTTTCTACGGGCCAGTAAGAGAGCCAGCAGTGTCCAAACTCGTGGCTAGAAATACAGGAACAGCAGCCTCAAAGCGGGCACCGTATCAAGTGATATTAAGCCAAAAAAAATTGGCTACTCTTTTTATTTTCACACCAGTTTCTTGAAAGGCTTTGCAAAACTGGCTTACATGTTATTTCAGGGAAAACAATCCATAATTTTTTATGCTCTCTGTCAAAATTTTGTTAGAGGATTACTTCTATCAGTGCTCTTGTCCTGACTTTTTAACCTCAGTGGCGGGTCATATATGTACATTCATCTGCAACTGGATAATTTATCCACACATGGCTTTAGAACAGATTCATCATTACATAAAACCAGCTGCTTATTCAAGAAAACCTTCCCATCTCAAAGTCCTTGCCGATACACTGTAGAGTGGAAGACATATGAGGATTTTATAAGAAACTGGTATTTTCACCTTACTTCTCTTAAGTAATACTCTGCTATTTGGAGGGCTTAGAACTGAGATTTTTTTTTTCCCCCAAATTATTAGGGCTAACTTGATTGTGAACCCAACAGCTACATATTAGCCACTTCAATCTGATATGTTTGATTTTACCTTTCAGTTACTAAGCATTAAAAAGTGCATAAAATCAGCAAGTGATGCCCTTTGATTGTGAAGATAAGATACCAATTTCTATGTAAGGTAACTTAGGAACCTGCACCATAGACTAAAATTTACTCAGTTGTGTCTCTATTCAGCATACTTTGGGATTGCTGGAATTACCAACTTTCTTTGCTGGCTTTTTGGTATGATGTCAGCAACTACTCCCCAACATAAGTCCCCTCCTCCTCCTCCAAAAAAAAAAAAAAAAAAAAAAAAAATCACCTTTCTAGTATGTATCAATGATCCTTGATGCAATACTTGGGATTAGAATTTCCCTAGGAAAATAAGCATCTCTGATAGACTTTCACTCTCACATGCAGAATCTGAGCTGGTATTTGTAAGCTGTGGCAACTGGACCCTCCTGTCGTTGTTACTTGGAGGCACTGAAGGAGCTTAAAAATGGGAAGCGTTTCTATAAACATCAATTTCATGAGTAAGATGTCAGATCCAAACATGCAAACAGAAGGCAAGTTCCTCTGTTTAGATGAACTATTTGGTTGCAGTTAATGAACAAAAAGAGGACCACTTGCAATGGACTTCAAGCCTACCAAAATGTGCCTACGTTTCCACCCCTAGAAAATTACAAGACAGAGTAATTCCTTACATCCTCAGACTCAAAGACATGGCAAATCATTTTGTACTGCCTCTTTCCGTCTTGGGAAGGGTGAGATGCTTCCACATTATCCTGGGAGTTAGACCGTGGCATTCGCCTACGAGCCATCAGAACAACTATATTTCCTATATCTGCAATGTAAGAAATGGTCCGCAGGGGATGATCCATCATGGTTTCCTGGGGAATACAAAAAACAACATGACCCACTGTTTCAACAAAGTTCTTATTGCACACCTAGTATTATGAAAACAAACAAATGGCAATGTAAGACCTTTGTTAAGTGAAGCCTGTAATACCTGTCATGCATGAAGTGAGATGCCAATAGAAAACAAGAGCTTCACTTTCCAAAAGCAAAAAGCAATTTTTACAAATTAAAGTTGTGTTTTCTGTGGAAAAGCACATAAAAACCTCAGTATCAGAACCTGAATATGCTGGGCATGTATGTGCAAAGGACTATGAACTGCAGATTTTCACAACCAAACATCTTGGGCTACTCTGGGCACAATCAATACTTGACACATTATGGCTCATAAGAAATGAGCTGGCTGCAATTAGCTTACCCACAAATTCTAATCATTTCTACAGTCAGACACACCAGAGTAATTGCAAGTATGACACAGTTCTTGAGCATGGATTTCTTACTAGGAAATCCTGGAGTGAAATACAAGAGCCAGCAGTTTTTGAAGGACAAATTTTGGCAGGTAGGTGAAAGTCTATTTCAGTAGCCTACTACCACAATAGTGACACAGGCATCTTTGTCTATACCTGTGTGTCTGCATTCAGTACTTTTATTCTCTGTGTAGAAATGAAGAGGTCCACTTCAGTCATGGGTTGAGATTCACCTTCTGGAGCCTGCAAATAAATGTATTAGAGTCAAACAAACACGTTAGGCAACATACTTACTAATGATGTTAGCTCACGAACAGGGGCGCACTAAGACACAGTCACCAGAACAGCAATGCAAGGTAGAGTATTAGACTGCAGAAGCTAAAGATAAACACAAAGATATGGAAACTATATATATATACACATGTGAAAGTGAACTGGGTATTCTTTGAAACATAGTTAACCCCATAAAAACTTCCTTGATATTTTTCCTGATTCAGTAAAATTATACCTGACTGCAGCATGAACTATAAAAAGATTTCATTAAAATCAAAATGATTCTCCCATTTTCTCCACACTATGGATCCCACTTTAAAGAAGGTTTTTCACACAAGCCATAGAAAGGCCTAACAGTGTATCTTGCCTAAGGAACTTCTGTATGGGCTAACAGTGACTGCCGAGACCAATGGAAAAACCTGTACCACAGGTTGGTACAGTTTAAGCAATTCATAATGCAGTTCTGGTAAGAAGACCTTCACAGTCAGACAACATACTATTCAAGCACTAACACACTTTAGAAGTCATTTGTTAAAAGAAAGCAAATGCTTGTAATTTTTTAAAAAATTAGATTTGTTAAAAGATACTTAAAAACTCCATAAACGAAACTTATTACTGAGTCAATCTCAGCATATTACTGCGTGTATATACATAATGTTTTTTTCTTTTTTGCATCCAGCAATTTGACACTTCTGTGAATCAAACAAAGCACTCTTATAGAAAGATAAAATTAAAAAAAAGACTTAATCTATCATTTTACAGAGTTAAAACCTTTGCCGTGTCAGTCCTGTTTCTTTAGTACACATTTTGGGTACTGCCTGTAACCATTTAATAAATCCAATCTTTACTCTACTTCTAACATGAAATGGCTAATGATAAGCAACAAAAAATGGCCAATCAGGCAACTGATTTCTGAGAAATGTCAACTTGTATGGTGGCTCAGAAATAAATCTTAAAAAAAACTTGCTGGATGCAGAAAATAAAAGCACAAAATAAAAAGAAAGGCAAAAAACCCTCCCAGAAAACAAAAGAACAGGCATAACATCAAGCTGATGGAGTTTGTACTGCACCTTCTTCCTGCTTTTGGCTAATTTCTGGGCCATCTGCTTAGCATGGAACAAACAGAGACAGGAGAATAGTTAGAAAAGAACTTACAGAGACTCCAAGTCAAGCAGGAATCTGCATGCTAATGCCAGGGCTCACAGACTACTACCTGTTCTAAATTAGTCCCTGCTTAGATTAATTTCCTCCTTTTCCTTTTGGCTTAAAAAAAAAAAAAAAAAAAAAAAAAAAAAATCATGTTTAGCACAATTACTCTAAAAAATTAAAAGAAACCACACCAAAAGAGTCAGGAAGAACACAAAAGGATTTTTTTTTTTCATTTAAAATGTTACTTGCAACAAACAAGGGGGTTTTTTGGTGTTTTTTTTCCTTGGGGGTTTTGTAAAGGAAAAAAAAATGGAGCTTTCCCTCATTTACAGCAGTGTAAATCATGAGATTACTTCTTTTGAAGCAAAAAGGTGAGAGAAGAATCTTAACCATTATCATTCTGGCTTTTCCAGATCTAAAGAATTTAGATTCAGGTTTTCTAATGCTCTCAAACTTAAACAGCCTTCAAAAAATAACCTCCCTAAAACTATGCTACTTTTTCCTAGAAAAACAAAATGACAGAAGGAAACTTTCACCTCCATTTTCTCCTCCTGTGCAAATATACGCATACCAATATTAGCATTGCATATCTGGACAAGAGGTTTCCCTGTGACACCTGCACAAAGATATGCCCATACTACCACATTTTTTTCAAGAAGGCAGTGGAGCATGTACTTCAGTTGTACAAACACCTGAACACAGGTCTCTTGTCACTAAGTAGTTTAACTGATCTACGTCCAGAGATATATCAATCCATTGCAACAAACTGATTCCTTATGTGCCACTACTGTGGCAACAGTAACACCACAAATAAGCGTCATTCGTACAGTCTTGCAATCGTTAATTCAAACCAAGGTGAACTGAACTTACAGACCTGCTTACTGAAGAAATGCAACACTCACCAGGCTGGCAGATATCCTTTTACTTCGAACAGTAACAGCCTCTTACCTAATTAACTTAATAGGTGTTCTTGTGGTGGGAAGGAGGCTCACTATTACAGGCTTCACAGAGATTCATGGCTAGCTACTTTTATGAAGAACAAACAGGAGGCCTGAATCACAAGACACATCAAATGTTTTATACTGATGCTCACAACTTAAATCTGTCAGGTTTCATCCTAACAAATCTGAAAGCAGCTACTGAAACTTTAGACTGTGCTGCTTATTTACGAACATAAACATTCTCATACCAGCTTTTAGTCACTTTTTTCAAACTAAGAAATATTTGATAGCGTGGTGACTGCAAACTATTGCAAAAGCAATTAGAACTGCCTCATGCTGCTCTTAATTACATTAATATTAATTGACATTGGTACTCAGAAATAATGTATTTATCTTGAATAACAGCTGCCTGCTATACACTAGGCAAGGGTGAGACACTCATGAGATAGAGCATTTAAATTGCTTTCCAAAATCAAGCTGCCCTTCACACAGTTCTCCCCCCCCCCAACTCTACAGAGTGATGGACCTCACAAAAGAAGAAAAGCACAGGCCAAAAAGAAGAAAAAGGGGGAAAAAATCATTGAGCTAGAGGTTTACAATGCAGAATCAAAGATTAATCAAAATACACTATCATTCAATTTATTGAAAATTCTGCTCTGGTCTTAGTGGTATTGCAATTTTTTGAACAATAACTTTCAAATATTTCATAAAACTAAGGTAATGACATGGAACAACCAATTTCAATAAGTGATTTAACACTGCACAGAAATGTCATAAAAGAAGTTATGGTCCATGAAAAAAAACAAATTAGGATAATTCTATGCAAGACACTTTATCAGACAAATCCTCTTTTTCACTATGTTATTTTGCTAATTTAGATCAAAAGATTCTTTTTATATTCTTAAAAAAACCAGAAAGTACCTAATCTAAACAATTTTTTTTTTTTTTAACTTACAGAGTCCAGGCTTTTCATTTAAGGTAAATGAAATGTAACTATAAATCCAGTAGCAATTTCCAAAATTATAAATTGTTAAAAACCAGCAAGCTTCCACTTTTGCCTCAGGGATGTCTTAAACATACCCAACTCATTTAACCTCTACAAAAAATGTTCTGCAACTCAGTGAACACCAAGATGACACTGAGTAAATACAATGTGCAGAATATTAAACTATTTCCACATATGGGTTCTATCTTAAATTACATTCAGTAATTAAATCAGTTGTTATCCAGAAATGTTCAAACCTGCCACACAGCTCAAATCTGCTGATGAAAAATAAAAATGAAGGTTAATTGTTAGTTCACATATGAAACGTAACAGCACAGATCAGCTGTGAATTGTAACCATGAACATTATCTCTTTTACTGTTATTAAGTATTATGGATCCACTCCAAGTAAAATGTGAAAAGATATTTCTTTCTATGCTATCTGAAGAAATGAGACTACAGTCTGAAAATGGTGAAATATCTTTTCTATTACTAAAAGTACCTCCTAATGGAAATATGAAATAACTGTGTCTGACAAATGCCTTCAAAGCAGTGTATCTGTTTTAACTTAGTTGGACTTCACAGAGATGAACGCCCAAGCAAGAAAACTCCCAACTCATGTACTTTTAACTGAAGAGGTACTTGTTTAAAGAAGCAGCATGGAAAATTGTTTTCAAAATCTGTTCATATTCTAAATGAATGAATATGTGGTCTGAAGGCTCTGCTAAATGGAAGCATTAAAGGGATTATTAAATTCAAAAGGAACACACTCATATGGAAGGTATGTGTACACAGTGGGCCTTAAACAAAGCTCTTTCCCCCTTTTTAATGCTCTTAACTTCAAGTCTGAAAATTTTTAAAAGCTCATTCTTAATTCATAACCTCTGTTTTCTTTAACTAGAGAGAAATGTTTCACATGCAACACCTAACATACTCTAAGCAAACATGAGTAGGGCATAAGTATCATAGTCATTGTGTGAGCAATATTTTACACATTTAGGCTAAAGGCCATCTTATGCAGTGATGAATCTAGCAGCAGGAACTCCACCTGTCATAATGAATTTCTCACTAAAAAAGTTTAGCTTTAATGGCAATCAGCAACAAAATCCACCAAAACCAACCCTAATAAACCAAAGACCCTAAGGTGCAGCGAGGTATATTTACACTACCTGAGCTTCGCCTAGAAGCAGAAAAGCAGTAACTGTCAAAGAAGTGTACAATGGTATTGTGCGCCATGCAGTAAGCCAACAGTTTTCTGAAATGCACTTACGGTTTCAGAAAATTACGCACACAAGCTAGGGTTTTACTAGGTCAACAATGCAACTACTTAGGTCTCCACCCTGAGACAAACTTACTACAACCGAGAATATGCATGCCTGCTGATTTATATGGATGTATAAATTATGCATTTTATGAGTGAAATTACCTAAACAGATTTCTTCTGTTTTGAGGCTTAGCAGTGCTGAGGCATAACAGAATCCTCTAAAGAAGAACTTTATTTTGGTAATGAATTTCTAAGAAATTCATTTGGTATCAGAGAAAGATTCTACACTCTTATACCTCATAGATCCGCTTTGAATCAATTCTGTTCCAGTTTTCTCTAACACATCCCTTCAGTCTTCGTCTATTGTGTACTCCCACAGAAGCTCTCCCTCATAGGTGCAAATTTCCTGCCCAGCCACAGGCTCAAGTTCAGCTCCTGATACCAGTTGCCTAAGACAGCTGATGCTAATCCTTCCTTTCAACTCCCAGTGATGCATCCCTCCTAGATCCAGCCTCAGCGAAGCCCTTATTTCTCTCCCTTCTCTATCTTACCTTTAGTTTCTTGTGCATTCAAATCAGATAACTTTTCTACCATGCGGCCAAGCATCAGGAAAGAACACACGGGGACTACTAAACAGACAGGCACAGCCTTACTTGCACCCAGAGCAGGAAAGAAGCAGACTCTGTAAGGGAAAGTCTCCACTGTGGCTTTGGGAAGAACCCACCAAGACCTGCTGGGGTTGAGAAAGCTGAGTGAAAAATCTTTTTAAAAAATGTCACTGAATCCAGTCTCCAATGAACACAGACAAATCACTCTTTTTCAAAAGGCTCAGTAGCTGCTTAAGTTTGTGGAAACTTCTACAGAGATGGCAGAAGATGACTTATCTGGAACAGGAAGGCTACATCCCTGCCTCCTCCAAAATGCTAGAGCGTTAGTGATTTTCAGAGACAAGGTTACAAGACCTCATGTATTTGAACATCAGCAAAATTAGAACTTCTGGAAGTGTCTCAATGCTTCTAGTTGGAGCTTCCCTGTGAAAGTTTCATACACAGACCGAACTGAACACCTGGCATGGAAAACATTGGAAGGAATAATAACAGTAGGAAGCATCAGGTGAACTTAATAGATAGTCTCTCTTCCTCTCTCTCTTATACAATTGCACACAGAGTCTGAGTTGGAATTCAAAATAAACTATACAAAAGAAGAACACACAAATATTAAACTAAGGAAAACTTTCAGATGAGATTGTGTTGGTTAGCTGAATTAGCAGAAGATGAAGTTGGGTGCCTACCACCCAGTCATGTATGGGTAGCAGGAATATTGCAGCATACTCTACAATCCTGCAATATTTCATCCACACGCCTTAATTTCAGCTGACAATGTCATCATCGTAGCTTATAATACAGCAGCATACCCATTGCTTGTTGCGGCCTGTACAGAAATCGGTGGGCATTTCTGTTTTCCAAATAGTCAAAGCAAACAAACCAGATTCCAGGATAAATTAATTTTTTCCATACATCTCTGTACCACAACAGGCTTTTTTTTTTTCTTTTTAAATCAGCTCATAGCTGTTATGTGGTAAACAAACTAGTATCCACAGTAGGGTCAAAAATAACTGCAAATATTACCACAGTACCAGTTCCATCAAGAGCCAAGCCAGCTGCAGTACTTAGTAGTTATACCCTAAACCTGTTTTCCCTCAACACCCAGGTAATATATAACTTAGAACCACACTCACTTCAGATTCTGGCTTAGAGTACATAGCACAAGTATTACTACAGGGAATCAAAATGATCTGGTAACTTTTCCTTATCAGTCTTGTTCCAAAAGCAGCATTAAACGTGATTTATTTTGCAGAAAGAAAGATGAGTCACTTAACCCTTCTGAAACCACAGATAAGCCCACATGAAAAAACTACTGCATGCATAAGAAGTTCATATCCACAACCTTAAGGCACCCATATGAGAAGCAGCAGGAATTACTCCTCACCTTGATCCTGCTGACAGCCTCCTGAGCTTGCATCATTCTCACATTCTTGGAGGGGGTTTTATCAGAAAGGAGTTGAGTCGAGCCAAGGTAATTGGCAGCAAAAATGATTCCATCGATTAAGTCTTCAGGATCGCAAGGTCCAGGAACTGTAACACAGGAAAGCAGTCACTGAAGGAAATCACGCTGAACCACAGCAAAACAGCAGCACTGACAACGTGAGCCTGCACCTGATGGCTGCAAATCCTCTTCAGTTTAGCATGATGATATGGCGCCCAGTACTTTCAAAGGTACAAAACACCAAGCAAATGCTCTCAACATCTCTCCAGCAAAAGCTGTAATTGTTAATCCAGCCTGTCACTCACAATAACTCATTCTTTTGTGAGCAGGGATCACCCTGGAGCAAAATAATCTCTGTGAGTTTTCGCTGTTCGAAAGGGACAGACACAGTTACTCAGCTCGCCCCTCACCCACCAAAACCGGCCTCGCGGTTCCAAGACCAACAGCCCCAAGCAGAAAGAGGAAGGGCGCCATTTCATCGCAGCCGTCAGCTGCTTGCTCACTCGCCTGTAGCTGCAGCTAGCGCAACAGGCGGAGGAACCTCCCCGGGAATGCTTTACAGGTACAACACGGCTCCCCTTACCAAGAAGACTGACTGCCCACTTAAGCAACGTACTTTTATGCCACAGACCTTTAAAAATCATTCTTAGTCTCAACGAGGCTATTGAGGTAAAGTACGGAGTTAAATAAAAACGCTGTTAAGTACACAGAGCGCGGGCTCTCCTGATGGCAAAACAACTGTCTCAGTCCCACAGATTCTTCATGATCTGACTCCCATCAACTTCTGCGGAAAGTTAGAGGGTGGTGAAGCGTTTAGTGCCTAACTAATGCAAATACTTACAAAGCAGCATTTATGATCCGTAAGTGTTTTGGTGTTTGGCGACTATATCTAGAAATTGTATATGTAAAAATGTTCTATTTTAACACCTTGCTACATGTTAAAATTGTCATGATCCAAAAGGGAGGCTGGTTAACCTAAGAAGCTTCTTGTTTTCTTACAAGTAAGGAAAAGCAATTGACGTTCAAGAGAAATGAAAATGCAAATCATCTTAAAGAATGCTAATGGTAAAAATGTCCATATTTTATAACCAAAAAAATAAACTGTTTTCAGGTTTGCCGTTTTTTCCTCTAGGAAGAAAGCGAAAACCCTACAATATCAGAATGGAGTTTTTATTAGTTCAAGGGGTATCTTGAGATACAATGAAATTATTATCTGAATTATTTCTGAATGAAAGTGTAGCATAGGTGGTAGCAAGTTTTTCTTGGCCTGCTAGTGCATAAAAATGGAAAATTTGTTTTTCTAAGGAATTTTGCACTGGACCAAGATCTAAGAAAAGCTTAGTTTGCAATTTTTTTTTTTTTTTTAAGGAGGGGAGGATTATTTAAGATATCCCTTGATAAACAGGGCTACCACTAGGAGATGAATTTCAATTCTAAGAGAGATCCTTCATTTCTGTAAAATTCCAAAGCTCGCTTAGTTTCAAAACAATATATGAAATTTATATTAGTTTCTGAACTTCTGAAAGAGCATAGTAGGATTTAGCTTAGGTTCCAGATAGGACACAATTTAATCTATATCAGTATACCCAATGATAGCAGCTTTTCTATTCAGCAAATAAAAATAAAATTGTATACATTATGAATACTGGATTTTTTTTTTTAATATGAAAAAACATTCAGAAACTGTAGAACAATCTTACCTTCAACATAGGTTGGAAATGAAGCCAAGCTTTTTCTGGACTGTAATTAAGACAAAAAGGTTTTCAAACAGAACAGAGCATGCACAAATATGCATTAAAAATTTCTCCATGCCAAAAAAAAAAAAAAGTAAAACAGCCATAGTTATTAGCAAAGGAAGATCATCATTTATTACGATTTATTATTATATGTAGTATTTTCAAACTCTAAGCACCTACTAGAGTTAAATTCTCTGTATTCCGTTTGTGTCATTATCTATCAGGCAAGACACTAGGCTCAGTTTTCAGTCACTTGTTGGTGTTCAGTAGTATACCCGTCAGTATACCAGGTAGACAGTCAACCGTCTACCAATAAGTGCTCTCCTTTTACTAATCAAGAAGTATGCAGGAAAATACATCATATCTCAAAGACACTGCATCTTCCAACTACAAATAAATACATGCAGGAATATATAAAATTACACTATATTGTTGTTATTCATGACTGAAACCGTCAGCCCAGTCAGTTATTCATTAACAAAATTCTGTTATTCATTAACCAAATTCCATTATTCATTAGGAGTGTTCTTAGATGTTCTCACATTAATACAGCCTATAAAAAGCTTTCTAAATTTGAACAGGTTAGGTAGCAACCTGTATTCTGTGGGATAACTGAATTCACTAACACTTCACCAACTATCTTTACACTGTACCAAGCACAAAACCACGCCTGGTAGCTTCAATTTCATAAAAGGTGAACAAATAAAAAAAATTCTGACTTGCATATGTAAATACACAGTCTCAAATAAGACGTTACTTCCAACTGCACTTTTATGTGAAAGACTCTGTGGCTAACACTTGAAACACCTGAAAGCTACAACTTTCAGTGAGTAGGACTCACCATTTTGTTATAATCAATAACATAAAAGACATATGAAAATTTATCAAAGAAAATTCTGTGTGGAAATACATAGATGGTAATAGATATATTGAAATATCTGCTGTTGCAGATAAGAATTTTGGATAGTCCAAAGATTACAAAACTTTACTGAATCTACAACTGATCATATTAGCAGTAACTCCTCCAATGGCTGCTTAATATAGTTTTATTAAAAGAAAATCTATATATGATCAGAACAATGCATAATATCTTAGACAACTTCCAGTGTATTTCCAGACAATGTCCACTGAAATATATGTCAAATTAGTTTCCTTTATAACGGGCAACTTACTAGGTTCTGTGTATTAGTGGAAAAAACAGGTAAACTAGGAAGGTCACAGTTACGTGACAGGTCGAGTGACTAACCCCAGGGACTGTACTCCACTGTAACAAATAGAAAATGGATGCAACAAGTAATATTTTTCAACCAACGATGGTCGTCTTGCTATAAAATAAAACAACTTGTGAAATAAAAACAAAAGGTGCGTGACACAAACACCAGAGCCTGCGCAGCAGGCTTTAAGTACTTGCTGTTCCTTATGAAAATGACTACGCTGTAATGCCAAACCAAGAAAGCTCTCCATCAGAAATTGTACTAACATAAATAAAGATGTCGATAAACAACGATCTCCCGCTGCCAAAGCATTTAAGCTGCTGTGAGGACACCGACATGCCTTTTCAGATCTGTGGCTCTTTCATCTCTTCAGATGAATGTTTTTACTGGACCACCTACCCATAGAGACTTCAACAATTGCTTGTAATTGCGGCTGGTGTAGTGCTAAGAGGGAGATTCGACCACTGGACTTTGACAGGCCTAGAGGACAAATCCCTTACACACCAGAGACAGCTCATGCATATAAATGCCCTTTCCATAGTACTTTTATTTATTTTATTTATTTTAAACTGAGTGAACAAAGTCTGTAATTACAGACTTGGCAACTATTCAGCAATCTGACTAGCTGATGTAACTTCTTTTCAGGACACAGTGGTGTAAACTGTCATCATATATGCTTTAACTGCAAAAGCTAACACAAAATTAAGTTTTTTTGTTCATTACCCAGGTTGAAAGACATTCTACGAAAACCACAGGAATAGTAAACTAACAGGTAAAGTTACCAATAGGAGGAAAACTACACCTTTTAATTTTACATAGCCATAAATAATGAAACATCAAGGTCATTAATATTTCATTACTCTTGTTACTCTTGTTGCCACCTAGTATTATAAAATTTATATTTTAAAAAAAGTTTTTACTAGGACCTAAAAGTCATTCCCCAAAATTATGAGGCTGTTTTATCACTGTTCTTGCATTGGAAGTACTAAAGCAGGCATTATTGCTCATCTGAGGGAAACAAATAGCCTGACATGTCCTACAGTGAAACCTGGTTTATCACCTCTGACACTACGTATAAGCACATGCTAAAAACTGAAATAAGTAGCGTCTTGTTTGTTTTCTTCCTTAGGGTAAGTGTATCAGTATCTGAAAACTGCTAAAAGTTAGGATATATATGAAGTCACAAAATCTGCACTGAAGAAAGCTAAAGGCTTTAACAAACTAACAATATAGCAGACGAAAATTTAACGGCACAAACTATTGTTGAAGGCTTTAGCACATGAAAAATAATAAGTTTCTTAAGTCTTTTGAAACCTTTCATTACTTTCTAAATGGAAATACAGACTAGTGCAAATACAGACTAGCACAAATACATACATGTTACAAGCTTTTTTATTCCTTGATAATAACAAAAGAAAAAGAGAAAGAATGGATTACTAATTAGTGTTTCAATTTTAATCAGTATTTCCAGTTATAGTAGAACAGTTTTTTTCATTGTGGAAGATAACTCATTCATTGCTATCAGTAACAATATGGGATGTTGTTAGACTACAGTTTCTAGATTTTTTTGAAGTTGAAAAGACAAAAAGCAAATAAACCAAGTATTTGCAGACTTTTCTGTTTATAGAGCCAGCCATTCTATACTAATCCAAATACTTTTCATGCTAAATTATTTTCTTTTCACACTGCAACAAGTTCTACTCACTCATTTTGTGTTGGTGGAACTACTGCAGTGTAAAAAGCTGCCAGGTGAGGGGAGAAACAAACAAAAAAGTAAGTAAGCATTTAGCTTTATTTTGAGGAGCATGGAGTCAGGAACTGAATTCTGGCTGTGAATCACTGGCAGGTCAGTTTCTACAACGACAAAATATTAAGCAGCATAAATTACTACCTATTTAATTTTATTTAAGCAAGCTTTTTCACCTGACTGAGAAATATTCTTTTCTTTGCGGGAAGACATTCTGCATGGAAAAAAGGGCTTCTTCCTTTTGCCTCTAATACAGAGATGATGTTGGCTGTTTGGTAAATCAACACCTCCCAGCCTGTTAAATAAATTTAGTGGCAGCTAAACACAGAGTTGGAAACGCCATGATAAACAGTCTTAAGTAGGTTAGAAATTCAGTCGGACAGCCAGGCAAGCATAAGGGAAAGGAGCTACAAATCAGCTTTTCAAGTCTGTTGCAATTTCAGGAGAAGGGATTGCACAGGTACAAGGATGCAAGGAAAATAAAAAGGCATAAGCAGCATGAACAAAACTGTGGCTTTTAAAAAGATTTCACTCTACCTCTTTATTAGTGGAGGCCTCTGCTGTACTGCAGACATCCTGGTGATGTTGCCTACTTGACGATTCAGCACCCCGAGGTGAAGAGGAATCTGGAGATGGAGACTAGACATGGCAAGAAAATCAAATAATAATCTAAGTGACCGATGTAGAAATTGTTCTTTCATATTTTCCTCTAACTTGGAAGTGGAAATAAGAGATGAGAGGGGGGAAAAAAAGAAAAAAACAACACAAACACTTTTAAAAGGTTGTTACCCTTGCTTTTTATCATAACGATCGCATATCAGTATCTCAGTGGACTTATTCTAAACAGCTAAATCTTTTTAAAAACACCTGTGTTTATTTGTCAGTAATGTATGAAATGAAGCAGTTGGAAAATAAAAAGCTGTACTCAGTGGCAACCAACATTCAGCCAAAAAGTGTGTCATAAAACTATTTTTGCAAGGTGAATGGAGGATTGTCCAATATTGGTATTAGGCCAACTGCTTACACTTACTGTCAGCATTCAACTAAGCTGCAGTTACAGGACTTTCAGTTGCACAAGTACATGCCTATTGCACGCAGGCAATGACTGTGAGCTTACTGAAGGCTGCAGGCAATGCAGACCGATGTCTTAAGCTCTGACATTCTAGGAAAGAAAAGATAAAATCACTAAGAAGTAAGCTGTGATGGGAGACAGGTGAATTGACCATGACCAGAACAGAGGGATTCAGCTAAAGATTACTTACTTGTCAAATTGGGGAGAGTGAAGAAAAGACTGCAATTTCCCCATAAGCACACATGCTCTCAGGTATAATTAACATGAAGTGCTAAACTGATCTAATCTGAGCAGAGGTAGGCTGCAGCGGTTGTCCCTAAATGTTATTCCGTCATCTTTGAAAACAACTTCTATAAATTGTAGAGAGTAATACTAACGTATTCAAGGACTTATGAATATATTCAAGGACCACTCAATATAAGTGTAATCAAGGACTATGATTCCTCATCCTAGATACAGTGCGAACTTGGAAAATATTTCACAGTTCATGCTATGATCTTAGTATTATACATGCTCTCTAGATCAGATTTCCTCATTTTTCTCCCTTCACCATAAACAATTCAGTGGAGAAACTGTCTTTCCAATCATGTCCTAGTCGTTCATGATCATCAAGAATGTCATAGCACAAAACCAAAGGAACAGCATACAAAAGCAGTGTCATGGAATATCTAGATCTATGTGATCCATCAGCAAGTATCTTGGTAAAGGGAAAGAATGCTTCGGGAAAGGATATTCTAAGCATAGGCAATTCCTAATGAATGGTGGTGACAGACACTAAAAAGCTGTAGTGAGGTATCTGAAGTCCAGACCGGGGGGACTGGTATGATGGTATGACAGAGGAACACGGAGTCTGCAATTAATGAAGGTGACCAAAATGAAAGAGAGCACAAAGCTTCAACCCAGCAGGCATTTTTAAAGGCAGATCTTAAGGAGATATCTGCAAAACATGTCAGTGCACATGCCAAAATGTGAATCCTCAAAGGAAGGTTTAGCACTTAGCTATACAAGCTGGGTGTTCAGACCTGCAGCCCTGGCATTCTACACTCTCCTTTGACATAGGGAGCTTGGCCTTAGCTTTGCCAGCTCAGCAGTTCATCACCAATGGCAAAAAGGTCAAATACTACCCTTCTCGTTTCATAAACAATTACATGACGTGGCTTTTCTCTAGGCCAATGAGTCATAGCAGAAAAGGGATACACTTCCAGTGCTCTGAGCTGGCAGCAGCTCCAATCTAGGAGTGCCCCCCTGCTATGCCTCCACTCCAGCTGAAACATTTGAGTTCTATGAAATAGTGGGGGGGGGGGGGGAAATTCTAAGTTAAACCAGTTGGTGGCTGACATCAAGAAGTTCTGCACCATTTAAAATGTATTAACAGCTACTCCAGTAGCACCACAAATACCTTTACTCAGCTATTTTCATCTACAAAGTATCAGAATTAAGCAAACATCAACATAATCACACGGCTTTCCATGTGCTCTGCTTGAATGTCTGCTCAAATTTTTCAAGGGGAAAAAACCAAAAAAAACCAAAACCAAAACCCACCAAACCCAAGTATCAAACATCCTATAAAGTTTGCTACATGACATGACATGAGAGCTGTCCCCAAAAACATTTGTACAAAAAAGTTCAGTCTTTGGAGAATAAACACTCAGTTCTCTTCTGCATCAAAATGCATTTTTAGAAGTACCATATACAATGCACAAGGAAAGAATGCAGTCACAGCAATAACAAGAAATATTTTGATATATCATACTGGATAGACAACTTATATAGCTGCACAAAACACTGCAACTGAAGTCTAAAATAAATGCTTCATTGTCTGTTAACAGAACAAGGTTTAGACGCCTAACAAAAATGCTGTCAGAGCAAACACAGTAAGTTCATGTGAAGCATGCTGTTACTACGTAGAGAGTTCCATCACTGGAATTACAAAGTGTTTTCTTAAGTGCAGACAAAAAAGTACTAGTTACCCCAGTTTTCCTCTTGAAAATCTACTTACATTTTTCTTACGATACTCAATCTGATACATCCAAAAATTCTCCATCTCAATTTTGGCGCTGTTTGACTCTGACTGACATGCAACCCACTCCGCCTGAGAAACCTTCCTCGCTATTGTGCAGAGGGGTTTAGTAGCAGAACTTGTAAGAGGAGAGGATTGTGTTGCATCGTGTTGCATCTAACCTTTCCAGGTCAACCCAGCTGGCTACTGAATAGCTCGTGAAGACAAACATAACTGACACTGAAACATCATCAGACACAACCGCCTGCTCTTGCTTTGTAACAGCAGTGTTGTTGTACCTGCTTTTAGCAGCAGCTTATCTAAAAAGAGTATAACCTAGTGGGTCACAGGATCACATAGAAGGCTGGGACAGACGGTATGAAATCAACAAATACTTCAGCAACACAAGATGCACTTAAACAAAAGGCCATTACTTATATGACACTTAATGTCCCCCTACAGGCTTCTTGGCAGAGGAATGGCAAATATAATCTTCTTGTACATTAGTTCAGAGGAGACAACTGGATAAAGCAAGGCTTTTAAATTTATTTGATTTCAGCCATAAAAAGTCTTCTCAGAGGTACGCATACGCATTAGACAAAGGTCAAAGCACTGTGAAATCTTCAGGTCCAACATGCCAGTATAGTCAGATGCATAATTTCACAAGCACTGCCCAGTACAGCACAACTATGGCAGTAAGTCTCTTCCGTTTTAGCACAACTATGTTGTGGCTGAATATCTACTGTGATTTGAACAGTTCAAATTCTACTCAACAAAATGTAGACTGAGACCATCAACATATGTTTACAGCTTTTAGATGGCATAAAGTACCCATAAAGGATACAGCTGAAAGCTAAATTTCCTTACAGTATAACTAAACATCATTATTGGTTGTCTTTGTTTAAACTTGCTTTAACTATAGCGTTAAAAATGGAGGGTTTGAAAAAATAAAACCAACTCAGAACTATTGTACACATATATGCATACTGTGGCACAATCTATGTAATTTAATTTATAGCTGTGACATAAGGATGAGACTTAAGTTTGTACTGTAGTGTGGTGTAATGGTAATCATGGTGTAACTGCCTCTGCACATACCCAGTGAGCTTACTCATCAGGTTGCTGGGTGGTCCAGGACCTGGCCCCTGCCAGTTTGTGCACAGATGATACGACCAGTTGACTTGAGACAAGGTAACTGACTGAACTGCTCACTTCTGAACAAAGCATTTGACCAATTGCTATAGGACTTGTCCGTACAGGAATTTCAGGCAGCCTCAGAGATTCCCCCAGCAGGCTCCTCCTGTGCATATGGCAAGTGAGAGGCACAACTGATCATTTCAGGGTGCTAACTACCATCCTGGGTAGGGACTCTGGCTGACCCGACAGCTCTCCCACACAGTTTCTGCTGCAAAAATGACCAAGGATGAGTAAGATACCTGCCCGTAGTCAACAGAAACTATTCCTGTAGATGCAGACAAGGTCATGTACGACAGTCTTATGTACACAGTTAACATAGGAGGTGTTTTGTATGTAGCTTAAGGTAAACTACAGCAATGAATCACACATGCTAGAGTGGTCATGTAGGATCACAGACCAGCTGTATGTAAGACCTGAGAACAAATGCAGTTTGGGGATTCTTAGCTTGGGGAATCTCCCCTGTTCCAGCTGACCATGCCCTGCAAGGACAGAGCCTCCTGCCACTTGCCACCATCTGGACAATGACTGACCATCCCACTTGAGAGATCTCACTGTCCACACATGTTACAGTATGCAAAAACTCCGAATAAACTAGCTTTTTTAAAACAAACACACTGTCCTTGAGTGTCTGCACAACACCACTGAGTTGTAATTCTTCAGTAAAATTCATTGAAGTTACCAAAACAGAGATTTTGACTTAAGCAGTAACTGTGTACCTCTGTCAAAATCTTTGAAGAAAGACCCCCACCTGTTACTGTTATATTACTAAATCTCAAATATAAAATAAAAATATACCTAAGAATACACAGAAGTTTAGATGACACAGAAAAGTCCAAGTGAGCAAACAATAAATGTAACTGAGCCTCTTCGGGCAAGACGCCCTTTACTTTGCCCATTTCAAAGCGTCTCTTGGCCACATGGGTCAGTAGCAGTAACCATGCAGTACCACAGTGACACTTTGTGAGCTGGTAACTTCTCTTTGAATGAAATCTTAGGCTGTACAGACACCGACTGCCCGTCAGATCACACACAGAGGCTATGCAGGTAGGGTCTGCCCAGCAGCATGCAAGCTGGAGGGAAGGCTGCCAGCGCAGCAGGGCTCCTGGAAGCTGGTTCAGTGCTGGCTGTTTCTCTCTCTCGAGTACAGACTTCCTTAGCTGTACTTTCACTTGAACTTGTAGTTCGAATGCAGCTTCATGTGTCAGTCTGAAAAAATTGGTATGAATCCCTCCTGTGTTTTCAAAAGACTTTAACTGTAACAAGTGCTGTTCTAGTTTTCAACAGCACAGAAAAATAATTTGGAATTGCTTTCATCTTTCAGTAATTAAAAAACATACTAAAACAAAAAGAAATATTCAAGGGGTTATGTATCCAGTGCCCACTGTAATTTAAAAGCCCATCACTCATCTGGAGAATGTTTGTCTTCAAGCAGACTAATTGATAAATTTAAGCTTTTTTCTGTGCGATTGATGAATCAGCATAAAGCTTTCTGCCCTGGATATCAAAATGCTTTTTGTTTACTTTTTTTCTAAATGATTTTTGGTTTGGGGCTTTTGGGGCATTTTTTTCTGTATAATTTTAAGACTGTGGTCTCACATAGATGATGGAAAGATGATCTGTGTTCTGTGTGCTCAATCAACAGTTTTAAAAGGTCTGCTCAGAAAAAGAAAACAATATCCTACCAATATAAACTCATCTTTTATTTAATTTCTTTTCTTTCTGTTTTTTTCCTCCTTTGCTCACCTATTACTGAAACCTGATTAATTATTTAAAACAGACTTCTCTATTGCCTTGTTAATAATACATTACTCCTGCTGTAGAAAAAGTGAGGCAAATTCACCTCCATGAAAATCCTTCACTTCTGGAGTTATCAGAATTGAGAAAATCCTCCAACTGAGAACTCAAAGGTTGAAATAAAATATACGTAACGAAAAAGAACAGAGAAGAAAAACAATGCAGCTCAGTTCTGTTCTACCTGAAAGCCTTGTCTTCGGCTCTGAATTTGTACTTCACAAATCCAAACCACCCATGTACATGGTTTTACTTTATATTAGCATTTATTCTAACACTGCACCGCCTCAAGTGACTGCAGAGGAACAGAGACTGTGAACACTGATGAGAGGGCTTTGCAAACCTGATATCTTGGTACGCAGCAACAAACCACGCCCTGCAGGTCAGCAAAACTTGGCTTTCAGATCTATAGCCCCATGGATATCTGAATGGACCTCAGAAAAAGGTCATGGTATTTAGCTCTGAAATGGAGAATTTCTCCCTCCAAACCACTGTTTTCTCCTGATTATGGCAGAAGTGAAGCAGGCAGCCTGCTTCTCTTCTCTGGACATGAGAGGACAGAAATTCTCTTTAAATCCCAGCCAAAAAAAATCTGCTTGAGCTTTCGTGCCTTTCAGTGCTTTTCTCAGCAGGTCTCTGTACTTCCACAGCTAAGCAAGACACTGTTCTCAAAGCTCTGTGACACATTAAAGATGCTTTTTTAGACCTTCCGTACAGTTTATACACCAGAATATTTAATTGTATTCTGAGGTATCTACTACACAAAACAATTCCCTTTTCCACTTGAACATGTGTTCATCCTTAAGTCCAGATCACGCACTGCAGATGCCTTCTATTTAGACCTTTAAACACCACTGTTTCTGTGCTTGGCTAGGCAGATTCACAGCAGGTTTCTGGTGGAGAATGTGACAGAGAAGAATGATGGGCAAGAGCTACCTAAATGGGATATGGGCCTTCCATTCCCGTGGGATAACTGTGTGCATCTAGAAGAACACCCCTTCCTAAAAGGTATCCCCCTCCACCACTCTCAGACACATGCATACCATAAGCTCCATGCTGGTCTCCAGCTATGAACATTGTTCAGTATGATGTGAACAGATTCTCTCCCATTTCACACTCAGAAAACACAACCTAACTGCAGTTCCACAGTCTTTTCTATCATGGGTGTCAGTTTCCTGATGTCATATTTCTTGCAGTTGTGCAGCTCTAACTGCTATTGTATTTGAAAAAGATCCTCACGAGGCCATATCCACATGATGGTCTGCTTTGGTTTAAAAAGTTTTCTGATAAACAGATTTTGGAAATATATGTCGATTGTTCATATCTCATATGTGTGGTAAATTAAAAAAAAAGTCTTACTGCATTTATTCAAAGGACATTGAGAGAATTTTTCAGCTTTTATCAAATACACAAGCACAATACCTTCCCCACAAACTACATGTCCAGACCGTCTCCTATTCAAGTGGAAGCATGCATCACTGAACCAGGGTGCACAAGGCATACAACAGCAAATACCCTCCATTGTTAAATATCAAGCAGGTACTTCAGTACACTATTTATTCACAGAAGTCTGCTACCTGCCTCCTACATCACAGCTTACCAGAGTTTTTTACAGTAGAACTGTCCATGGGCTGTGAGCAATTTTCTTTCTTCATATACCTACCAAACATTTATTGAGAATACATAGAGAAATACATAGGAATGACTGAAATTCCTAGTAGATTAAACTGTGAATAAACCAGGGATACAGTGATCTGTAGCTTTCTTACCATCACAGTCATTGCATGTCTTTCCCAACAGTCCCAAACTATACCCAGCTGCAGGCTAGCTGAACACTTCTGGATTGTTAGCTTCTCAAAATAGTCTCTGGACACTTCCAAGTGGTATTCTACCAAACATTCTGCTGTGAATGTATCATCCAAATGCTCAGCACTGGGGAGTAAATTCACTTCCTTGTGAAAAAAGGCAAAAGAAGTTGCCGTATTTAATGAGTCTCCGCTGCAAATCATTATTCTGACTTCCTGGCTTCATCGCTCTCTCGTGGAGAACTCTTAGCTAAATAAAAAGTGACTGCTGTTTGGATCTAAAGAGGTCTTACCAGTTTCAGTATCACATGATTAACAACACAAAATGACTACAAATATTTTCAAGTAAATTCTGTCTTTAAAAGCAAAACGGTTTTGTTAAAAAACAACGTGGGGACAATTTTCAAAGTGGACCTGCAAAATAAGTGAAGGTAATAAAAGCACCCAATTTGCATCACTTATCTGCAGCTCCTTGATACTTCTGGGGGAAGAAAAGGGTGTTTGCCTGAAGGTAGAATACGCTATGTAATTCCTTCTTATTTCAAGGCCAATGTTGCAGATCAGACCGAATAACATCTCTGGCATATACTGGTTACACTGAAAAGCTCCTGTCTGAGATCCTATTTCTTTCTCAAGGGAGACAGAAGAAAAATCTACATTTAGATGAATGGGCTTCAAATATATTTTTATGACAATTGATCACTCCTGGTCACTTAGTCAACACAACATAATTTTGCCCAATTTACTGCTAAGCAATTCTAGGAATGCTTTGTTAAAGAAAGCAGACTGTTCAGACTGTTCATGAGTTGGCATCTGAATTAAATAATCCAGTAAAGCAAATACATACTTCAGTCAAAAACAAAATTCCTACCCAGTCCCAAGTACCTTCCTCTACAACATGTATTCCCCTCCATCTGCTACAGATCTTCTATTTGCTTAATTTACTTCCTCTTTCTGAAAACACAGACTGTCTGCACATCTACAACCATCATTTATCTTTGCACTGATCTATACTAACTGTCATTATACATCACTGTTTTGATTACAGCCAGCACTGAAAATCTCAGTCAGGTTCTTATCTGACAGGCTATGAAAAATATTGAATGAGAAATTAACTTTTGGAGCAAAATGGAAACCCCTGTGTACTTAAATACCTAATGTAAATACAGACCAACAGAAACACCGGTTTTGTTTACTATATGAACATACCAGCCTGAGTCCTACCAGCGCACCTTAGAAGAGTTAAATTCTGCAAGGTGCAGCAAGATTTTGGAGAGCAGCTGGAGCACCTTCAAGAAGGACTCAGTGCTCTCAGGATCCCCAACCTGGTGTCACTAAGACCATCATGGTACCCGGTGTTACAACCTGACAACCAGGGAGCAACAGGAAATTCTTTGATCCTCCTAGATAAAGACAGCACTTAGAAACACAGACAATATGGTGAACAAAATGTACAGCAAAAGAGTAAAGCGATCTATTTGAAAAAGGGGAGAGAACTTTTTACAGCTTTTGGAAATTTTTAAAGAAGTTAAAAATAATTGTTCTCCCATATAGAATAATTTGGGAAGATTGCTTTAGCCCTCCATGCGACTGCTAATCAACTCTGTAACAGACATAATTTTTAAAATATTTGTAGAAGTAATTTTTGCAATATAGATCTAAAAAAAAAGTTTCAATGAAACTATGAAGAAACAAAAAAACAACCGAAACATACTAATCACTGTGTGTTTCCAACAGTTTTCAACGAAAAATAAAATCTGGAAGTTACATGTCTCTATAAGCTTGCGTGTCTTTTCAGCAACTCAAACACCATGCTCCAAAAGTCTCTTCCCATTTGTAGAATACTAGCCTTCATTGTTTTGAAGGCAGATAAAAAAATCAGAAGCCTGTCATAGATCTACATGGCATGTGATCTTTTTTCACCATCTGAATTCCCTTTGCGGAGGCTGAGGTGTTTTGGATAGTTCTCATGCATTCCTAGAACATTAAAATAATTCAGTTTAAAACACCAAGCAACACACAAAAAGTTCTGTTTTCAGTGTTCTTCCAAAAAACCAAAGGTCACAAAAAACATTCCACAGCAATAAAGAGGATGGAGCAGATGTTTGCAGTGCAGTTATCCTTCAAACAATAGCATGTGTCCCTATGACAGGCTATTTTTGGCCAGTAAATTTAGCCTACCAGCTCTTTTCATATCAGGCATAAAGTTAATGCAGTTAACAGTTGTTTGAGTTTATTTTATTAGAAATGGAGAAAACCCATAAAACTTCACGTAAAGATTATCATACAGGCAGCTGGAACCACAAACTGGGAACTGATTCTGATCCAAGTTAAGCCTCACGCCAGAAGTACGGAATATAAGAAATGCTGATGCTGTAAATCTGAATGATGGCCTTCAATACTTAGGTTGCTGGAGAGTGAATACACTTTACAGTAATAATGTAATATACTGAGGTTCATAATACATTTCTAGATCCTGCAAGTGGACAAAAAACCTGCAGCTTTTCTGGAATACGAATCTGATCTATGATACCATCATAAGAATATTAGATTTCTGATGGAACTGTTAGGATTGTTACATGATAGAAAAATGAAACTTAGAAACCTAGAATTAACAGAAACGCACAAGGATAGATAATAGAAGACAAAGTGTTGGGTAGCTATTCTAAAATGTCCCCATGGTAGTAAAAAATGTAACAGCATTTTTTTCAGAAAAAAACAAGTAAAGAGCTTCACGTGACAAATTCTTGTATAGTACAACTGGGGTCAGCAGTGCTTCATAAAGAAAAATTTGGCCCACTGATAATGCACGTACTTACCTCTGACATGCTCTCTAGAGTACAAAGTTAAAATAGACAAAGCACTACATACTTTACTGATGGGTGAGTCACGGAACAAGAACAAAACGCACCCTCCTTCACTGCCATGTATGTCACCATTAAAGGAAAGAGATGTACATAACCTGAGAGCTGAAAGCTTTGTATACTCACATCTCCATCTAGTGGCCTCTGGTCGTCAGAGTCCCTGCTTGGACTGATGTCCTGCCTCATCACCCAGATAGGCTCCTTAGGTTCATCAGGGGTATAAGGAGAACGGATGGTCCTTGTCTTCACTTCCTCAATAGCCTCTTTAATATCCTTGATGGCCAGTGAAATTGCATCTCTCTTTTCCTTGCTGTACCTCTGTACAGATTCTCCTGAGCTGGATGTAACTCGAGAACCAGCTGGGAGCTGGCCATTAGTTTCATGTCCACCACCAGCAAGTGCATGACCATGCTCCAAACTCTGCTCCGCCTCTGGCATGTCTTCAGCTGCCTTGTCTAAGCTCTGGGAGCTCATGCTCTGCTTTACCTCTGCTACAATCTGATCAATGTCCTCCTCTTGTTCGTAACTATCCATTCTTGGGTAGGGTGCAAATTCTGCCTCCTTCTCAGGGCTGTCAGACTCTCCGTCAGACCGTTCATCATAATGGTGAAGCCGGGCACCAAGTGCCTCCTTGCGGTAATTGTCAGCTTCCTCCCTTTCCCGCTCATACTGCTGGATCCCCTCTCTAACATCGAGGTCTGGTGTATCTCCTATCTCCTCATACACATGCTCCTGCAGTCCGTAGTCGGCGTAAGGCTCAGCATACTGTTCATCGTCTCCTCGATGGAAGAGCCGATGTGTGTAGACATAACCCGAGTAGGCTGCATTCATGGCTTCCTCATGTTCAATGGAATGGAAATGTAAGTGATTGGGCAATGTTCGATTATGAATGGCCTCGCCATGCTCGGCCTCAGCATTCTCCGTGTACTCCTCAGACTCAGGCCTGTACTGCACCGCATATGCGCTCTCATCCTCATTCTCCTGAACTCTCTCTGTGTCATAACTGTCCTCCACTGTGGCTATCACATCCCCTTCTGCAGTATCCGTGTGATTGTGGAAACCACTCTCAGTGCTGGCTGAACGAGCTAGCATCCCTTCCTCCTCCTGCCCAGACAGGCCCCCTTGGCTGCTGTTTGTATGCCTTGGGTAGCGAGTTGCATACCGCTGTTCCTCTTCCACCTCTGAGTGCTCCAGGTCAGCCTCCACTGACTCGTTCACTGCTCCATTTGCTGGCTCTTCACTTACCTCCCCCTCAGGCGGTCCAACCAAATGGTTCATGGCAAGTTCTGGTGGGTAGGTCACTTATTCTATTGACATTTTGTCTGTCACAGCTGGAAAGAAATAAAAAAAAAAACCCTCTGAAGTTACTATTAAAAAAAAGTGGAGTCAATAAGCAGAAGCAACAAAAGGCACCCGTCCTTCCCCAGCAGACAAACGTTTGACTTCATCAGCTCTGAAATCAGACGACAGCCAGCACAACAGTATGACCTCCCATGCAAATGATCTCCAACAGCAGCAACCAACAACAATCCCCTTGGGGACTTCCCACTTCTACGGACAAATTCTTTGTGGAAGAATCATTTCCAAGCAACTCCTTGGATATGATTCCATGGACTGCTGCGGCATTTCAATGACCTTGGCAGGCGCATGTTAGAAAAGCTAACTTTTGCCAGGGCCTTAACCGTGGTAGAGATATGACAGAAATATTCCACCTTTGCTCCACCGCTCTCCCTACAGCTCACTAACTCAGTGCAAAGGAAGGATGCTGTAATGTAAAATGACAGACTTCGTCCCATCACAGGAGTCTGCAATTGCTCAGATACATGCCAGCTGTCCATACTGCACTTCTTCAGTACGGTATCTTCAGCTGAGCTAGTCTTTCTCTGCACTTTTAAAAAATCATTAGAAATAAAAATGCACTCTCAGTTATCTAAAGCACCTGTTCCCTCTCCCTAGAGAAGCACATGACAGCTAGATACAACACAGTTACCCTCCTGGAATCTATAATCACTTAAGAAGGCTTCTGCACCAAACATCTTTCCTAAAACACTGAGGAGACATTACTAATATTCATAACCATGACCTCATCGAGACTAGTGACGCATCTTAGCCTTGCTGACTTTGAGTAAAAATCTCAAAAGATGATATAATTACTAGAAGGGTCTGTCAATAATTGTAAATATACAGGCCATAGAAACAGAAAACTCCATCAGAATACAGATTAGCTTCTACAAGTTTCATAGCGCAAACAGGCCTATCTAGCTCAGAAGGTTTCATTTTTATGTAACAGCTTCAGCTATTTTGAACCTTGCCCTCTGTTTTTAAAATGTAGTGTCATAAAAAGGACATTTTATGTCCTTTTAGGTCCCTAAGTCAAGCCACATATCTGTAAGTAAAATACAGCTCTAGCCTGTGACTTATTGGTAAGTACTAAAGGAAAAGGCACCTGTTGGAAGACGTATAACTTGAAGGGTCTATAAAAGCATGTTTCAACTACCAATTAAAAAAATTTACGTGAATGTAAAATAGAACTTGAACCAAATCTACTGAACTGCGGCAAGGAGGCTCAGGTGACACCTTGCTGACTAAATGAGCTCTCTGCAAAAGAGCGGGGGCAATAACTTCCTGTGACGAGAAACCAACAGTAATTTCAGCTGCCCTCTATTGGAAAAGTTGACAGGCAGGCAAGGTTAGGTGGGAGTTACTTGCACTACACTTCCATTGGAAATCTAGTGGGTGCAGCTTCCAGCTCAGCAAACACTCCTTGTCTTTGTCACACCTAATGTTTTAGCCTTAAAAACTTAGGAGTCCTTTAAAAAAAAAAAAAGGAAATAAAATACAACTTGGCCCTTGTTCCAGACAGATCTTTTCATTTTCAAAAACAGCTCATACACAGCTTTTGCAAATCTAGCATGCTGTGTTTAACCTCTAAGACTTGCCTTTCCTACCATCATCACAAGGGAGAAAAACGTATAGTATATGCTACAGTATATCAAAAATGCAGTTGTAAAATAATAGCTAATAAATCACATTAACTGAAGAGATAAAGATGTTCTAAACAAACTAATCCTTTTTCAAAAGAACTATGAAAAAACTCAGTTTCTTTTTTTCCAGCTAAAGAAGGTACATTAGTAAGAAGGCTTCAGTGACAAGGTAAGGTCTTTTCCAGCTAAAACTTCCAAGAAATCAGGAAAGAATGGGCAGAGTACAGGTGTGTATGCAAGTGTGTGCCAAAACTAACAAACCACTGTCCTCCCCACAGCATATGACATATTATTTAAGTAAACAAGAAACAATACCGGCGAGCTTTCCATTTTAAGCCCACAAAAAGAAGGGTGAAAATGCCAAGGCATAACAACCCCTTGAAAAGTCCATTCCAAGCAGGATTTCCTGCTTCCATTGAAGTCAGTTATAAAATTTCCATTGCTTTGCACATAGACAGAATTAGGCTAAAACAGAGGACTGTTTAAAAATTCTACCTTAAATCTGTTGCAAAGTAGCCCCTGACTCACACCTAAGTGTCATTGGCCACCCACAGAAAAAGGGCAGTACTAGTTGAATGAAATGAAGCTACACATAAACACAGGATGATGACCAACTTTCTGAAATCTTTATCACATGTATCCTGACACATCTTTAACTGAATTATCTTAAGTTAGAAAAGAAGGCAAAATTCAACTGCATGAAGACTAGCTATACCTCAAGTCAAATAAGGTGTCAGATGCCACAATATTTACAACAACGGATGTTCTGGTAATATCTGAAAATATGTGATCCTATTTTAGAAGTCTTAGCACAGGCTCACAACATAATGCGTACAATGGACAGACAGCATCACTGACATGTCTAGCTGTGAGAAACAAAATATGGAGATTACAAACCATACAGAACATTGTTTAACACCACCTGAGAGCCCCAGTGTTTTCCTTTTGCAAACTCAATGTTTCCAAAGTTCCACTTGTGAAATTGCCCTCATCTGAAGAATGATCTCAGGTTAATTTCAAATATTGATATCCTGAAATTTTCAAGGTTGTGTCTTTTGAGGGGATGAGGAAGAAACTTTAAGATTTACTCAAAGCTTTTTACTGAAAAAGGTCCTCTTCTGTTTGCCCTTCCTCCGATAATTTCAATTTAATTTCACTTTTTAATTTTGCAAACAATAAAATATTATTTTCAAATGTATTTTGAAATTTTCAAAAAAAGAGAAATTTTAATTGTTAGAAGTTTACTTATAAAATTGTAGATCTGAATAAATGCCCTTCAGTCACCTACGTCCCAATAGCCTTCAACGAAAAGTAAGCTTCTAAGTCAAGTACATTTATTTGACTGTTTACAATCAGTCTTCAGGACAGTAATTTAAAGAACCACCTATTAAGGTTGGAGGTTATAAGCACTAAATCCCTTTTCATATGTGGTAGCTGGAAGACTACTAAAAACCACTTTTTTTTTATTCTTAGTAGCATTTCCCTCAAGCAAATACAAGGTCTGCCTGCTTTTTCTCACCCAGCCTTCAAGAAGCACTTTACTTCCAGCAAGCAAACAAAAATCAATAACCTACATAAAATGCCATAGACAGAAGAGAATATAAGCAAGAGAGGTCATCTGACCTTGGAAATAAAGACACAGCACCCATCTGAAAGATATTATACTCTCACATTAATTACTCAGAACAGCAGCTGTGCACCAGTAATCAAACATATATGGCAAAGTGCTCTGTAAGCACTCTTAGCTTTGCACTCAGGACTTGACGGATGAATCTGTCTCCAAAATAGAGAAATCAGAGGTGGATTACTACTGCAACTAGCTGTTTGCTGAAGGTTAAACTATCTTCCTGCCTGTAAAGAAGAAAAATCAAACATCTCCACATATTCCCCAAGCAATATAAAGAAAACGCTGGAAATTTAAGGATTTTTCTCTGCTACTTTATATTAAGAAGTATGCAAAACACAACCAAAAGGCATACTATCATCTCAGAGCAAGACCACAACATCCATGCCCAGTGCTACTCAGGAAAAGACATGCAATAAGGAAAGGTGAAAATGTGAGTGTTCAGATTCCAGGTTGGTTTTTTATTTGTTTCCCAAGTCCAGATGTATCGTTTGCTTTCTTGTGCATGTAGGCAGAAATGAAGCTTTTTTAATTATTATTATTCCAAATATGCCTTTCAGAGTTTACTTTATAAGAGCACTATGCATTGTATTTCCACAGTCTAATCCTGACTTTTTGTAATAAAAGATCCCACTCTCAATAGGTCTGTATACCATTGTCACTGTCTCAAAACAAAGCTGTGTGCCGTGTGGAACCAAGACTACACCTACACACAGACATACGCACTGTTTTGTGTCACATGGAGGACAACAGGATAACTCGGTTAGGGAGGGACCGCAAGAGGTCTCCACTCCAAGCCCTGCCCAAAGCACAGCCAGCTCTGAGCTCAGACCAGGCTGCTCAGGGCAGTTGGGGCGTGATAACCTCCAAGGCTGGAGAGAGCACAACCTGTCTGGCCCCCAGCTCCACTGCTGGGCTGTCCTTGTGGGGAAAAGGTTTCTTCCTTATAGTCAGTTTGAATTTGCCCTGTTTCAGCTTGTGCTGGCTGTCTCTAACCCACCTTCCCGCCACACACTGCTGTGAAGAGCCCAGCTGCATCTCCTCCATCCCCTGGGCTGTTGCTGGGTGACCCCGAAGCCATGCTTCCTCCCAGATAAACCAGCCCCTGCCCTGCAGCCTCCCCTCGCAGGGCAAGGGCTCCAGCCCCACTGTCTTGGTGGCCTCCCCTCACCTCCCACGAGTTTGTCAGTGTCACCCCTGCACCCGGGACCCAAAGCGGAGGCCGTACGCAGGTGGGGTCTGACAGGCGCTGAGCAGAGGGGACAGTCCCTGCCCTCCCCTGGCTCTCAGGGCCGTGCCCTGTTCACACCGCCCCAGGCACCGCTGGCCCTTTTTTTGCTGTCCAGGCCTTGCCCCAGAGCTCCTCCTTGGCCCCACCAGCCCCAGCCTGTATCATTGTGAGTCATATTTACATGCAAACATTTTTTAAATTTATTTTTTCACTTCTAAGAAGCATAACTGTTTCCTCTCATTTTGCAGAACTTTTGCAAAAGAAAAGTTAGTATGCCAGGTGAGCGTGTAAGCAAAAATAGTTTTGTCTTCCCTAAAAAACTTTGGACATATTTACCCATGTGTTCCATAAAAATAGCTATTCTTTGAACATATTTACCCATAACTCCAAGTCACGCTAAAAGCAGAGAGATGTCTGACTGAAATTGCAAAGGCATCCCACCCCAAGTGCAAGTTGTCTTGGCACATTCTCTGATGAATTTCACAAAGCACCTATGTTTTTCCAGATTCCAGCAATACACCAACACTTCACTTGTACAGATACAGTTATCTCAACAACACATATGAACACAAGCTACCTTTTAAAAAACCAACATAGTCTTTTAGCAAACATGTGCCTTTGAGACACATCTTCAAAATATTTTCTTTTTTTTTTAGAAGAGCCCCTGTGGTATAAAATGGCTGAGAATTTAATAGCATATGCGATGCCCCCCTTAGAGAGAATTCCCCACCTCTCCTATATTACACAACTCTCTCGTTTCTGAACTGTAACCTGCTTGGGAAACCTGATTGCTTCTGCTGCCATGTGCTAAGTAAGCTCATCCAAAACAGCTCTAAACAAAAAAAACTGTGAAACGTATGTTTCTTGCCAGTCAGCGAAAGCAGCACCTGGAAAGTGACATTAACACCCCACCACATGCACACACATACACACATTGGTTCATACTGGTGAGGCTGCACAGCTATGAACACTCATAACATTGTAATTGTAAAGCAGAAGAGCGGCACGCACAATATTGCTCTGCACACAAAATTTGCTACAGGTGCTTGTGGAATCCTTGTATCACTGTAATATTTTAAACAAGTTAAACACATTATAAAAACACTATAATTTGCCTTTAATATTTTCTGCGAAGTCTTTTACTCCAATTTTGTTCATAATAACCTTGGAAGCTTCCATTTCCGAGTCCCAGCTCTGCTGCTGAACTCAGCAGGAGCAAAGTTTAAAACACACTACTCGGTGTTCAACAGAAAAGCCTTTTCTTGTCTAGTAAGGTATATAAATTTCACAAGGGGGTAGCTTCTACCTGCATCAGTCTTTTCTGACCACAACTAGCCTAAAAGAGTACACAGATTCCTAATAAAAAGGAAATACTGTTATTAAAATAAATGAGAGCTGTACACTGGCCCATGCTTACAACATCAGCTTGGCCATGGCACCTAAAAGAAGACCTGTGCCTAACAGAAGAGCTACAACTAGCCAAAGATCAAGCCCCGTGGCACAAGACTCAGTGGATTACCATTCCGGTTTCTCCACAACTGAAAGCACAGAGCACAACAGAGGAAAAGAACGCAAACCCATGAATTTATGACCAAAGAACCACTGAGCTACTAGAACATGACCGTCACAGATAAGTGTGCAGCAGAAAAATAAACAAAACCTACAAATTCTTGGGAAGACATAATTACATCTATTGTTTAGATATGAGTACTTATAAACTTCCTCACATAGAACATGACTAAACATTATGTTATTAACACCAGAGATCCATGTGGAACAATAATGAATGGAGTACACAAGCCACACTGGAATGGAAGAGAATTGGATTAAATTGCAGTGTGCACCTGAGTAACTCAAAGACAAATCATACATCAGATTTCAGTTTCCCACTGTTTCTAAATCTACTTTGGCTCTCACCAGAATATAAAATTCTGTGGTGGAAACGGTGACCCAGAAGCAGACTTCCTAAACCACATCATCTCAGACTAACCCTGTGATTACAGGGAATTAATCTGAATTTCTGCTTCCAATTTAAAAATTGTTTACATCAGGTCCTAAATATCTCTTTAAATTGAACTGACATCGTAACTAAAGAAACCTGAACAAGTCACACAACTCCTTGTGGAGTCTGGAAATGTCACCACTTCCCAGGTAACAGATAACAGAGTACTAGGATCACACCACGTTTTTGCTCAACAGCATTTTTAACTCTCTGTTTTTTAATTCTATGTACCTACTTTTGTTTTTGAACTTTTTGTTTTGATAGCACAACTTCACCCTTGCTGCAAGTCTGCAAAAGCACATTCCCATTTCATCTACTGCAGCACATAAATTGGTGAAACCACAGAAGACCAGTTTAAAAAAATGTCAATTTATCTGATAAATGTCTTTACAACTTTTCATAAGATTTGAAAAGTACTTTAGGAATAAAAAGATAAATTATTATATTTACAAATTTAACAGCTTATTGAAAACACAAATTATTTACTGCCTATGCAAATCACCTCTACCTGTTTTTAATATGGGTTTAAAACAGGTAAGAAGCATCATTTTACAAGTCTTCAATTAATAAGAAATTTTTTAGAAGAGTCATAATTAGCTTTAGGCATCCTAATTATTAAACTGAACATCTGAAAAAAAAAAAAAATTGGTTTCCAGTTCCAGTGAATGTGAGCACACTGAACAGCTGATGACCGGTACACAGTCAACGATGAGGCCAAGATAACAGACACAGTATTAAAAAAAAAAAACAAAACAAACAACAGCTTCTTCATTTCCTGCCCATGGGCCTCCTTCCTCCAGGCCCATGCTTGCCCACATGAAAAGAAAGGGGAGCTGAGAGAAACCTGCACCTGACATAAAAGAATCCCAAACTTTTGTTAATAGTAAACAGATATAGAATTACCAGAGTTAGAGCTCTCAAAAAACATGTAACTTTTCTCCCCTTCCAATTCCCACCTTATTCAAAACTAAAATTTGAACTTGAGCAAGAAACACCATTCAGTAATCTTCAATGCAGACAGGCCAGATCTTGTAATGCTTTACGGCACTGGAGAGAGAGTGCTCTGACCAGAAAAAGAACAGACCCTTCCCATTACCCTTTAAGGCTGAAGTCCTGCCTACACAAGAAACAGCCAATGGACTCCGGGAGTATCTGAAGCCATCCATCTGCTGCCAGAGGAAAGTTAACTGATACTATGGCCCAAACAGAAGAGATGAACCAAAAGCACTAGAGAAAAATCTTGACAAGGATCCACAGGCAACCTCTGCAGTCAAGTATGACAATTAGACACACTAGACCAAAGACGCATAAAAAATACAAATGACAAATCCCAGATGGTAATTGGTTGAGGGAATAAATCTGACCGCTCTCACCAACCAGAATGATTAAGCACTATAAGTAAAAGTCCTATAACAGCTAAGCTAAGGAAATGTGTGTTTCTCTCTCACTCTGATGTGATTCTCTGACAGGTTACTGCTGGTTTTGGTCCTGGGTGTATTATGGATTGCATCTTTAATTAGCGGCCAGATAATCTAAAATTTTGACCACTGGAATTGTTTCTCTGGTATTTAAATCATGGTTACTAATAAAATCCATTCCCAAAGAAGAAAGAGCAACTGAAATAGTATATAAGCAATGTTAAAGCACAACAACATTTAAGATCAATATTACAATGTGAGACTAGCTTAAATCACTGTTATAGGTACAATCATTAAAAACAAATCTTTACTAAATCTGAGCATATGGTTGTTTGTAATTTACCATTTTTTCTCCTCTGTGTAAAAGGGCAGAAGTGTCTCAGGGAGCACAGTGGAAAATGTTGACTCCCCAGTGATGAATTCTGAATGCAAATGATGTTATTTTTACACTAGTGACATTTTTATAGCAATGAAAACTATGCATTTCTCTCTATTTAAACAAAGAGGGATTAGATCTATGCTACAAAAAAAACCCAGATCAACCCAGCAAGCCCAATACCCTTTCCATCTCCTTTCAGATGCCATTAATAGTGCAATATAGAACAACTGTAGACAGAGCTAAAAAATATGATCCAGTAAGCTACAGGGCATGGCTATCCTCAGGGTGAGTAAGAATGCATCAAGCTTCACTCACAGAGAGGGTAAGAACTAGTACGTCCGAAAAGCCCTTGGATTTTTCTCCTCTGCCTACCCATAGACTTCATCCAGTCTTTCTGCTTGAGCCAATCTCACTCAGCCGTATTCTTGGTCAGTGTTGCACAGTCTTGATGCAACATATCTTTGACATAAGCAAGACAGAAGACGTATCAGCCAAGAATCAAGATTGAGAACACTCTGCATCTGTTGAAACTTTTGAGTCACTTAGTCCTCTTGATTTAATAATGGGAAATGATACTGTAAGGGGAAAATCAAGTTTATCAATTTTGTTACGGAAAGCAAAGTTTTCAAGTAAGTTAAACTCTAGATTTTTTAATTCTTTAATGCAAGCAAGCCACAGGTTGTGTCAGGTACAGAGAAACATTTGGATGGTGTTGAGACCACTTCAAGAAAAGAAGAAGGGTCTGCTAGAATGTGAGAGAAGGCTCTTCAGCAAATAAGCAGCTTTCAGGAAAACCAAGTTAAACAACACACAGGGAAGTCCAGCTAGTTAGTCTGTTAGTCTAATTAGCTTCCTTCAGCCAAGGGAAGCAATTTGCAGAATACTGTTTCCAGGAGAGATTGTTTCAAAGAAAAAAAGGCTAAAGTAGCGGAACAGTACACATGTGGAGGGAAAAAAGCTTCTAGGACACCTAAGCAATAACTTTTTTACTTCTTAAATGTATCTGCAACAAATCTAGTAGTTACCAAGACAACTGAGCAACACATCTTGATCTCAAAATCTGTTTCCTATCTTCTCAAACCCAAATCCAAAAGTACAGGATCAACTAATTGAAATGGTACAGAAATAGTGCTGAAACCCCAGTAACTTCCTAGATTCTGTCGTATGGTAGGTAAAACAATTTGTTCTGAGGAACTCATTATTACCCGAGAGCTTCAAGCTAAGGATACTCCCTCATGAAAAGCAATCATGGCTCAGACAGCATAAAAGTAAGAGACCTGATCCTCCTTTAATTCATTTTATTTCACAAGTTTCAAAGGAGCTAAATCTGAGTCAAGCTGGAAAAGGAGATAGAGGGCATACAGAACTTGTTTACCTTTCATAGTATAACATGTACTTAAAAATGTACCACTGCCTGGCAACTGTAACACCTAGCTACCGAAAACACTAGATTTTACAATCCCTCCCTCCACTGCCACCTTCATCCTAGAAAAATGAAAGCCTCAAAACCAACAGCTCTTATTTCAGTTGTTATTTTGATTGGACTTACACTTCACTACATAGTTTTTGACAATGACTTTTTCTAGAAAGGCTTGAAAAAGGCAATATGTAAGATGTGGTGATTTTATTCAGACTTGGGAAGAATGAGGAAGACGGAGAGATGAGGTAACTAAAATTCCGAAGTATTGGATTATGGTGGGCATATCAGCTCTTTTTCATCCACTCTCATTATTCGAAACAACTCAGTTAACATCTTCTAGCTGCCATACTATAAGCTCCTCTTCAAGGACCTGATGTATGCCTGGATTACATTATTGAGAAGAAGGTTTTACATATTAGCTAGTTTGCCTCTGCTTTCTGAGTGACAGCAAGACACCACAGCCTATACCTGCTTCCATTCACAGAAATTAGGTAAGCAAGAGCATGTAAGGGCTGCAGACTATGAAAACCTTGTGAATAAACAGTGAAATCCCACTAACAAAGAGATTTCATTTAAAGGTATAGTCACAGCTGAAAACTTATACAGTTACAACATCCCACCCCACCACCCCCACCCCCCCAAGATAAAATCTTAGTGGTTTCAAGCTGCAATATTGCTGGAATTAAATGCTACTTCAATAGATTTGTGCTTGTATCTACATAACTTTAATTCTCAGGAAAAAAAATAAAAATCACAAGAAACAAAAACTATGGAACAAAACAACAGATGCAAAGGAGAAGGAAGTAGGAATGCACAGATGTAGGTTGCAGGAGATTAAAATTAACCTTTTTCCTTCTTTACATGGCCAGCTTTCTCTTCTACTGCATTTTCTGTTACCATTTTAGCCCACATAGTAAGCCCAATCTCATCTCCAACCATCAAGTTCTAATAACATCTGCAGATCCTTTTACTTCTTCTATTTCAAGGACAAGCTGCTGATTCAGTCCACGTTAAAAAAAAAAAAACACAAACAAACCCAAAGCTGCACAGACCAGCTCATGAGTTTCCAAAGGCTTGAAGGAAAACTGATTTGAAACTTGCATTTCCTTATAGATTTGCAACTGCGTTACAGTGCTATACTGTAAAAACAGACCCCCGTCCTCTCCAAAACCACATGGAAGGATGTCACACATTTACTTCCCAAGCATAGTCCTGAGTGATCAGAGAAAAAATTCTCAAGAACATCTTCCACTGCTATGACCTTTCTGAAATGCCATGGCCACTTGTCAGCACCGGAGTAGAGGCACCACGAGGCACTACACACCATATTTCCAGCTGCAAGGGGCCTGTCTGGCTAGACCAGCACCTCCCTGCATTTGACTGGCCTCACCAGACCTGCCTGCCTGTTCCAGGCTCCCCAACAGCAAAGATTTTTCTAGCCTGAAACATTAACAATTTCTGCACCTTCAGTGACTTAGGAAGCAAGACACACCCTGTGCTCCTCCCCAGAGCTGATGAGAGAAGGGTTAATTACTCAAACAGGGAGGACATCAACATCACTCGGTTTTCTCTGCACTGAGGCAGATCTTGACTGAGACCTACTTTTCAGCACAAGCACGTTTCTGTTAGTGGAACTAGCTGCTCCAAGGCGACTACACATGAAATCTGTCCCCCAGACATAATTAAACTCTAATGGAGGCTGGCATTTCTCCACAGCTGCAGCACAGAACAGAACTTGAAGAATATTAGTAATTGCGCTATACACAGCTCAGGGTCCTCAGATCTGTCTCTCAAACAGCAGCTTGCTCAGAAATGACAGTCTGAGCAAGGGAGGTGGGAGCGATGCCTGGCTACAGCAACAGACATCCCATCAGGTTAAAAAAAAAAAAAAAAATCTGTTGATGCTAATCGAGTTAACCAGATCACACACTGCTGCCAGATCATGAAAATCAAAACCAGATGCATTCTGTCAAAACCACAAAGCTTTCCATACACTTGCCAGTCTCTACCCACTAAGAAAACAAACTTACCAGAACACAATTACATAGGAAAGAGTTCAGAAGAAAACAAAGAAAATGGAGTGGAATCACCTAAACATATTTTACGCATCCCTATGCAACATTTACAGCTAGAACCTCCATGCAAACCAGTCCAAGTCAAGTAAATACATAGAGACATGGGAAAAAAGGATATAGTGTAACAGCATTTAAGGATGCAGTCATAAGCAAAACAGAACATAACTAAAAGATTTTCTAAACACATGTAGGGTGGCAGTTGTCTTATTTTTTAAATTATTGTTCCGCCCCAAGTGCTTCTGTCTCCCTTCCAAACAGAACTGACTTTAAAAAAAAACTTCAGATGGCTCACATTTCTGTAAAAGTAGGTTACTTTGTCTTCCCTTTTAATATAGCAATACTTAGATTTTAGTAGAAGAGTATATTCCATCTAAAATATTTTTACTATGCATTCTTAACCTTATCAAATCTTTTTATACTATTAACACGTCCAAGTATTGGAGTTATAGCAGAGAAAAGCAGCAACTAAAAACGGCAGCTGTAAGGTAAAATACATTTCACATGGATAAATTTACAGGAAGAACAGTACAATCCGGAAATGTTTCAATACTTGAAGTAATTAAAATATTTACGTATTCATCTATTAACATTTTTCTCATTTTTGCTTGCAGACAGTCTGAGAGCCAAAGGCTCCTTTCACTTATCCTAGGAAGTTATTATTAAGGCAATGTATTTCAAAGAGATTCATGATCCTTTCTCTCCAGTAAATGGAAGCCATAATTATTTTGCCTTATTATGTTTTATAAAGAGAAAATAAGATGCCTCTTAAATGTTCCATGAAACCTAGACAAGAGGGATTCTATAATGCCAGGGAATGGTATATTTAAAGTTATTCTGCTTTATCTTTTTATTCCTTTTCAAGGAAGGATCACCCCTCTTACAATAGAATGTCATTCTCTTCTGACACCCAAGCTTAAGTGTGGTATTTAAGGCTCTATTCTCTAGTGGTATTTAACTCAAATAAAAACCCATGCTGGTCTGGTCTCTGCTATCCATCAGGCAAAGGTTTGGACCTCTCTTCAAGCATCTGACCTTTGCATAAATGACATAAGCATGCGCATAGTAATTTCCCTTTTCTTTGCTATAGTATAGCACCATTTTGGTTTTAATTTCTTAAATTCAGGACAAAAAGTACTGAGGATGTGATCTCTTTCATGGAAACGTGCTTTAAAACGAAGATAGGAAGCCACTGAATTAACTTGAAACATGGAAGTGGATTAAAAAAGCAATGAAAATAATAAAAGAACTATTTCTCATGGCTCTGTAGGTTGCTACAGGATTATGTTGATTACCACTTTGTCGCTCGTAATTAAGAAAACCCTCCAAACAAATGACAAAGTCCCGTTTAGAGAGCTGACATTGCTTTATTCTGCACAGGGTGCTCGGTGGTAATTCCACAAATCAAGCACGCCATCATACAAAAACCACAACATATTTATCAGGTTAAATGATTAGTATAAACATGCCTAAATCGACACTTACTGGTTAGTGATTAACATTTCACACACTGTTGGTTAACTATATTTAAATGAGTCTTGCTTGCTATGTAAATCAGCACGCATGCTCCTTTCGGTAGGGGGAGAAGGGGGAGAAGTCTTTTTGGCCCTGAATTGAGTCGGTGGTCACGATCTCCCCTTGCCGCATTTACCTTTCACCCAGTTTCTGCAGTTTTATCAGACTTCATGCTTCTCTGGCCACCATCCAGTCTTGGGCGCCAAGACGTTCCCTTCTATCAGCTTGTTAGCTCTTCTTCAAGGTTAGAGCCGTTAATTTTCCACGGTTCGTTACGTACACAAACACTTCCATATCTTTTAGCTCCCTCCCAAATTCCTTTTCCAAGGCACAGGTGGTTAGTAGTTTTGCTAATTGGAAAATTAATGATGTCCTGCAGGACGTCAACTTTGCTACAGAATTCAACACTGTTTCAAATCAGTCAGGCTGCTGTTGGTATGAAGTTACATGGACTTCTCTGGACAAGTAAAGCTTTTAGCTCCATAAAAGTTGTAAAAACCCATGGAGATCAGTAAATCCAACCTCCTAAAAAGCACAAACCATTATGACTCCCTGAGCTCTTGCTTGCTTGAACTGCAGCATAAACTATTTAGAAAGACCTGCAATTTTCAAAGTTTGTCAACCCACAGAATCCATTCCATTACCCTACATAGGACTGATGTTAAGCTGTCACACTACAATTACCCAGTAATTCTTCACCTTTTAAAATACTAGCACAACGTAAACTTCCTTACAGTATTCTTGGGGAAAAAAAGAGAGAAAATTGATACCTAACTTCTTTAAAGGGTATTTTAATATTCCATTTTTTACTCCTGAATATATTGTGAAATTCATTGTATGGGACCATTAGACATTGGCTAAGGTCCATCTGGTGGCACTGAAAATTTTCAAAGAATCAGATTAGCCTAGTTCAGTTAAAACCAGACTTCTGAAAGATTGTTATTTTACACTGGAATTGTTAAGTGAACTACAGCTCCAGTATCTTTGCACACATGCAATGTTTGGTAACCAAAAGACTTTAACTTTCATGTAACCACATTTGAAGATGCTATCAAGAGATTCTTCTTTTATGCACCAGGCTGTGGTGGGTTGACGTTGGCTGGCTGCCAGGTGCCCACCAAGGCGCTCTACCACTCCCTTCCTCAGCTGGACACAGGGAGAAAAATATGACAAAAGGCTCGTGGGTTGGGATAAGGACAGGGAGATCACTCAGCAATTACTGCCACGAGCAAAACAGATTCAACTCAGGGAATTTAATTAATTTATTGTCAAACAGAAGACAGTAGGATAATAAGAAATAAAACCAAATCTTAAAACACCTCCCCCCCACCCCTCCCTTCTTCCCAGGCTCAACTTCACTCCTGAATTCCCTACCTCCTCCCCCCAAGTGGCGCAGGGGGATGGGAAATGGGGGTTGCGGTCAGTTCATCATGCGTTGTCTCTGCCACTGCTTCCTCCTCACGCTCTTCTCCTGCTCCATTGTGGGCTCCCTCCCACAGGAGACAGTTCTCCATGAACTTCTCCAGCGTGAGTCCTTCCCACAGGCTGCAGTTCTTCACAAACTGCTCCAGCGTGGGTCCCTTCCATGGGGTGCAGTCCTTCAGAAACAAACTGCTCCAGTGTGGAGTCCTCCACAGGCTGCAGGTGGGTATCTGCTCCACCGTGAACCTACATGGGCTGCAGTGGGACAGCCTGCCTCACTGTGCTCTTCACCATGGGCTGCAGGGGAATCTCTGCTCCAGCGCCTGGAGCACCTCCTCCCCCTCCTTCTTCACTGGTGTCTCCAGTGTTCCTCTCACATATTCTCACTCCTCTCCTCTGGCTGCTGTTGTGCCACCCCAGCAGGTTTTTTTCCCCCCTTCTTAAATATGTTATCACAGAGGCGTGACCATGTGGTGGTCCATTCCCCTCCCTGCCCCTTCTCGTGCACTTGGCAGAGCATGGGAAGCAAAGCTGCTTTACAATCCCAGTAACTCCCGTCAAAACTTGGCCTTTGTGTAACAAGTTTGGCAGTCAAGTGTCTCTGGACTGTACCAGAAACTCTTCCATGGCTAAGGTGGGAGCAGCACTGTCTGTACCAGGGAGGCAGCCTTGACAACCTTGGAACATACTTTTCATCTTTATCAATCGCCTCCTGAGAACCTTGGGGCCTATCTTATCTGGGCTGTAACTTGGAAGGATCTGTACCAGCATCACTGGAATTTTTGAGAACTTTACTAATTTCCAACACGTGTTACGAAAGTAGAATGGAAATTTACTGATGCCTAAAGTCAATCATCTTATGACCCTATAAACAGCGGTACCAAGTGAGACCCTTTGAGCTCTCCTGGACCGCAGCGGGCTGCGCCAGTATCTCCCTCTGAGTAGGACGCCTCTCAGAGCTGCGAACTCTAAGTTCGCATACGGAGGCCTGGCAACAGGACCTGGGCTGATCTCTGGTGCTCTTTGCTCCTTGAGGTTTGACTTTCGCCCAGTCTCTGGCGCTCTTTGCTCCTTGAGGTTCGACTTTTGCCCGTTGAGACAGTCATTTAAAGTGAGTATTTCACTAAACCCGGAGGGGAATTTTTATTGATGCCTTTAACTGAGCATATTTCAATAGGTACCTTCATCTGTGCATATAATGAGTATTTAGGCCTATTATGTGTCTGTGTGTATCGATACAAATATTGTAGTAAACCTCATTTAATCACTTTGTAGATGATAGATTAATTAATGATTAGTTATTGCTAAATTCTTGTGATTCTCTCTTTGCTGCAAACAAACCATAAACTGCTGCTAAACATAGATAATCCTTAGACATAAACCGTTGACCAAGTCTGAGACTAGGATTGGATCCAGCCACACCTAGGCTCCTCTCTGAGAAGATGTTCAGAAAGCAACGGAGTCCATTCTGAACCTCGTGACTCAATGGGAGGGCTCCCCTTTTCCTCTTTGTATTTTATTTGAACTCAATTTCCTCTTCCTTTCTCTTTATATATATATATATATATTCCATTCATTTAGTAATTAACAGAGTGAACCTTGCCATCAAACTTTGTTAAATCACTTTTATAGATTCTATTAAAATCATTATTTGCAAATATCTTTGGCGGTGATTCTTTGAGCGGCCTAACCACTCATCTATGACATTCCACCGTCACTGATGGGCTCAGCCTTGGCCAGCAGCGGGTCCATCTTTGAGCTGGCTGGCATTGGCTCTATGGCGCACAAGAGCTCTCGATCCCCAGGTGCAGGAAATCGGGCAAGGAAAGGAAGAGGCCGGCATGGCTGAGCCATGACCTGTGGGTCAAACTAAAGAGCAAGAAGAGATTGCACAGGCAGCAGAAGAAGGGACTGGTATCTTGGGAAGAGTACAGGGACGCTGCCCAGTTGTGTAAGGATGGGATCAGGAAGGTCAAGGCTTGGCTGGAGTTGAACCTGGCAACGGATGCGAAGAATAATCAGGGCTTCTAAAGGTACATTAACCAGAAAAGGAAGGTTAAGGAAAGCGTACCCCCTCTGATGAGCAATAGTAGCAAGCTGATAACAACAGAGGAGGAGAAGGCTGAGGTACTCAACAACTTTTTTGCCTCAGTCTTCACTGGCAGCCTCTCTCCTCACACCTCCTGAGTCAAAGGTCCATTTGACGTGGATCGGGAGGGCAGAGGTCCTCCCACTGTAAGAGAAGATCAGGTTCGTGACCACCTGAGGAACCTGAACGTACATAAGTCTATGGGTCCCAATGAGATGCATCCCAGAGTATCTGAGGGAACTGGCTGATGTAGTTGCTAAGCCACCCTCCATGATATTTGAAAGGTCATGGCAGTCAGGCAAAGTCCTTGGGGACTGAAAGAAGGGGAAATATTGCAGCCATTTTTAAAAAGGGTAAAAAGGAGGACCCTGGGAACTACCGACCTGTCAGCCTCACCTCTGTGCCTGGAAGATCATGGAACAGATCCTCCTGGAATCTATGGTAAGGCACACGGAGGACAGGGAGGTGATTCAGGACAGTCAGCACGGCTTCACCAAGGGCAAGTCCTGCCTGACCAATCTAGCAGCCTTCTATGATGGAGTGACTACATCAGTGGACGAGGGAAGAGCTACAGATGTCATCTATCTGGACTTCTGTAAGGCCTTTGACACGGTCCCTCACGATATCCTTCTCTCTAAATTGGAAGGATATGGATTGGATGGGTGGACTGTTCAGTGGATAAGGAATTGGCTGGATGGTCACATCCAGAGGGTAGTGGTCAATGGCTCGATGTCCAAGTGGAGATCAGTGACGAGTGGTGTCCCTCAGCAGTCCGTTCTGAGGCCAGTGCTGTTCAATATCTTCATCAGTGACATAGACAGCGGGATCGAGTGCACCCTCAGCAAGTTTGCAGATGACACCAAGCTGAGTGGTGCAGTCGACAGGCCTGAGGGAGGGGATGCCATCCAGAGGGATCTGGACAGGCTGGAGAGGTGGGCCTGTGTGAACCTCATGAGGTTCAACAAGGACAAGTGCAAGGTCCTGCACCTGGGTTGGGGTAATCCCTGGTACCAGTACAGGCTGGGGGATGAAGGGATTGTGTGCAGCCCTGCCGAGAAGGACTTGGGGGTACCGATAGACGAAAAGCTGGACATGAGCCGGCAATGTGCTCTCGCAGCCCAGAAGGCCAACCATATCCTGGGCTGCATCAAAAGAAGCGTGGCCAGCAGGGCGAGGGAGGTGATTCTGCCCCTCTGCTCTGCTCTGGTGAGACCCCACCTGGAGTGCTGTGTCCAGCTCAGAAGGACATGGACCTGTTGGAGAGGGTCCAGAGGAGGGCCACAAAAATGATCAGAGGGATGGAGCACCTCTCTTATGAGGAAAGGCTGAAAGAGCTGGGGTTGTTCAGCCTGGAGAAGAGAAGGCTGCAGGGATACCTTATGGCAGCCTTTCAATACTTAAAAGGGACTTATAAGAAAGATAGGGACAGACTTTTTAGCAGGGCCAGTAGCGATAAGACAAGAGGTAATGGTTTTAAACTAAAAAGGGGTAGATTCAAACTGGATATAAGGAAGAAATTTTTTACAGTGAGGGTAGTGAAACACTGGAACGGGTTGCCCAGAGAGGTGGTAGATGCCCCATCCCCGGAAACATTGAAGGCCAGGCTGGATGGGGCTCTGAGCAACCTGATCTAGTTGAAGATGTCCCTGCCAATTGCAAGGGGGATGGACTAGATGACCTTAAAAGGTCCTTTCCATCCCAAAGCATTCAATGATTCTATGGTTCTATGACACAGGGGAAGCTTCTGGCAGCTTCTCACAGAAGCCACCCCTGCAACCCCCCTGCTACCAAAACCTTGCCATGGAAACACAGAGGGTACAAGAGTACAGTGTACCAATTGTACCAACGTAATGCTTCAGCTATGGTCAAGAAGGCACTTTTCACTACTTGAAGAACAAAACAGCTTTCTGAGTTAATTCTCTTATGCTCTCATTCCTGACAGGTAAGCACTAGTCTGCATGCATGCACACAGATTTTTTCTTAGGACCAAGTGGACCAGTAAACCATCTTGCCTGACCTCCTACATATTACAGGCCAAAAAAACCTAATCCTGTAATTCTAGAGCAGCATACTGTCTACATGTTGGTTTGTTTACAGGCTCCTAAGCATACTCACACTACTTCCTAAAATGACTAACAGTGCTGGCAAGATGAGGCTGCAGCACAGTCTTATGACTCTTCCCTCGTACAAGCACAAAATTATGGCCTTCCAGCCTTGGGGCAATTCTCAAAAACACACCTACAAGCCTTAATAAGGCATTGTAATTTACCAAAAGGGTCTGATCTAACACCTCGCAATACTGCACTTCTGTAAGTAAATTTACCTCTGAACCACTGGAAGAAAACTGCTTCAAGGAACCATAAAATTAAGGAAATGCAGTGATGTCCAACAGATGAAATTCACCCCTGAAGCAACTGCACCAATTGCTCTGTCACTCTCTCACACACACATCTTTAGGCAGAATGAAGGAGCATGGCTCGTTGTGCAGAAATTGAAACAATTTATGATGCTTTGCCATGAGATGAAACCATGCCACTCAAAACTCCTTCTCAAAACTCTTTCTTCCTTTACCTGCCAGAGTTATTCTGTCTTAACAATCACTGATGAACATCAATGGATTCTGGAAAACATTTCATGTTCAGAGTTTCAACTTCTGCATCTCTTACTCTTACTGTGGTACTTCTTGCATGAAGATAGAGTCAGAAATTCCACTTCAGGTCCTACCAAAATAATCTAACAGGATACCAAAAAACAGGCTGCACCTTTGCAAAAGAAAAATATCCACGACTAGATGAATGCTTAAAAGTAAAATACTTTCCCCCACGAGTTATCCCAAGCAGCTTTGCAAAAACACCAAACATTTAAGGGGAAAAAAACAAAACAAAACAAAAAAACAAACAGAAAAGGCACAAGTAGAAAAGACTTGTCCATGAAGCAGATTAGGGCTAATGACAGTGTTTTCTTTCAATATTACTTAAGATTTGACAAAGATGCATGTCTTTTTTAATAGCACTTACTTTTTAAAGCAGTGTTCGAATCCTTTTTCTCTTCTGTGTGTGGTTCTGAGCTAAGAAATGCACACGGATAGCTGCTTTAAGCTAAGCAGATCTCACTTGTTGTCAACCAAGATTACAGTAGTGTGTTATCTGGCAACATGAAAAAGGTAACACTGTCCACAGGTCAAGTCCCCAGGTTACACGATCCTTGTGACAACACAGGGGGTTGGACTAGATGATCTTTAAAGGTCCCTTCCAACTGAAACCATTCTATGATTCTATAATTCTATAAAAAATGGGCTAAAACTAAGCTCAGTGCTGAAGATGTAGCTTCTACATCTCTATCTCACACAAAAACTCTCTTTTCAAGCCTGCAGATTGGCTTTTCTGTCCTCTGGAAATGTATGTTTTATAGCTAGCTGCATCACAAGAGGGATTGTTAAATGTGTAAACCTCTTTCAGGAAAAAATGGAGCAATGTATGAATCTGTATTCAGACTAGGAACAGCCAACACAAGATTTGCCTACAACTTTTGCTAATATGCAGGAAGGACCCTTTGTTTGTAGAATTATGTTTGTCAAAAGCAAAACTAAATTCCAAAACTTATGTGACCTATTCCCTTCTGAGTCATATTTTCAGAACTATCTCCAGTAACAAAGAAAATAAGATGTTCCATATAAAACTAATTTTTTTACTCTTTGACTTACTAACATTCAGCTATTGCGAAGCTCACTATGAAATTTGGTTCGAATATCTATATACCAACCACTTCACACACTGTAAGAGATTATCAGCCCCAAAGTGGAGATAAGCAGCGGGTCCAATCTACATTGATCAAAGCATACACGTGCAAACCTCAGATCAGGTTGGAAGGTAAATGTACAAACGAAAAGACAACAAGTGCATAACAGGCGTTTGGAAGGCACTGGTCACACGATTTGACATCAGGAGGTTATTTTAATCCAATGAGACAGGCAGTCCAACACATACAGGAAAAGCTGCAGGACATTATGGATCAGAGAGTGGGAAGGGATCAAATGATATCATGTCCTGACTCCTCTAAAGCAGTTCCACTGAAGTGGAACGGACCGTTCAGATTTTCCTGCAAACTTTCCAACTAGGGATTTCACAAGGCAAAGATGCAACAGAGGGACAAACTCCAACATCACAAATCCTCTAACATTCACGCGGAAAGGAATCTCACGATGCCCTGCCATGCTGCTCTCTGGGCATGTCTTTGCAAACCCAGCATATTGAACTGTAAGCTACTCAACAGTCACAAACACGCCAAATACTACAGAAGCAAACACACCCCAACCAAGCTCTAAGACGGAGGCAAGCTTTCAAAACCTTCCTCTTAAAAGCAGGTTACAAAAAACTCAAAGGGTAAAAATAACTTTTCCTCGAATAGCTCAAACTGGACTGAAGAGTCTGGCAATAGGTTTTTGCACCCCTGGGTATGATGCCAGAGTATATAAAAAAAATACCAAGTATTTAAATCAGACAGTCTGGAAGCAAGCAGCAAACATTCTGCATCAGTTATATCGGTGTGCAAAGTCACCAAGAAGAAGCAAATTAGTACATATTAGGCTGATTATTTTCTCAAGGGGACAGTGTGTAACCGTAAATGGAAATGCTGGAAGCTAGAAAAATGTCAGCAATAGAAAACTGTGCAGTAAACTCTGACCTCAATTCTTTTATCAAGTATAGAAACGGACCTATATAACAGCAGCAAAGCAAAATTCCCAACTCTGCATATGATTCCAAGCACATCAGAACAAATGTGAGCATTACATTGCATGTGCAAAGCAAGATACATCTTATGCAAATACCTGCTCTAGCAAAGTTGAGAGAAAATACAAAATAGACAAACTTAACCTAACAGGAAAAACCTAACAGAAAAAAAATCACTGTAGTGCCAGAAAAAGTGCTACTTTATAAAAAAGAACACAGACAACCACTTTCCTTCCTGAAGGTTCAAAAAACCCCCAATTAATTCTTTGTATGACAACATTTAATTCCACATGGTTTGGGAATAACAACACCAATCATCATTCAGGTAACCAAACATGCTGAGAAGCCAAAATGCAGATTTATTTTTCAGCTTATAGGAGTAACAGCATGCAAACAAACATTTTAAAGCGCTCATCCAGGAAACCTGAATATTACAAAAAAATAATAAAAAAAAAAATTCAGCAAACCTACGAGTCCAATTCAAGGCACAACAAACCAGAGTGAACCGCAGAGTCAACAAGCTCAAGATTGATAATCCATACCTACCATGACGAACTAAACCACAGGAAAATATTGAAGGAAAATAAGCAAGAGGGCATTGGTTGGGACAACACAGGGAACAACAGCATTTGAGTGAAGGCTGCCGAGCAGTGACAATACAACAGCTACCTCGGCTCTCAGCCATGGCAAGCGCAGCTAAATCCCATCCCCACATGCTCCCCGCAGGTCCCAGAGGGGTCGGCTTTGCCCATATCAGGCTCCGTAGCATCACAGCCGAGGTTTTCTTCACCTCAGACCTGTTCCTGCATTTTAGAAAATGCAGCTGTGGCTCTAAGCCTTTGCTGCCTGTTTTGCCCAGAGGAATGTGAACTCCTCAAAATAACCGCATTAAAGAAACGTGGAAACAAACTATTCCTGCCCACCTCCTTCCCCCCCCCAAAAATTTATTTTGGTCATATGCCAACCAATTCGTCCTATGCATGTACACATATGGAGAAAGATGGGTCCCTTCTGCGAGAGCTTAGCCGGCCAGCGGGGACAGGGGAAGTCCATGTCCGGATCGACACCTGCAGCACCGGCTGTCGCAGGGGCACTGCCAACCACAAGCATAAGCACTCTGATGATGGTATCGAAGGACCATCTGCAAGCACATTAGCTTCCCCAGATTTCCTACCAAGGTGGTTTTTTTGTTGTATTTTTTTCAATAAATCACACTTTCTACCCTTTTTGTCCCAAGGCCTGCATTTTTCCTGTCACTGCACAGAAAGCTCCCGCCCGGAGCCCCAACAGCTGCACTGCTCTCCCCTGGCAAACCCTTGTTTTACCCATGGTAGCAACTGGCAATCAATCCCTTTATCTCAACTTACAAGCTTCTCCATCTTATTTTCTCCCCACTGTTCTGTTGAGGAGGGGGAGTGAGAGAGAGGTTGGGGGGTGGGGGTGGCAGCCAAGGTCAACTCACCACATGCTCACCAAAAGGAGAAAATTATTAAGAAAAAAGTACTAACATACATTCAACTCTCTTTAATTCAATACAGATACGGGGAGATCCAACTTCATATGAGTAGGTAACCAGGCTCTTCTCTGCAGTGTGCTCATGACCAAGCCTTTGCAACTCTTTGTTCAAAGCAGAAGAAAACATAGATCTAGATTAGAGACTGCTAACAGGTACACAACTTAAAATTATGGGAAAGACTGGCAGGGTGGGGAAAATACTCAAGGTTTTTTTTTTCCTTTTAAGTTCTTTCAGTACTGGTAAACACAGGTGGTATTTGTAAAAATGATACAAAAATATTAACAGAATTGAGATTTGAGTGGTGTGCTGTTGGTTTTTTTCAGTCCTCCAACTATCTTGGCACTGAAAAGCCCATTTCACAGACTGCACTGTAGGAACAAACTTAAAAAACTCCCTGAAATCGCCTCATCTAGTTTATTATACAACAGCAACATCAGTAATTTAAATCCTCAAAATCCTTACCTACACTCTTGTCTGTTTTTCTGAGGGCTAAGTCTTGTCTTAAATAAAATCTAAATGGAGTACAGTTTGCTTATACTTTTGTATACCTTCAGCTCTGAAGACAGTTTCTGTCACAGGACTCTCAAACACAAAGTGTGACAACTTTGCTATTTTATGCAGCAAAACACAAATACCATGATCTTTAGTACTCTCAGAATCTTTTGGGGCTGCTCTATGGTACTGGTGACCTTCAGCTGCCTCAGATGGCAACATATGGTGATACCTTAATAGAATTGCAAAAAGAAGTTAAAAGGTCAGAAAGAACTTTCAGAATTCAAAATTAAATAATAATTTTAAGCCCAGATTTATCCTTTACTTCTGTAAGAATTGCAACGTTTTCGATCAGTTGAGTACACTGCTAAACTGCAGGCATCATACACTGTGCTAAAAACAGACATCATCAGCAATATATAGACACTTACTAATTTCTTAGTGATAGGATTTTTTAAAAATAGATTGCATTACTAAGAACACCAGAGATGTTATTTTTGTCCCAGGAAGTTAATATTGACAAAACTAACAGCTTACACTCAAGCTAGAGTTAACATACTGACTACTGAGTAAAAGTTTCTTGACATCCTCTGGAGCTAGGCATAGAATTCCACAGAAGTCCAAAGTCCCAACTTTAGTTCAGTTTTTCTTGTAAGGAACATCAGACTATACAAAACGCCAAGCTGATGTCCAAATCTGATGAACTATTCAACAATGTCTCAGTTAAACTAAATAATGTATTATATCTGACTTTTGTTATAACAATCATTCTTTTTACAAACCAATTTGCAGTTTGTAAAGGCCAACATGTTTATTAAGAATTATTTTCATGTAAGTTGTTATGTTGTTATGTTTTGAGTGTCTTTTCATTAACAGTGTAAAGAATCACTGGTGCAACTTGGAAATCATTGATATACTCATGCAATTGGAGCAAACTAACAATCTCCTTGACTAAAACCCACATACTTGTCCTTATTCCAATACATTGCATCTGGTGCACTGAAGTGAAGTCAGTATACTAAATTTTCAGAAATGTATGCTACCCAGTTTACAAGAGGAAATTAGCTTCTCCTTCAAACCCATTCCTAACCAGTTCTATGTTTCTGCATTTCTTTAAACAACAACAGGTAATTATTCTGTGACTACACATTATTTCAGCAAGAGGAAAAATAAACAAAAACAAACAAACAAACAAACAAACAAAGCACTTCCAAAAAACTTCAGTTGATAAAATACGTTTTCTAGGACACCTCAGAGTAACATGGTAGTTAACTCTTGCCCCAAATAGATTGACAGATCCCATATGATTCTGTCTGCAAATATCTCATTGCAGAAACGTGTCTCAGGTCTCTGCAATTGAAGCAGGCAGACAAAAAAAAAACCTGCAGCAACCACCCAGTTAATCTGCAGAGCACAGACCGAGAACATAAAGGTAACAGAATTTCCTCTGCACTCATGCTCTGAAGTACAGTTGAAGACCACAGACATATTCAGAAGCACCCATGTGAACGCTACTCCGTAAGGCTCATTTTCAAAAGTGATTTAGGAAGCTTCAATATTGCATGACTTTAAGAGAGTACAGGATTCCAAACAAACCTGTAGCATTCTGTTCCGTAATATTAACACAAGTCCATGGGGCCAGATGGGATCCACCCGAGGATACTGAGGGAGCTGGCAGAGGAGCTTGCCAAGCCACTCTCCATCATTTATCAGCAGTGCTGGTCAACCAGGGAGGTCCCGGATGACTGGAAGTTAGCAAACGTGACACCCCTCTACAAGAAGGGTCGGAAGGTGACCCGCTTAGTGGATGAGGGGAAGGCTGTGGATGTTGTCTACTTGGACTTTAGTAAGGCCTTTGACACTGTCTCCCACAGCATTCTCCTGGAGAAGCTGGCTGCTCACGGCTTGGATCAGTGCACTCTGCGCTGGGTTAAAAACTGGCTGGATGGCCGAGCCCAGAGAGTGGTGGTGAATGGAGTCAAATCCAGTTGGCGGCCGGTCACGAGCAGCGTTCCCCAGGGCTCAGTGTTGGGGCCGGTCCTGTTCAACATCTTCATTGATGATCTGGATGAGGGGATCGAGTGCACCCTCAGGAAGTTTGCAGATGACACCAAGTTGGGTGGAAGTGTCGATCTGCTGGAGGGGAGGAAGGCCCTACAGAGAGACCTGGACAGGCTGGATCGTTCGGCTGGGGCCAACTGCATGAGATTCAACAAGGCTCAGTGCCGGGTCCTGCACTTGGCTCACAACAGCCCCAGGCAACGCTACAGGCATGAGAAGGAGTGGCTGGAGAGCTGCCTGGCAGAAAAGGACCTGGGGGTGTTGGTTGACAGCCACCGGAACATGAGCCAGCAGTGTGCTCAGGTGGCCAAGAGGGCCAATGGCATCCTGGCTTGCATCAAGAATAGTGTGGCCAGCAGGACCAGGGAGGTGATAGTGCCCCTGTACTCAGCACTGGGGAGGCCGCACCTCGAGTACTGTGTTCAGCTTTGGGCCCCTCACTACAAGAAGGACATCGAGGTGCTGGAGTGTGTCCAAAGAAGGGCAACAAGGCTGGTGAAAGGTCTAGAGCACAAGTCTTATGAGCAGCGGCTGAGGGAGCTGGAGTTGTTTAGTCTGGAGAAGAGGAGGCTGAGGGGAGACCTTATTGCACTCTACAACTACCTGAAAGGAGGCTGTAGTGAGGTGGGGGTTGGTCAACAAGCGATATGACGAGAGGAAACGGCCTCAAGCTGTGCCAGGGGAAGTTTAGGTTGGATATTAGGAAAAACTTCTTCACCAAAAGGGTGGTCAAGCATTGGAACAGGCTGCCCAGGGAAGTGGTTGAGTCTCCATCCCTAGAGGTATTTAAAGAATGGATAGATGCGGTGCTCGAGGACATGGTATAGATGGACTTGGCAGTGATACGTTAACGGTTGGACTTGATGATCTTAAGGGTCTTTTCCAACCTTGACGATTCCATGATTATAAGATTAAAAGCCTATTTGCTTTAAAAAGTTTAATTACCTTTCTACTGTCCCCTTTGGGGACCCTCCTGCCCTATGCTACCTAGTCACCTGGTACCAATGACATTCCTGGATATGGCTGTAACAGATCAGAAATATTTTGTTTCTAGGAGACCGTTCAAGTAGTCAGAGACACAGGTGTAGCTCCCTCTTCAATCCCCTCGTCAGGTGTAAGACCCAGGTAGGGGCAGATGCATGACTGGAAATGAACACGCGGCTGCACAAACAGCATCATCAGCAGAAGGGTTTTAATTTTCTCGACTGAGCAAGCCTGTTGGGCAAACAGAGGATGGCCCAAAAATGCAGAGATGGAGGAGCTGTTCAGAATACTAGCTCAGCAACAGCAAAAAGGCATTAAACTAGTTTTTGAGGGAACTACTGCGAAAAGCCCTTACAGATTGACAACAGTAACTTTGTCTTAGAACTAGACTCTGGGAAGCAGTTGGAAGTTACAATAGGATTATGGAAGAAACAAAGACAATGTCAAAAGACAGCTCCCTAACCACCAATGATGTCCACACAAATGCCAAAAATTCCAAACCATCTGAGAAGTTCTGCAGTATGTCCTACCAAGCACCATTAAACTCTCTGGGACAACTAAAACCAGCTGGAAGAGTAATGCAGATCGTGACAGCTTGTTCATGAAGGACAACTGTGGCAAGGAGAAAAGAGTAACAAGGTTCTATAGTGTACTTCAGGAGTAGTGCATTTATTCTGAAATTCAAGAAAAGACAAAAGAGTGGACTGAAGTTAAGATGAAAGGCAGGGAAGAAAACAACAAAGGCAATACTATAGACGAAACAGATTTTCAAATTTTGAAGCAAATACAGACATTTTTTCTTAACTAGTTATCTCAACTACCCAGAAGACAGCCTATGATGGTAAAATACAGGAATTCACTAGCTCAGGCACTGGGTGAGAAAGTGATGCAACACAGTTACTAGAAGTATGCAAGGATCTTTTTTGCTTAAGAAAGCTGAGAAGGTTACCAAGAAAGGACATTTTATTCTGACTAAATAATAGAGGAATTAGTGTTGAAAATCGAGATGTGATAGATAATTGTGTCACAATCACAAAACAATGAAGTTTAGCATTGTCAGAACAGCAGGATTCTGAGTGTGACAGGATGAGGATAATGGGCTTGCGACAGGCATCAAAGAAGAACAAATAATTACAAGACGCATAGAATAGAAGGCCTCTGAGAAAAGACTGAAGGAAATGAGTTTGTTCAGTCCCCTGGGAAAAAAATAATCAGCCTAAAAAGGCAACTAAAAATACTGAGATCAGCTTTTAGGGGGGAAAAAAAAAAAGAAACAAAAAAAGCAAACAAACAAAACAAACATACAATTGTAACTTTAAAGGAAAATGAAGTTTTAAAACTGATTATTTTTGGAGGCTGTGGAATCACTTGCCTCCTTATCTGGTGACCTAAGAAGAGATCAGAAAAATATCTAATCAAGGATGATTTAAGTGATTCATCATACCTATATACAGAGGAATTAATTAGATTCATGTCTGGAAAAACCTCCTGGCCCTATACTTCCACATTAGTGATACACAGATTTCACAGCAGTAAGCTTTTATTGCTTATTAAAACATTTACAGGCTTCTTTAAGGCAAGAAAATCAAGAGATTCAGCTCTACGTCTTTCAGCACTGTACTGATTTATTTCCAAGCAAATTAAACAGAAAGACTTCAGTAAGAAATGGATTTGTATGTAAAGGAAATTGTGAGTAAGAAGTCAAACTGGAGCACAAGGCCTCACAGTAGCTAAGGCCCTAGTAAGGAACCATGATAGCCCACAGCAGAAGTGTGAAAAACAAGTTACCCTGCTGCTCTGGCATGTGCTCCAGCACATACGGTAAGAACCTGACCATGACAAATTGGATCTAGGTAGAGATCTAGGGCTAAAATGGAATAATTATACCTAGCAACTGAAAAATGTAAACCAAATCCAAACACTCTAAGCTGGTAATAATAGGTGAATTTTGGGCTGCCAAGCCACTCACACTGAGGCAATCCTGTTGATAACACTACATAAAGCTTACATTGTCTGTATAAAAATATGAAGTATGAAATCTGGGTACGGATGTAGCAAAACTGGGACCAATGTCAAAAAAGTAATTATGAGAGGGCTGTTCACTTGGGGAGAGTTTTGGGAGAGACAAAGAGGTACAAGGCTAAGAAAAGCTGGGCCCAAACTTGGAAAAAAATGGAGAATAAAATACCAAATAGAGAACAAAATGCCCAACTGAGTGGAGAACAAAGGAAGGTGGGTCTTCCAGTGGTAGGTGTATGGACATCTGCAGAGGGTAGTAATGCTGTCATGTGGATTCAGGTCCCTGGGGAGGCTGGAAGAAATCCCTTGGGCTGACATGCTGGACTCTCCATCAGGTTTATGTTCTTAAGATTTGGCGGGGGGCAGGGGGGAGGATGTGGAGGCAGGAAATAGATTTACACCTCAATACTTAAAAAACTGTAATTTAGTAGTAATCACATATGTGATTCCTTAGAATCTGCATTCTGTATCATTATAAAATTGTAAATTGGTATACTTGATTGCATATAGATCATTTTGCATAGACTATTTTGCTGCTCTACCTATTTCCTTTTAGAGTGTTCATTAATCAATAAACAACTTAATAGTTCACATCAGCTAAGTCTCAAGTCTCCATTCTAAAGGGGGAGTGTCAAACCTTGGCAGTAACAGAAATGCATCTACATAGCAACTATTTCTGACATTCTTATAGGATGTATGAGTGAGTTTATGTGATAAAATCTCACCCACAAAGCTTCACAGAAAGACAACGGCAGGGGCGAAGCTCAAATCATACGCTGCCCCAGCGACACCCAGGCCTATCCCAGGAGCCATCAGCCCATCAAAGACCCACCTCCAGAAGCCCAGAGGAGCACAGAGGCATGGAATTGCAGATGGGAACGCAAACTACAGACTCCGAAGGAAGGAACACCTTGTCCGGGTCCCTCCCAGAGCTGACCCACGAGAGCCTCAGCCCCCATGTCCAGGTGTGAAACCCACCAAGACAAGTCATTAGGAGTAGACCTCTGGATCACCTTTCAGACTAGGTGGGGTCGCTGTCCAGGGGTGTGGAACACATTATGGGATGTGGGGGAAGAGCATTTGGGGATTGCACAGAACTCATTACAGGAAGTTTAGGGGAGGAACCAAAGAAAACAGATAGATTTAGGTGATTTGGTGAGGAACGAGTGTGGGAAGATAGAGGAGTAAGCGGATAAAAAGGGCTGGTGGCATGTGAATAGTGGGCTGGTCAGTACGCTTGTCCGGCCATGCCCTGTGCCTGGCCAGCGCAGCCTGTCCTATTTTCTTGTTAAATGCCTTCCTAACTGGTTCCTGTGTGAGGGACTGTTTGCTTGATGCATGTGTGTGTACATGGGTCTGGGTGCAGCAACTGGAGTCAGACCATTAGCTGGAGGGCCCGTGTGTCTGTGGTGCCAGCACTGCAGCACGTGCAAGTGTGTGATTACCAGCAAAGATGAAGTGGGACTGGCTAGTGAGCAGGGGAAGGGACCCGGGAGCCAGGAGCAGAGGGGCCTCTAACAGGCACCCCTGGTGGGAAAGATCATGTGCATCTCCAAGGGCGAGAGCACAGCGGGGTCGGCTCGGCTATGGGACCAGAGGAGTCCTGGTCAACTGTGTGTGTGTGTGCACACGTGCGTGCAAATGACCTGGTCAGTACCAGCAACTGGAGCAGGGCTGTGGCCTCAGGGGCTTGTATGCCCTGATGCCAGCAACCGGGACCCAGGGGCAGCTATTGAGTGACGGGATCCACATTTCCCATATGTACATATATGGGTCTCACTAGGGGAGCCAGTCCTTCCCTGCGAGAGAGAGGAGCAGGATGAGGCCCCTGGTGCTGTCTGTGCTCGTGTGAGTGCTCTGTGTGTCTGTCTGATCTGGCTGTGTGTACATGTATACGCGTGGCGTTCACATGTGCTGCGTGCATTGTGCCTACTGGGAACCCAGGCTCAGCCTTGCTACTGGATGGACGTGGGGACACGGAGCACCAGCAGCCTCACCTCCCTCAGGCTGCCGGATCCAGTATGATGTGTTTTCCTCTAACAGTGTAGTCCTAAACCAAACATAGACAAGATCTAGAAACCTGATAAGCAAGCAATGCACTGTACTCCTACCAAGCTAAATCAAAATCAGTTTGACTTATATCATTACGGGTTAAAAAAATGATTAAATAAAAATATTAACAAATATGGAGTCTTTCTACCAATCACCACTAGAAAAGTGTTTTTGAAGAAACATTGTAAAAGTCTAGTTTGCTCCATTAAACTAACAAAGAAATAGGTAGCTGCAACGCCTAAGCTATTTCTATGATAAACCTTGTGCTATTGCTTCAAGTTTGTAATATTTTGATTATTTTTGTACTGAGACAGAAAGGGATGCTCCAAGAACATAGCTAGCAGTCATAAATTATTGATTTCTATCTAATCCCTTCCTGACAGTGGGCAAGTCACATAAAATCTCTCCTTTAGTTTTCCTATCTGTAACAAGCAAATAGCATGACACAAAAACTTATGAGGCTACTATACTGCAGAGAAAATTAATCAGTGCTTATTCTTAGTGAATTCTGAAAGTGAAAAGGACAATTTCACTTCATCAGTGAGGAGTCCTAAAATGACACAGTACTGGCAACATGAAATACAGTGGAGAAGAGGAAGAGAAACATTTTATTTTTTAATACAATTTCTATAAGCACAGGGAACAATTACACCCTATTTCCTTCATCTACTTTATTTTTGTAGCAGGGATGAAAATAAAACGTAAAACAAGGCCTATTTAAACGCTCAGTTTATAAATACAGAAACGATGTCATCCTGAAACAAATCTCCTGAAGATAATAATCTCAGAGAATTTATGAGAAATGTGTACTTGGTACATAAGCGCATGCAACAGCAGTAATTAAATCAAACATATCTCAAGCACATTAATTATATGTGATGTGAATTTTTCACTGCAAGTTAAATCAGGCGTACTGCAGCTGACTGAGATTTAAATACCTATAAATAGGGACTGTGAATTTAACTGTAAAATGTATCACCAAATTCTCTGTGCACCCTGACAGAAATGCAGGAGGTTAGGAATAGGATTATTTTATTTTCTTTAAATCAAACTGGACAGCACTTAAAATCAGATATGCTTATAAGATAGTGAAGAGGTGTCACAAATGGAGTGAGGAGTTAGTTACTCTTCGTGACACAAGATCATAAGGTCCTCCAAGCATTAAATAGCTGGCAGCAAGCTGAAGTGCTACAGCTTCTTGTTTGAAATTGATGCTAAATTTTTCAGCAAGAGTAGAGAATTTCTCAGTTTATATGGTTTAGGGCTGCTTGGGCAGTCCTATTTGCTGTACCTCGCTGAAGGGAATGGGCATCAGGAAGAGGTCACATTCCTTGTAAACGTCTCTACATATTACAGGAAACACTTCTAACGGCAGAGAGCAATTCAGCAGTTTCACAGCATGGCAGTTCCACTCCCACCGCAGGGCAGACCCAGATCCTCTTCAAAAGGCTCACAGGCCAAGACACAGACTGATCCCCTTAATCCACATATGCTGCCTATCTAATCTTGAAACTACTTTGCAAGGAAAACTGCCAGTGGCTTCAACGAGAGCTCTAGGAGTGGCCACAGGCTCTGTCACCTGCTACAAAATATTTAAAATCCAGTTCATTCTCCCTTTAAAAGTTGCTTGAAAAAATGACATCAAAACGGCAAATCCTTCTTCTGGTAGAATTCAATAATGGCATTTTATTAAGCCCACTCAGCTCAGCAGACTGGGGTGACAAAGAGAAAAGGCTGAAAAACCTTCCAAACGTAAGTTTTGCATTAACAATGCCGCCTTACAACCCATTAAAAAAGACTACAGAGTTTTCAAGACATGGGATTTAAAAACCTATAATCTCACAGACACCGGCCTCAAAATAATGGCCCAATTCAACTTTGTTGAATTTTATCAGGGATTAACATCACCTGCTTTAAGCAATTTATTTTCTAATTCCATGGACAGTGGGGGAGGCAAGCTTGAGAGTTTGTTCCCGGAAAAAAGGATCAGATCTTTCCTTCCAAATGGTAATCACAGATATCAGTCCCAGCTTCTCAGCCAACTACGTAATCCCAAGGGATTGGACTTTGGTGGAACCATAACGGGCAGCACATCAGTTGGCTTCCTGAAACACAGACTGCTCTTTCGCACGGCAAACTTGTGCGCTGTCCTCAGAGATGGCCTACGACTACTTAAGGTATAAACAACAGGTTGTCATCCACACGTTTGCTTTATCAGCAGACATCCCCAGAGCTGAACGCACATGGAGATACGGAAAACAACTTATATTTTAACTACTTAGGATCAGAAGTTGCAGGCGCAGTAGCAGGCTGAATGAGTGCAGTATGTAGACAACCATGCTGTATGGAAAAACTTACAAGGTCAAGTTTATCCATTTCACATTTCTCAAGTGCAGCTGAGTGACAAAATAACCTCAGTCTGCAAACTCCAGCCCCAATGACACCAGTCATGCAAGTGGACCCCACAACCCATGCTACAAACAAGCAAATCTTTGTGTATGCACGGAAGGATCTGTTCTTGTAGTCCTCCCTTTGAGTCAAGCGTCCTACAAGGTATGAACCTTACACTGCACAGCATCTAGCTCTACATGAGGCAAATACATTGGCAAAAACAAACTCTAATTTTTTTCAGCTAATTTTAAGTATGTCTTCAAAACATACTTTCCAGAGGTGTCCTGGGAAGACTGAAAAGGCACTTTAACACCAGGGGTTTAATCTGAAATACTTTTAACGTGAAGCAAGTTAAATATAGCGTTGTGAAAAATGCTGTCAAAGTTTCTTGCTTTCTCCTCCTTGGCTCTAACTTCAGAAATACACTAAGGACCGTTTTTCTGAATGCAAGTGTTGTTTTGCCATTGTATTCTATATTTTATGTACAAGTTCAGTGTTGAACAAAACCCCCCAAAGGATCAAAGTTCACATTTCAGATAAAGGTTACTAGGCAGAAAGAGAAGAGGAGTACAGAATTTGCAAAAAAAAATTAATTAAATGTGAAAATCTATAGGGACCTATAAGGCCAGGATAGTCAAGGTAAAGATACAACTTAGAGGAATAAAATATCTAATTGGATTGATTTCATCATCTAGACTGCTTGTTTTTTGCATATTTTAAAATACTTCTAATGCCCTCTAGACTAGTGCATCTTAAGATTTACTGCTCGAGAACTAGGCATCGGTTTTAAATGCTGTAAACACACCTTTATGGACCAAAAGGGCACTAAATATGCTCCCTCACATATTACCCAAAGGGTAATAGTTGCATGTATTCAATACAGAGGGCTCTCTCAGTCTGTGTAGCCCGGGATTCCTTCTTGTGGAGTTCGCAGGAATCGAGACCAGAATTCAAGCAGCAAACCAAACAAACTCACAACCAAACCACAAGACCTCATTCAGACCTCAGCTGGAATGTCACAGTCAGAAACAATAAACAGGCGCAGAGGCCATGCACAAGGATACAATTAGGACAAGCTTTCTAGTTCTTTACAAGAAGAGTCTAGAGGAGCTGAACTTGATCTTAACATAAAAACCTGAGAAGTTGGAAATAAAAAACGCCAACCTTTTTAAACTGAAGGATGATTTTGGTAAAAGGACAATTAGGCATAAATAAAATCTGGACAGGTGTCCTGGTTTCAGTTGGGATAGAGTTAATTTTCTTCCTAGTAGATGGTATAGTGCTGTGTTTTGGATTTAGTATGAGAATAATGTTGATAACACACTGATGTTTTGGTTGTTGCTGAGTAATGTTTATAATAGTCATGGACTTTTCAGCTTCCCATGCTCTGCTAGGTGCACAAGAAGCTGGGAGGGGGCACAGCCAGGACAGCTGACCCAGACTGGCCAAAGGGCTGTTCCATACCTCATGGTGTCATGCTCAGTATAGAAACTGGGAGAAGAAGAAGGAAGGAGGTGACATTCAGAGTGATGGCATTTGTCTTCCCAAGTAACCGCTACGCCTGATGGAGCCCTGCTTTCCTGGGGATGGCTGAACACCTGCCTGCCCATGGGAAGTAGCGAATGAATTCCTTGTTTTGCTTTGCTTGCGCACGCAGCTTTTGCTTTACCTATTAAACTGTCTTTATCTCAACCCATGAGTTTTCTCACTTTTACTCTTCTGATTCTCTCCCCCACCCCACAGGGGGAGAGCGAGCGAGCAGCTGTGTGGTGCTTAGTTGCCAGCTGGGGTTAAACTACGACAAGAGGACATAACAAGTTGGTTCTGCAGCGGCTTTCAAATGCAAGGTCTAGTGGAAGCAAAAAAACCTTCAACCCTAGCTGTTCTTGAAACACCAAAATTTTATGTACGGAATTATCTGAGACATCAGAAACTGGAGCATGGCATTTCTATCTAAGTTTCCCTCTCTTCTTGTTTTGAAAGGATAACTCTATACTTCTGAATGAGGAAGTTCCTGAAATGCTGTGAGGTTGAGAAAGCATCGCAACACACTCTCTCTGGTTTTACACTTTTTCCTAACCATTCATGGCTAGAAACAGGACACTTGGATAATGGACTTTACTAACACTGTAAAACTATTCTTGTGGGCTGTTTTTAATCAGTGCAGTTTTGTTAGATTTTTGCAAAAATGCTACAGTAATGCGGTGTAGTTGTATATAGCTTACATTTAACTGACCGGCATTTAGCTGATCAACATTTTCACAACATGCAACTCCACTAATAAAAGGTATATCACAAGCTGTCTTTTCAGCGGTTGCATCACACAACAGCTATGGCACTGTTGCAGGCAAAACAATCTTGACTCAGGGAGTTTTACTTCATTTCACCTATTGCCAATTAAGACAAATTTCTGATTATTGAATTGGGTATTGAGAAAAAAACAATTAAACGCTTAGGGAAACACTTTTCCTCTCCCTTCTCCAGGCTCAACTTCAGTCCAACACCTTTTCCTCCCCCTTCCCACTGTAGACTTCTCTTGTTTTCACCATGTTACAGTTACTCCGCCCCAATTCCTATGGTCAAGCAACAGGCAATGCAGGAGGTTGGATCCAGTGTTGTATGGTTTCTTTCTGCTGCTCCTTGCTTCCTAACTCTCTTCCTCCACTGATGCTTGCTTCTAACTCATTTCCTCCACTCCAGCTTGAGTTCCTCCATGGGCTGCAGTGTGTCAGGGGTGTCCCTGCCCTGGTGTGAGTCCTCCAAGACCTGTGATCTCTTGGGGCAACCTGCCCCAGTCTGGGTTGCTTGGGAGCTGCAGTCCCTTGGGAGTGACATTGGTCCAGCATGGGTCATCTCCTGCCAACAGTGCACCTCCAGCCACACCTCCTCCGTTTCTCCTCCCTTCCAGTAGACACTCTCTGAAGTAAGTCTGAGCAGCAATGCCATGTGCTTCCCTGACTGGCTGAGGTTTTGGTGCACGACAGGTTGTTTTAATGGATTTTAGACCTGGCTGGAAGTGGCCATGACTGGCTGTATTGGGTTTGCATGGCAAGGTTTTGTTAGCAGGGGGGCTGCAGGGCTGGCCTCTGTGAGAATAGACCAGGGGCTGCCCCATGCCGTGTAACAGAGCAATCCATGAAGGACTGTATCCCATGGGAGGGACCCCATGCGGGAGCAGGGTAACAGCGTGAGGAGGAAGGAGCAGCAGAGAGGAGCTGTTGCGGACTGACCACGACCCCTCCCATTCCCCATCCCCCAGCACTGCACAGGGTGCGGAGAAGGCACAGGAGTCATGAATGAAGGAGTGAAGTTGAGCCTAGGAAGAAGGGGGTAGGGGAAAAGTGGCCTAGTTTTGTCTTTCTTTCTCACCATCCTACTGTATTTTAAATTGGTAATAAATTAAATTCATTTTCCCCAAGTAAAGTCTATTTTGCCCATGACACTAGTAAGTGATTTTCCTATTCTTTATCTCAATCCTGTATCATTGCCAGGGGCTCTGCCACCCTTGGAACAGGGCTCAGCTTTTGTCCTTTTATAATTTCATCAGGTCCCTGTTGTTCAGTTCCTCTGAACAGCAGCCCTGCCCTCCAATATATCAACTAGTCCTCCCACTAAGGTGTCATTTGCTGAAATTTGTGAGTGTAGTCACTAACGACCCAAAATAAAAAAAAAAGATGGAAAATAGTTGTACATGAACCAGAATAATTCCTGATTGCTCATTTTTAGCACTCATTTACTTTGTATTGATTTGACATCATTGTTTTGCTTTTATATTGTAAAAGAAACTTAATTCCAATTTGAAACACTTTCATAAATTTAACTATACCACTCTCTTTGAAACGTCTAGAAACTTTATACCACACTAGATAGAAAGATGTGCCAAGGTACAATTTGGATTGAAATTCAACCTACAGAAATGCTGAGATAAATTAATTACGGTACCCACTCATTTATACTGAGGCCCTCTGTAATACTTCTATTTACCAGATGTCTGCTGGAAATACAATACAGCAGAGAGGAAACAGTCTAGGAGGTTCCTGGAGTGTGTGGAAGATAACTGCCTGACACAGCTGGTGAGGGAGCCAACTAGGGAGGGCACCCCGCTGGCCCTGTTGTTGGTGAACAGAGAAGGGTTGGTGGGTGATGTGACGGTTGGAGGCCATCTTGGGCACAGCAATCATGAAATGATAGAGTTTTCGATTCTTGGGGAAGTAAGGAGGGGGGTCAGCAGAACTGCTCTCTTGGACTTTTGGAGGGCAGACTTTGGCCTGTTTAGGAGTCTGGTTAGCAGAGTCCCTTGGGAGGCAGTCCTGAAGGGCAAAGGAGTCCAGGAAGGCTGGACATTCTTCAAGAAGGAAATCTTAAAGGTGCAGGAGGGGGCCATCCCCATCTGCTGAAAGAAGAGCTGGCAGGCAAGAAGAGTGGCCTGGCTGGACAGAGAGCTTTGGCTGGAACTCAGGAACAAAAGGAGAGTTTATGACCTTTGGAAGAAGGGGCAGGCAACTCAGGAGGACTACAGGGATGTCGTGAGGTTATGCAGGGAGAAGATTAGAAGGGCCAAAGCCCAACTAGAACTTAATCTGGCTACTGCCATAAAAGACAACAAAAAATGTTTCTATAAATGCATTAGCAACAAACGGAGGGCTAAGGAGAATCTCCATCCTTTATCGGATGCCAGGAGAAACATAGTGACAAAGGACAAGGAAAAGGCTGGGGTACTTAATGCCTTCTTTGCCGCAGTCTTTAATAGTCAGACCAGTTGTTCTTGGGGTACCCAGCCCCCTGAGCTGGAAGACAGGGACAGGGAGCAGAATGAAGGCCCATAATCCAAGGGGAAATGGTTAGCGACTTGCTACACCACTTAGAAACGCACAAGTCTATAGGGACGGATGGGATCCACCCAAGGGTACTGAGGGAGCTGGCAGTAGTGCTCACCAAGCCACTTTCCATGATCTATCAGCAGTCCTGGCTAACAGGGGAGGTCCCAGTTGACTGGAGGTTAGCAAATGTGATGCCCATCTAAAAGAAGGGCTGGAAGGAGGATCTGGGACACTACACACCTGTCAGCCTGACCTCGGTGCCGGGGAAGGTCATGGAGCAGAACATCCTGAGTGCCATTACATGGCACGTATGGGACAACCAGGGAATCAGGCCCAATCAGCATGGGTTCATGAAGGGAAGGTCCTGCTTGACCAATCTGGTCTCCTTCTATGACACGGGAACCAGCTTAGTAGATGAGGGAAAGGCTGTGTATGTTGCCTACCTGCACTTCAGTAAAGCCTTTGATACCATTTCCCACAGCTCACAGCTTGGATGACTATACTCTTCGCTAGGTAAAAAACTGGCTGGATGGCTGGGCCCAAAGAGTTGTGGTGAATGGAGTTAAATGTAGTCGGCAGCCGGTCACAAGTGGTGTTCCCCAGGGCTCAGTACTGGGGCCAGTTCTGTTTAATATCTTTATCAATGATCTGGATGACGGGATCAAGTGCACCCTCAGGAAGTTTGCAGATGACACCAAGTCGGCCAGGAGCGTTGATCTGCTTGAGGGCAGGAAGGCTCTACAGAAGGATCTGGACAGGCTGGATGGTTGGGCCAAGGCCAACTGTATGAGGTTCAACAAGGCTCAGTGCCAGGTCCTGCACTTGGGTCACAACAACCCCAGGCAATGCTACAGGCTGGGGGAAGAGTGGCTGGGGAGCTGCCTGGCGGAAAAAGACCTGGGGATATTGGTCAACAGCCAGCTGAATATAAGCCAGCAGTGTGCTCAGGTGGCCAAGAAGGCCAATGGCATCCTGGCTTGTATCAGGAATAGCGTGGCCAGCAGGACTACGGAAGTGATCGTCCCCCTGTACTCGGCACTGGTGAGGCTGCACCTCGAGTACTGTGTTCAGTTTTGGGCCCCTCACTACAAGAAGGACATCGAGGTGCTGGAGCGTGTCCAAAGAAGGGCAATGAGGCTGGTGAAGGGTCTAGAGCACAAGTCTTATGAGGAGCGGCTGAGGGAGCTGGGGTTGTTTAGCCTGGAGAAAAGGAGCCTCAGGGGAGACCTTATCACTCTCTGCAACAACGTGAAAGGAGGTTGTAGCGAGGTCGGGGTCGGTCTCTTCTCCCAAGTAACAAGTGATAGGACAAGAGGAAACGGCCTCAAGCTGCACCCGGGGAAGTTTAGGTTGGATATTAGGAAAAACTTCTTCCCCGAAAGGGTTGTCAAGCGCTGGAACAGGCTTCCCAGGGAAGTGGTTGAGTCCCCATCCCTGGATGTATTTAAAAGACGTGTAGATATGGTGCTTAGGGACATGGTTTAGTGGTGGACTTGGCAGTGCTAGGTTAACAGTCGGACTTGATGATCTTAAAGGTCTTTTTCAACCTAAATGATTCTACGATTCTGCTGCAAAGAGAGGTATAGCATAAGAATCTGAGCAGAATGGATTTGAGGATTATATTTGCAAAATAGTACCCAACATATTGCAGTTCACTCTCCCTTCCTGCATAAGCAATTTCTATTTGTGTTCTCTCAGGCATACTGTTCTATTTGTGACATGAACTGAATTATATTGCTATTCTCAATTACTTAGAGATATGACAGTATTTTGCACTGAACTGATCCCCTTCAAATTTCTTCATTTCCTCTGGGAATTATCTCGGACATTTTCCTTAATGTAGAATCACTCAGTAAGCAAAAAGAGAGAGCAGAGCTGGTTTTAGAGACAGGGAAATTGAGCAACAGGAACATCAGCCTACAGAACTGATTGCTCCAGGCTTCAGTTGTGGCTTTGACATTATTAATCTGCAAACATCTACTCTCCTTTTAAACTGCATCACAGAACTTGCATTCAAAGGAAACAGGCAGGAAACAAGCCATAATCACAGCTCACAGAGAAAATGTGTCCTAACCCAATCCGTGCTCCACCATAAATCAAAGCTTCTTGTGAGACTACCAGCCACACAGGATCTGTGTCAGGTGAAAATACTTCACATGTCTAAAGTGTAGAGGCTTCAGATTCTGTCAGAGAGAGGCTCAGCTGATCTGAGCTCTCTGGGATTTCACATCTACTTAAGAAGCAAGAAAGCCAGACTCCTTCCACTCCACCTACGGATAACCTGTGCAAGGAGGATGCTCAGATGTGTTACAATTTCTAACCAACATGGGAGACAGCTAGCGTTCAATATAGAACACAAATTAACAGGTTTAAAACACTAGTAAACAAGCAGCCATTACATTGGGTTTACAGCCCTCACTTAAAACCATGAACCATAAACAGACATATACCTCCTGGGTATATGTCCTAAGATTTCAGCTCAGCATCTAAATTATATATTGGAAATCACTGGTTACAATTTTGACAAAGCCATTGGTATTCTCTCAAACACATACATGGTTCTTACCTTGCCTGCTACAGATTACGTATGAAATCTAATGAGTACAAAGGAAAAAATAATGGACAGAGTCAAGAGATGTAGAAGTAGTCATAAAACGATATATATGAGTATTGCGATGGAGGTACTCTTTCTGTGAACACTTGGGATTACTGCTTCATGAATTCTGTTGCTCAGACAACTCAAAAGGACCTCAAGTCCCTATGGCTTTCCATTCTTTGTCTTCTAAACTACCTTTGTTATTACTACAACAAAGTTAATTCTAACACGTGAAGAAATCCTCATCAGACAAGAAACAGATAAATCTACAATGAGTCCAGAGCTATACAAGCAATGGTTGTCCAGTACACATAACTGCCTAATCAACTGGCAACCGCCAAATTTATATATAAATGAGTTCAGCTTGTCTCCTTCTCAGAGGAGAAAGTCAATGCATTTTCCCATTATCTGATCATCAGTTTCATTAAAAATGAATAGCTTTATTTATTTTTGAGGTCTCGACTCTTCCTCCAAATTTGGCTGGAACTAACCAGCAAGGGTACTGCTGGGAGAAAAAAGGAAAATGGAGGCTTGTACAAATTTCTCTACTTCTTTATATTACCAAGTTGGGGGGTGTGTGGGGGGAAAGACAGGGCATGTTTAACCCCCCTTCAGTGGATTGATTTTACCTGTGTCTACAAAAACAATCAAACCACAGCGTTACGTGACAGCAAACCAAAAACTCTGCAATTGCTGAGTCATATCTTGAGATGCCATCTGACACAATTGTATCAATGTCCCTGTCCCTGAAGTCAGCATCAGTGACACTGATGACATTTCTGATATGTGTATTTACCCATTCTCAAAGGCCTCCAAGCATGCACGGTTACTTAGTCAGATTTGAGTGTTTCAGTATGCTTACTGTTGGTAAATTTTTCCCAAGATCTCATCTGACTCTTCACCATTTCGGTGGAAGCTGGTCAGTTATACCCAGTCCTGCCAAACCAAGCACAGATTGCCTGCCGCCTCTTTACCGCAGCTATTTTCAGTGCCCTCTACAAATCCTCTCTGCTTTGGCCTAAACAATCCCCACTTGATAGTGGGGATTCACTCTTCACGGTCTTGCCTGTCCACCTATAGACTTCCAGTACCCTCCTTCAGACTCTCTCCAGCTCTCTCCAAGACAGCGTGCCAAACGGGATATGCCACCTAAGCCCTCGCCGAGCACCTTCATGCCTCTCCTAAGGCTATACGCTCGTTCTCTCAGTACAGCAACTGCCTTTCAGTAACAATACAGCACTAACAACCCATCTCACACTGTCATTAGCTGCAAGCCCCCACAGAGGTTTCTGCAGACCTGCTACCTAGCCAGCTGCTCCCTTACCAGGGTACCATGCACCTTGCTCTGGTCCCTGCTGAAGAGCACCTCCCTCTCCCTTCCCCCTGTGAAGACTCATCGCGATTGTTTTTCTGTCCTCCAACACCCTGGTAGGGCCCCCCAGACTGCTGCCTCTTTATTCTAGTTTTCACACCTCTAATGAAAATGTTGAGTACTACTGACAAAATCCTGCAAAATCCACTGTGATGCACGTTTCCATTTCAACAATGAGTTACTAGATTCCTCTCTGTGGTTTGCATAATAAGTCTAACAGCTGAGATTAGAATGAATCTCACAGCAAGCTCGAAGTGGAATTCACTCAGCCTCTTCCCACTGCCACTGAAACAAATAAATAAATCTAGACCAGAAATGTATCAGGAAACCTTCTGCAAAGAGAAGAAAAATACTAAATTTAATATTTAAAAAAAAAAATTACCCAAAAAAGTTGACTCGACTTGCAAGACAAGGATACCTTTGTACCTCACACTTACCAGAGCAAAAAAATTAAAAACACTGCCAAAATAATCAATCATCAAAACAGTCATAGTCTTTGAACAATTTTCCCTCAGGAAGTGGAATTAAAAATGCAGAAGGCAACAGACTGATAAAATCATACATTGATAAAACAAAATCAATCTTTAAAATTCTTAAAAAGGGAAAAAAGTAACTTACTATGCTCCTGCACTAGACAACCACACAGAGCTCCCATTACTTTAATATGTAGGCACTTCACAGAAGAACAAACTCTAACAATAACTAGCAGCAGGCTAAAAATCCCTTCTTCTGCCACTAACCAACAAGTTTTCACCCATGAAAGATGTAAGAAAAAAGGGACAAAATGCCTCAGTTCAGGTTCAGCCAGTAAACCCCGCCATAGCATACATGATTCTGCGTTTCAGCAGTAAAAACCCCGGTACTTCAAGAGTGCTACTGTGTGATACCCCCAAAAGGCATTCCTGCTTTCTGAGATGTAATGAAGTACCACCTCCTCCATGAACAATACTGAACAGCATCCTCTGAGAGAGGCATCGAAGAAACCAGCAAGTCATTCTTCAAGTCAAACAGGAATTGCAACACTAACACTAATAGAAGATGGCATACTTTTGAAGGCAGATTGTTATCTTTTCCTACAACGATGGAGTGGGACTATTGCTTGGCACTCTTACGCCTTCTGCTTAAGTGGAATTAATAGCGATTAAATTCTGAATGAAAATTTATCAACTGGGAAAGAAAAATGGGAAATTGAGTAGAAGGTCAAAGCACAGGCTAGAAAATTAAAAGAAATTCAAATCTTATGAGATCCAAACAAGCTTAGTATTCAATCTGAAGTTTAGCATTAAACTCCTAACAAACAAACAAACAAACGATCCACAAAAACAACCCCCCAAAAAAGTAAACAGCCTAACAGCCTCCATAGCAACTGCATATTTTCCAATATGGCAGAGTTCTTTCATAGTCTACCTGAGTAATCAGACATACAGAGTGAAAACACCATGGTATTGTAGGAAAAGGATAACTACGGAGTAATTGTGCTGGCTTATTGTTGTAAGGTGGATAAAAATGCTGGCAAGAGACAAACCTAGTTATCATCATACTGCTGAGAATAAAAAATGTCCACTGTATTTTCATCTGTCAATTCAGATAACAATATCCAAGACAGAAAACAAAATACAAAAAAGAAGTCTAGATGCTATCCCTTTCCACTAAGCTATGCTAATACATTAATTTCGATCGTTTAAATTCTGTTTCATGGCAGTGAAAAGGTTATACACGAAATCAGCCTACTGTCTACCAAACCTATTTCTAACTGATGAGTTTTCCTCCCCATAGCCCACTATTTTTCATTGTACAGCAGCAGTGGCACAACCACTACTGATGGCAGGGATTCAAAATTATTTCAAATGTTTATTGAAAAATATCAAAAGAAAATACTTTTTCAAAGCAAAAGTCTGATTAACACAAAGTTCTACATTTCTTCTAAAGTAACAGAAAATACTCTCCAGAAGAGCTCATTCATTTGTAAAAAATTGTTTGTGCAAATAAAAATATTACTATTAACTGCATGATCTTTTTATGAAAGATCACTGCAACTGCAAAACGACAAGTGCTGAAACTAAGAAAAGCTATATAAGGTTTCTAATAATCTCCTTCACTAATTGTTTATTCAATTAATCATAACTCAACTGTCTGTGAGAAAGAAAAAGGGAAGTAAAAAAGGAAAAAGAGGTAGTCATGGTCAGATATATAGTGTATTCAGAATTACAAAAGAAATTGTCTTTTTTAAAAGCAAAACATGTAAATTCCATTTTTAGATACATGAATCCAAACTGTATACTTCATATAGCATCAACTCATTAAAAAAACATAAAGAACCCGAACAAAAAGTGTTCATCAAAGCCACAACCAAGAAAGAACTTCTTATAAAATATAAACCAGATGAATGTTATTTTATCTATATGTGAGCAGTTTTGTAGAGAGGCTATCACATATGTGAAGCATACCTAATCTTTTTCTACAACTTGAAATTAGTCAAACAAAAATGCATAGATATAATTAAGGCTTCATTAAAGATTTAATACATGATGTTGCTGATATTCAATTACCGTTTACCAAAAAGAAAACAAAGAACCACAGAAGCTTATAAGATTTACATCCTATGCATAATATTACACTAAAAAAAAAAAAAAACCCTATGATTAAACAGCCTGGAATCTAGGCTCTTTTATTAGGTTGATAATCCACAAACAATACTTTAATGTGATTAAACATTTCTTTATTTCTCATCCTTAACTTTTTAGCCACTGGCCAATTTTAAATTTATTTTATAAGAGTCTCAAAGATAATGGACTTTCTTTAAGTTTCATGGGCAATCCCAGTTCATCCTCCCAGTAAGAGAAAGGTGAGAAGTCTGGCAGTGGCTGGTAAACCAACCTATGGGCACGACCCTGCCAGCAGTTCAGCAGGTCTTCAGCCTGACGTTTTCCTCACCCTCTTCTGCTTCTTGACCAATTTCCTGGCTTTCCTGGGAGATGTGTAGTAAGGATATAGGGAGTGGGACAAGAAAGCAACAGACCACTAAAAGAAAGGCAGACTTATGAATTCCTTATGAATCATGAAAATCAGGTTCCATGCATCCTTGCGCTTGTGTAATTCCTTACGGGTTTTCTTCTCCAAAGCACCATGGGAATCGCAGTCCTGTGGCTGTCTTCAGTGCATCACACAGATCCCCAATGCATCACACAGATCTTCATTTAACCAGTCCTGGCTTTGGACCAGCCCCAGCCCCCTGATCCTCTCATGGAAGGTCTTCCCCATAGTAGCACTTTCATGTCCATGCCTAAAACCTTGCACCTACCTGTCACTTATACTGTGGCCCTGATGCGAGCCAGAAGACCTGCCTATCCCTTCCCCAGCTTCTCCATGATGCTACACAATAAACCTCCTACAGATTACAAAACACACCCCAAAATCCCATGGGAAAAGCCACGACGTAGCCATATTCAAGAGCCACACAAGGGTTCTGCGTGGGACATGCACAAGACATAGACAGGCCATTTGGTCTCTCGAGGGGAAAGGGGGAAGGGATTGTGCCCATTCCCTGAGAAAAGCTGTGCTAGCCACTCTTGTGCCAGGTTTCCTAAATTCACTTTCAATCATCTTCAAACATAAACTAACTGTATTGTGAATGTGAGTAGTCCAGACAGCCTGCTGCTTTGAATTATACAAGAAACTGAAAAGGCTTTAAATTTTAAAACACCTGGAGCTGACACAGTTTTACACCAGTGTAGCAGGGATAGGAAGGCGTCCCACCTTTGCCTGCCAGGTGCTGATGCCAGGACAGTGGAGGAGGTATGCAACGTGGTTACAACTCATACAACGGAAGATATTCTGTTTGTCTGCTGTTTAATATAAGAGATCTGCAGGTTTAATATAAGAGATTCTATAAAAACGTCCAAACATCATGCTATCCAAAAGTTTAGCTCCTTCTCAGTGTACAGAATCCACCTACTTAGCAAAGATTTCTTTGATGTATGATGTTTCTGCCTGCCTGTACTCCAGGACTGATTTCTTCTAAATTTTGCAACCTGCCTATTGAACTTTGCTGGGTTCTGACAAGACCACCAAATACGGACAAACTATGACAGAAAGCAAAAGATTAACCATTAAGCACTTCTCAAATACAGAAATCCAGATTTAGTAGTGCCAATTCCTTGAAAGGACATTTTCCCATCCATCTAATTTTGACACCATTTCCCACAGCATTCTCCTGGAGAAAATGGCTGCTCACAGCTTGGATGACTATACTCTTCGCTAGGTAAAAAACTGGCTGGATGGCTGGGCCCAAAGAGTTGTGGTGAATGGAGTTAAATGTAGTCGGCAGCCGGTCACAAGTGGTGTTCCCCAGGGCTCAGTACTGGGGCCAGTTCTGTTTAATATCTTTATCAACGATCTGGATGACGGGATCAAGTGCACCCTCAGGAAGTTTGCAGATGACACCAAGTCGGCCAGGAGCGTTGATCTGCTTGAGGGCAGGAAGGCTCTACAGAAGGATCTGGACAGGCTGGATGGTTGGGCCAAGGCCAACTGTATGAGGTTCAACAAGGCTCAGTGCCGAGTCCGGCACTTGGCTCACAACAGCCCCAGGCAATGCTACAGGCTGGGGGAAGAGTGGCTGGGGAGCTGCCTGGCGGAAAAGGACTGGGGGATATTGGTCAACAGCCAGCTGAATATGAGCCAGCAGTGTGCTCAGGTGCCCAAGAGGGCCAAGGGCATCCTGGCTTGTATCAGGAATAGCGTGGCCAGCAGGACCAGGGAGGTGATAGTGCCCCTGTACTCGGCACTGGTGAGGCTGCACCTCGAGTACTGTGTTCAGTTTTGGGCCCCTCACTACAAGAAGGACATTGAGGTGCTGGAGCGTGTCCAAAGAAGGGCAATGAGGCTGGTGAAGGGTCTAGAGCACAAGTCTTATGAGGAGCGGCTGAGGGAGCTGGGGTTGTTTAGCCTGGAGAAAAGGAGCCTCGGGTGACTTTATCGCCCTCTGCAACTACGTGAAAGGAGGTTGTAGCGAGGTTATATAGCAAAATTGCTTCCAAACAGAATATGCGCATATCCTCCAGAGATGTCGACAATGCTTCAAAGCCACCTCAGCTCAGTTCCCAAATAAGCCTTTGACAGTATGAATACCTAAATACTAAGGATAGACCTCCAGTTTATTCTAAATAAACGTAACTCCACAAAAGTGAATACAGCTTTGTGTCACTGACAGGGTTATAGCAGAGCTACAGAGATTTAAATCAGATGCCTCTAGACTCTTTTTCCCTCATTAAAAATATTGTTTCTTCTACATTCCTGAAGCAAGTGAAAATCATTGTTTGGGACTTGGCTAGTTATGCTAGAATCAGATCAGTGAGACCTACTAAGTCAAAGGATCTTTGAGACTCTCAGATATTTTCTATTTCCTACACATGTACTTTTTCAAATTCGCAAGGATTTGCAATCCTGGGATCCCCAGGAAGAAATCCCACTTAGGGAAGACATAGCTAAACTCGGGAAGAACGCTGCTGATAACACCCTGCACTTTAACTAATTTCCACCTCAGAGATTTTGGATGTTGCGGCTCAAAAGCACACCCTCAGGAGCTATCCAGGGCTTCCACGATGCCATGCTCTGCTAGCCTATTCATCTCTCGGAAAACACCAGCGTACTCATCTCTGTGGGGCATTTCTAGGAGCTACTCTAGAGCAAGCAGTTAGTGAAAAGGTAAACAGAAACACACAAGGTAATAACTACTATCAAAATAAACTAAGTGCTACTTTAAACAGAAAAGGTCATCTCCCACACATAGAGAGGATTATCAATTCATTACTTCTACCCTTACTCCCCCAACAGTGAAGCAGCAACGTCACCTTAATTTTTTTTTGTTGCTCTACATAGAAAGGAACAAGTAGAAGGGCACTTGAAAATACTTTCATTTCCAGGTATTTGCAGCACTTGATACATGTATAAGTTAAACCTTTGCACAAGCTTCAGTGAATTTAGCCAAAAGTCATGGAAGACTGTGAATTGCCTTAATAACAAGTCCCAGGCATCAGGCAATAGTCATTTAATTTCATGTTTTGTATTTATTGAAAAGATAAAGTTAATGTTATTCTAAACCTTAGTAGGTTCCTAGAAGTCACAAATTCTGCAGCTGAGCAGCCCTACCATTCCACCACTCTCTCAGTGACTTCTGATATGGGTTACATATGCAGCAACAACAACAACATCAGCAATTTATTACCAAACGTACAAACAAAAAACAAAAACAAATGTTGACAGTTCCCTGGCAGATCTTCTAGTGTGCCTTCAAACTCCTCAAAGCTACGGTGCGTCTTCAAACTCCTCAAACTACTAACACAACACAGGAAAAGCACAGCAGTCGTGAAGCACAACTGACAGGCAGACCACCAGAACAGCAAGTAACTTCTCTGTTTCACTGAACAGACTTCCACATCAGAAACCATCGCTGCAGCAGCCTTTTGGGTCACCTCACCAGTGAGCAACTCACACGCAGCACATGGCTGTGGGGACCACACTACCTTCTCCACCCTACTTCATCATTGTTCCAGTTCTAAAGATCTGGAAAGGTCTGGCAAATTAATGGATTTCACACAGCTTTCAAAAGCAGGGAAAACATCTTAAAGAGATAAAATATATCAGTATCTGCTGTATACCTCTTGTAGAAGCTGCTTCATTGGAGATTGTACAGTTTTTCAGCTCTGACTCAAAACTTAGCCTCTTCTCTGGCAAAAAAGTTGAGGGAGGAAGGGAAGGAGAAACAATATGTACAACCTGCTAGACCATTAAATACTTGCAAGCAAAAACATCCAAGGAATCAGCTAATTCAATGGCATGCTGTACAATAATTTTCTCAATTCTGAGTAGCACTGAAGGCACAACACTAGTTCAACACAATTGCAATCACACCATTTGCAATGGAAACCTCACCACTCAGTGGAGTCAGGCTTGATGCCTAATTATTGCCTTTTGGTCTTGTGCAAGTATGGGTTGTGATTGCTCAACAGGCACCACTGCCTGCTTTGCATGCTGAAGGTATTACAGTGATGGGTAAAATGTGGAAATGTGGGTATATGATAAAGAATATGATGAAATTCAGGATGATTACAGAGACAGCAATAGTCTACAGAAATAATGCTAATCAGTCTTCAATTACTAACAAGCATTTGCCACAATGCCAGATTTTAAGAGCATGGGAAACAAGATTTGGAGAGAAGCGACAGTAAGAATCCTCAGGGTCACAGCAGCACTGCTTGAACTGCCTGTGGGGAAGCAAGGAGGGATGTTCTGAAATAGCTCAAGGCATCATAGTATCTACTTCATCTTTACAGCAAAAAAAGTTTGTGTACAAACACACAGCACCTTCTTTTGATAGCCAGCTGTGGCAGCCAAAGACACCTCAGCTAGAAATTATACTCTCCCTGGAAGGAAAATCTATCAGGACCTAAAAAAATCTTTGTTGATCTATGTTAACTCCCAGATCCTATAAATAATTTCCAAACATACTCCCCAGCACTCTTTCAGTTAATCCAGCATTATTATCACAACTTCTCCTAACATTTAGAATTATTTTTTCCAACACCTTTAACTCCCAAACATTTGTCTTTGTTTTACCACTTTCAGAAAAATTAACTAACACCCTTCCCATGCTGGACGTTATTTCATTGAGGGTATTTGTACAGTGTTACCTTTTTTCTCTTAATCTCTTTTTACCCAGCACCTGTATTCTGCTCCCTCTGCCACTCCCTGTGCATCTATCTGATCCTTACAATTTAAGTCGATTTTTCTACAGATTTTACTTTCCCTGTATTTTTTAAGGAGGAAAGGCATGTAGCACAAATTGTGGGAATGTTTGGAATTGCATCAAAGATATAGACCCATTGGTATAGGGCGCACTTTTTAGGAGCATTCCAATCACTTGCAAAGGAATAAAAAAATTGCTACAAAGCGTGCCCATATGCAATTACACTATGATCAACTGTGAGACAGGTGATAACTGACTCACCAATAACTTCTGATCTCCCTTTGCAAGGATCAAACACACTCATGTTAATTCCCAACCTTTACTATATTTTAATCAAACTTTAAATATCAACCTAAAGCAGCTGACCACCGAAAGAGTCATGGAATGCTGCTTCAAGGGCAAAACCAAAATGGGAAATAATTTACCACATCAACAAATGGTTGTTCTCATGGAAAAAAACAGTATTAGAAAACTACATCTGGTGACAAACAAACAAACAAGAGAAGAAAAGAAAATCTGCTTATATCAGTTTCAAGGATGAAGTCATCCCGGATCATGAAAAGCAAAGCCACATCAAAATCCCTCAGAAAGAGATTATTCAAGGATTGCTCCCTACAGTATTGTTGAAGCCCTTGCATCACTGAGTATTCACTTCTCCAAAACTGTATCTTCCCTCACTCCCTGGCAGACTATTTCAGTCTAGCAGAACTCAGTGTTGAGATGTTTTTTCCAACACTTAGTTCTCCTTTCTGTATGTCACCCCATCATTCACAGTTAAGTCCTCCTTACCATACATCCTTCTGTTCCTGCTGCTTCTGCCAGGACTTTTCGGTTAGGAGGTAAGATTATTCCCCTTTATTAACAAAAGAGAGAGAATGTTTCAGTCCCCTCCAATTATTAAGAATCATTCCTACCCTTTGAACACCCTTGTGTTATTTATTTCAAGACAAACAACTCACTTTGTAAGAGACACACAACTAAGGCAGAGATCAGAAGTTTGTAAGTTCTTTTAAAGCAAAGACCTTTAATGGCTAGTTAAGCTTCAACACTGGAAACTTGCTAATAAGATTCTAACATTACCTTGAACTCAGTCCCTGTATTCCCTGCTGTCTCTCTTCAATAGGTCAAAAACTGGCAGAATGAAATCTTTTTCTCACAGGAGACATTAAAAACTACTAACCTTGGACTTCTGTCATGTCTCAATTCAAAGAGTTGAACAAAAAGAAAATTTGGTTTTATCGATACAGAAACAAAACGTAATTTTCATAGGGTAGAATAATAACCCAATTTCTGCTAGAAATTACTGTAATTCTTTTCTTGACAGCATACGGTTTACCAAGTAAAATGGAGAAAGTTTGCTTCTGCAATCCAGAAATGCATTTGTCCCTAATAAATCGATAAAACCACGCAAACCCTAGTATAAAGCAGTGTACAATCACAGCAGCAACAACGGGGTAACTTCCTTTGCTAACCAAACACTACAGAAGTGCCATGCACTTGATATGCAGACGGTAACAAGAGAAACTGTGTCCACGCCTGTCCCAACAAGCTCTTCTATTTCTGTAATTCACTGAACATCCTTATTAGTGTGAAAGAAGAAAACCAGATGCCATCTTATTCACATATGTACTGATACCATCCCAGCAATATATTCAGCATTAATAAAAAAAAAACAACCGACATAAAATTGAGAAAAATTTATTTCTTTGACCATAAATTCACTAGGCCACAGAAAATGGAAAGACTTTCCCCAAGTCTGGAGTATCAGAGCTATGCAGAATGGTAACCACCCACTGCCAAGTCTTTAGCATGAAGAGACAAAGATTTATTTAGATGTTGTGGGCCACTGGCTCCAAACTGTGGACTGTGAAGCTGTTTCTATCACAATCGTAGAGCATCTGCCAATTTTTTAAGCTCTAAGGTTTTCCCATTAACCCAGTCCATGATTCTCCTATAATTTCCAAAAGATAAAGTTATTTTTGTCTGAAACGTATGTTTCTAGATTAAATGCACACCCAAGCACGAATTCACTCAACTCTCTACCCAAGTGTCCTCCATAGGTTCATCAGATCCTTTGCAAAGGCATTCTTTCTAACCTTGATCCCTTGCAGATAAAAATCCACTATGACATCATTGCTTTTTCTTAGGGAATGTGTCACACGTACTGGGAACTCATGAATGGGGCTACATTTAGAAGCAGAAGAATTAGCCTCCTCAGGACAAAGAAGAACAAGTGGAAAACATGATGACGTAACTTACAAACAAGATACAGATGGGAGAGAAGAGAAGAAAGAAGAGGATTAAATCCTCACCACACACAATTCAAAGGCATTTAGAATACGAAGTACCCACAGCAAAACTAGAACAGATACAAACCAGATGCAAAATAAAATGCGTACATGAGATTACCTTCCAGACCTTGTCACAAGCGCCGTTCACATGCAGATGGAGCTGAAGGATGACAGTGCTATGCCTTACAAAAAGGAATTCAGTTTTCACATGCTACACTTAGGGACAGGAAAAATAAAATTATAACTAGCAGACAGGAAGGTTTCCTCTGAGGTACCTGGGGCTGAGCCTGAAGAATCTGCAATCATAAAGATAATCCTGGAAATACAAATAAAAGCACCATCCTGAGTCCCCAGACAGAAGCAGGCAGCAATACCACCACCATCTCATAAAATGCAAATTGAAATTGGTGTATTTTCACTCCATGCTTGCTTCTGACACTGAAATGCCTCTTCACAAGTGAAAGTGTCAAAAATCTCATCAGTTCTCTGTGTCAGTGCTTGGTAAGCTACAAACATCAGCAAGAACAGATCTGGGAGCCACTTAGAGACTTCAGAAACCACTGCCTGTGGGGAAAGAATATCACAGCCGATAAGCAACACAACAAAAGACTAAACTTCTAAGGCTTTAGTCTCTCCTCAGCAGAAAATGTCTTCCAGATTTACACCCTTGAAGCTTAACATGTTGATCTGTACATTTTCTGTTTAGACAGAACTGCAGCCAGATTTGCTCTTTGGATAATAAAAGCATGGTGGAGACCTTTAGGGGGATTCCTTCCTCTTGGTAAAAAGGTTTGTATTTCATCAACATTGTTCTTAAACAGCTGTGGTCATGGGATCTTAGTGTGTCTTCAAAAGATTCAGTTAATAAACAAGCACACAAGAATAAACAGACTTCAGAAATTATAACAGTCTGAATACATAATATTCAGGTGCAACAGCGGGTCCTTTTTATACTGTATGCTAAGTCCTCGTTATGTGTTTGGCATTGGCTTGGTTACAGCAAGTACGAGATAACTCACTAACATGCTGTGTCATCAAAACGCACCAGATGGATGCTCCAGTTACACAAAGTCTCTTCCTTTCCCCACTCCTCTCCTCCAAAAAGGATGTAACTTTTAAGGAGCAATGACAGGCACCAACATGGGAAATCCTATGTTGATAATTACTGATGTACCAAAGTGTAATCACTGCTCCACTTAACTTAGTTAAAACTATTGGTGAAATTGGTCTTGATCTTGAAACCGTCTACAAAGCTGTACCGCTGCAGTGCTTGCAAGGCTTTGGGAAGGGCTAGTTTGACCAGAATGAACGCAGAACTACATACAACTGAAAGTCTCGCCTAAGTTTGATTTTTTCCTAAATAATCCACTCCTGCCACCAACCTCATGCAAGCTCCCCTGACACTGCCTTAACAGGTGACTGATATTTTTTTTGCATTTTCAACATTCCAATTTGTCTTCTTAGTGGGAAAAAAAAAAAAAAACTAGACTCCTCCCTTTCCTGTATTCTCCCCCTTACGCACACACGTCACCTGTGGACTGCTGCCGCTGGACAGACCGACCACAGGAGTGGGGCAAGGCCTCTTCCTCGTTGGGTGGCACCAGTGGAAAATGGATGAGTTTCCAGTGAAGCTGTGGCAACAGACATTTGCCTTGGGTTGAGCAACTCTTCTCTGCCAACTGAGTCCTGCTTCCTAAAACCCACTAGCGTTTCAGCCAGGTCTCCCATGCTGTTCAAACTAAGTATGAATAATTATAGGTGACTTCACAGCACACCACTTCATACTTGAAAGATCTGATGACTTTGTATTTGCAAACGTGTCTTCTCTCCCTAGCATGAACCTCCACAGGTGCCAGGTGAAGACCAACAAAATCCACCCAAAGACTTCATTGGATTCTTCTCAGAGCCACTAAAGCCGTGAGTTTTATCCAGATTATCAGGTATGCCCACTATTCAGCACCTCACTACATCTAAGAAGCCAACACAAAAAGAATGCCACCAAGGTTTGTACACTACTACGCCGTAATAACTGTGTGCAATATCATGAAAGGCCATGAAGCCACAGGATTCCTGTCATACACTGGAGAGAGGAAAAAGCCTTCAACAGGCAGAGCAAATAAAGTGATGGTAGATGTGCACCTAGTTGGAGGAGGTTAGTCTTTAAGGGGCGTGTATCTGATTTTTTGACACAGTAAGTGTTAATAACTGAGACAGAGAATACTATAAAAATGGAAGAATAACAGCTTTTTTGTGTACTGTCATGAAGTCCTTGCAGTTCATATGATTACTAAACCTTCAGACTGACTTTAGAAGTATCTTAACTAACTGAAAAAATATCTTCCTCTTTCCTCTCATCACAAGAAGCCCTGAATTATTCAACCCCACGCTGTGAATTCCTTCACAGTAATCTCACCCTCTGGTTTCAGGTGTAAGACACCTACAAAAGTACAGTACATATCCCTCAGTGTTTCCAGTGTCCAATGGCCCTAAAGTCACTGTTGTACATATTCTGCCATTTGAAAACACAAGGCTCTTGGACAGGCAGCTGAAAAAGTCTTCCTTTTCCAAATAAATGAAGTGCTGTTTCTTAATAAAAAAGGACCTCTCACCTTACTTCCATTTGTGCTATTCTGTTATCCAGAGTGTATCTAGTGTATGTATATAAACCACCACCACAGTGCCTGTGGATGCCACTGCTTACAAGACCATAAAACACAGATTAACAAGGCAGATCAAAACTGACTTGTGAACTGCTCAGGTTTCAACACAGTTTTATACTAGAAGGAAGAAAAAAAAAAAACAAACCCCAACAAAAATATCTTTGTACCCTACCTAAGAAATCATTATCTTAATGGATAAAGACGCTGAAGAAAAATTATCTTCAATAAAATATGAATTTGCATCCCAGAAATGTGACATATAAAAATTGCCTTTGCTCCATGCACAAAAAGGCACTCATTGCAGTTTTAATTTCTAGAGAACCACCAAAAGGCAACCATTTCTGGAGTAGAGAACTTACTACTTTTTTGAAAATTGACTATACGAATATTAACCATATAAAAGCTAGGATGGTGCTTTTAATATTTTCTTTTCATGTAACTGTATTTCCACACTGCCATTCAGTTCGAAATGCTTCTCTTGGCTACCAGGGGGTAATTTATCCTGAGGGTGGTCTGACAGAGAACCAGACCTTCTCTAGGAAACGTTTTGTTATTCCTGGTCAACGACAGCTAACAGCTGGATACCAGTGACACAGGCACTCTCATAACCAGTGCAGCAGAAGACACCAGGTGATGCTCCATGTCACCTGTGATAACCAACATAATCCAAAGAGTTACTGATACATTACTAAGACTACTTTTTACCTAAAATAAGCAGTGATACTGCAGTTTATAGACATCATAATCAATTTATTCTTCTCTTCTCCTTCCAGCTTACTTACTTCGCTTTCCTTCAGAGAAAAATTTTGTTCAAGAGGCTGGGATGTCTTGGCTCCAAAACCAGAAATAATCAAGTAGTAGCTAACAAGAAATATTAGTTCTTTTTAATAAATTAATTAGATTTGAATCCAGAACATGTTTTGATGTTATTGTATATTGAAGCATTAAATGTGTGTAACTCCTAAAATATAGATGTTTTTTCTTTAGCCTTAATTACCTTTAAATTTGCATTCAAAAGCAGCTTGACCTAAACTGAAATAAAGACATTCGGTCTTTACAGTTTTCTTAGGTAAAGAAATAAAAATACATCTGGGAGTGTGTAAAGTCCCTAACTCAACTTTAACTGCAACTAAAACTGCTGATTCCAAAATCATAGAATCATGGAATCATTAAGGTTGGAAAAGACCCTGAAGATCATCAAGTCCAACCGTTAACCTAGCACTGCCAAGTCCACCACTAAACCATGTCCCTAAGCACCACGTCTACCCTTCTTTTAAATACCTCCAGGGATGGAGACTCAACCACTTCCCTGGGCAGCCTGTTCCAGTGCCTGACTGCCCTTTCAGGGAAGAAGCTTTTCCTAATATCCAAAATAAACTTCCCCGGGCGCAGCTTGAGGCCGTTTCCTCTCGTCCTATCACTCGTTACTAGGGAGAAGAGACCGACCCCCACCTCGCTACAACCTCCTTTCAGGGAGTTGTACAGAGCAATAAGGTCTCCCCTCAGCCTCCTCTTCTCCAAACGAAACAACCCCAGCTCCCTCAGCCTCTCCTCATAAGACTTGTGCTCTAGACCCTTCACCAGCCTCGTTGCCCTTCTTTGGACACGCTCCAGCACCTCGATGTCCTTCTTGTAGTGAGGGGCCCAAAACTGAACACAGTACTCAAGGTGCGGCCTCACCAGTGCCAAGTACAGGGGCACTATCACCTCCCTGGTCCTGCTGGCCACACTATTCCTGATACAAGCCAGGATGCCATTGGCCTTCTTGGCCACCTGAGCACACTGCTGGCTCATGTTCAGGCGGCTGTCAACCAACACCCCCAGGTCTTTTTCCGCCAGGCAGCTCTCCAGCCACTCCTCCCCCAGCCTGTAGCATTGCATGAGGTTGTTGTGAGGCAAGTGCAGGACCCGGCACTGAGCCTCACTGAACCTCATACAGTTGGCCTTGGCCCAACCATCCAGCCTGTCCAGATCTTCCTAGCGCCTTCCTCCCCTCCAGCAGATCGACACTTCCACCCAACTTGGTGTCACCTGCAAACTTACTGAGGGGGCACTCAATCCCCTCATCCAGGGGATTGGTGTGACCCAAAGTATACCACACTCAAAATACAACCCAATAAAACTGCCTGACTTGGACAAACTTTAAACTAGGCTAAGGAACCAGACTAATTATCATAAGGCTGTAGTTAAAAGTCTAAAGCCCGGATGCTGAAGCTAATGCATAGCCAATGTTATGAAGTATGGTGCCTGTCCCCTCGGACCGATGCCCAACTCCTTGCCAAGAAGGCATCGAGCTCAGACGTCTCTCCCACGCTCCTCACAGCCCTAGCACAGTCCTGCATGAAGAAGCTGTCAAGGACTTTGGGATCTTCTCATTGTTATGAAATAAAATTAAGCGTGCCAAAATCTGAATGATGTCATGGCAATCTCATAAGTGGATTACATTAATGATTTATCAGCAGGGGAAGATGATTTGTGAGTGAGAGCAGAACCCTGAGTTCATCCCTGTTTATCACCCCGAGACAAACGATACGATAGCTGTAGATACCAGAAATACACATGAAGTTCGTGGAAACAGTATGTAAAATGTCCACTGAAAATGCAATGGAATTACAAAGCTACAGATCTGTTTTACACTGAGTCTTTTATTTAATACAAGTTTCTGTCAGCTCACCACAGCATTACCTGGGGAAGTTTTCTTCATTAGGTAAAAGGTAACTGCACAGCACATAATTAGTAGGAATGCTGCTTAATAAATATCGTTTTTTAAAAATAGTGCTCTAATTTTTAAACTGTTGCAATATAATTTAACACAAAAAAATGTTTTCTAAACTTCTGGATGTTACTTTTCTGCATTTTGATCATCTTAAAAATCCAATTTAAAAACAAAAAAGAAAAAAATTATGAGGTCACTGGATAAGCTAATACAGCAAATACACCTGTATTACAGCCCTTTCCTGGGTGGAATGACTACGGTAAGATGGACTTAAAAACCAGTACCCATCAGGAGGTACTCGCCATTTCTCTCACACGGTAGACGCTCTTCACCCCAAACCTCCCGTCGCCCCAACGGCAGCAGCAGAGCGAGCAGCTCTCTGCATGGCGGCTCGGCTGGCAGAGGAGGAGGGCAGGGCAGAGGAAGGCTTGCCTCCAGCAGCCGTGCCCCATCCCACCTGGGCGGTAAGCAAAACCTTCTGCACACTCGTGTGCTTGAAACCCACGAGAGGCACGGTGCTTCAGCTTCAGAGCTTCATGCTTTAGTTAAGCCAAGAGCTACAAACATGGCACGTGCAGCCCTCGCCTTAGTCACCCAATTTGAGCAGAGCTTAGATCAGATGGCATTTAGGGATCCTTTCCAACTCAAGTTACTCTGTGATCATAAAAAAGCTGGTGTGAGAAAGCTGTTAAGAAAAGAGAAGAAAAAAACCCTCAGCACCCCACACACATCACACAAAATGTACCAATTTCCTCTTCCAACAGAGGAGGCAGTACCCACCCTCCCAAAATTCACCTGAGAAAGCCAACATATAGGATACTACTGGTTTTGCCTGTTCTTTGGATTTGAAGAGTGTTAGTTAAAGCATTCTGCTTATGTTAGCCTGGGGAAGACCTGGAGCAAGAGCTTTTACCCTCCACTTCCTCCCCCTGCTCTGGCGGGAGCTTTTTTAGATATTACTCTCACTTGTTCTTTTAAAAATGTTTTTCCAATTTAAATTTATTTAGTCTAAAGAAGAGTTATATTTAAGATTTCCAAAGCACCAACATTTCAAACATGATCAAAGTCCCATCAGAATAGACACTGTATAAATACATGGTAACAGTAACATTGTTGGCAAGCATTGCAACTCATGTATCAAAATAAATTTAAAAATAATTAAATATCCACAAATAAAACATAAGCATATGCTAGGGAAAAAAAGTCATATTCATGTATGTTTTAAATCTTCCATTATGTTCTAATTTTTTTTCCTCCTCCTTCTTTTACCCAGCCCCTAAGTTCTTGCTCCCCTGAATGCCCACCCATTTTTGAGCAAAATACGTTTCTTGTAAAAAATATTCTGAATGACCACCAGAAGAGGAACGATCAGAAACCTTTTCTCTTATGTACAAAAATTAAAATAATTGCAGAGAAACAAAATTATTTATCCAGATCAATATAGGGCACCAAACCAGTATCTCCTAGATATCGAACCAGTACCTCTACCTCAACCACACATATACAGAAAGGCAGTTCTTCCCCTGGTATACATCCCCAGCATGGAAAAATAAAGCAACAGTGAATTAATGTAGGGTAGTTGCTCAATCGATCTTGGTAGCAGATGGCCAAGTTTTGTAGACTGCATGGCTCTGCTGTCCTGGTGTTTTCCTGATCTGTGCTCGTCTTTTGGAGTTGAAAGTCTGAATATCGAATTCAGCAGGGATGCTCTTGATGCACAAAAAGGGTGCCACAGAGGTTCAGAAGAGTTTAATTAGTTGAAAAAAGAAATTACCACTAAAAGGATTCAGCCCGAATTCCAAGGATGTGCTGCTCATCTGTCACATTCACCCACAGACTTTTAATCAAGTCTCTCAGTCCCTATTCTCACATTTTCCTCAGATGGGTGACAAGGTGGTCGTCTTCTTATGGAAAGTAATTTTTATTGAAGTGCTCATTAAAAAGAAGCAAGTAATGCTTAATCGCTGGCTTATGAGCAAGATTTGACAGACCAAATAGATAATCCAAGAACATCTTGGACAGCACAGGGGCAGGGTACAAGGCTTAATAAAAGAAAAAAAAAAAAATTAACACTCTGAATTTTTTAAACATTCTGAAATAATTGGCTAAACATCACAGAATGTCTCCTCCTCCTTTCGCTAGGCAATGGGAAAAACAGAGGCTCCCAGTGTGGTCTACCTCATCTAGACTATTTACTGTTTTAAATACTTCTAATTCATTTCTTTCACTCGTTTCCTTGATGATGTACAAAACCCCACTGCTTATCCACAAACAGTTGCTTATACAGGCTTATTGGATTACGGAAACTTCTCTCAGTAAGTATTTGCAATTAGACAGAACACAGCACATGAAACATCTTGTAGGACATGATCCTGCAAGGACAACACAATGGACCAGGTGAGAGGCCGCTTTCCCAGCAGCATCTCCCTATTGGCTCCCTGGAAACAGATTTGCCCTCCCATTCCCACTCTTCCTCCCATGTCAAGATGGACCCTCTCCATCAGAAAGGGTCTAGTGGAAAAATACCATCCCATGGTCCTAGAGTATCCTTAGCTAAGTCCTCTGCCATCCACAGCTGTCATGTACCCATTATGCTGCTCCTGTATTTATTTCTCCAGAATTAGGACAGGTATTATCATCACTATTTGCCCACATATGTGAAAGCAGGAAATAAAGATGTTTCCCTAGGCCCCTTCAGTAAAGCAACAAACATACAGCTTTTCTAGAAGAACACAGTCTCATGCAGTGGAAACAGAAAAATACCATCACACTGCCCTGAGCAGCTGGCTTATCAAATCAATCAATTTTGCTATGAAGCAAAAACAATCAATCTGTTTTTCAGAAACCTTTAACCCCTATACAATATGTATTACACACAATCTATTAGAAATAAATGAGCAGACGGTTGATTGCTAGATCTCTCATTAAGCAGGAATCTTCACTTTCTGTGAAACCAGAAAAACATATTTAAAAATGCATTACTGGAACATCAAGGCTTGACTTAAACCTACAGTAACAGGATCTTGTCCAAAGTTAAGTTTCAATTAATCAAGCTGCACTGCTTATGGACAACATGTATTAAACTATCTGAAGCACCTCTAATTTTTTCTTTTTTCTTTTTTTTTTTTTTTTTTGAGCCTAAGAGAAAAGGTCTGATTCTTCTAATTCATAATCTCATATAAATCCAGAACAGCTATGATCAATAGCAGACAATTCATGTGCCAAGAGGAAAAATGCTGAATCTAGTCTGAAGTATACAGGACATGAGATGCAAGTTAAAAGTTTTAGCTCTCTGTTTGATTTTTCCTTTGTTTTGTCTATTTGATGACTCTGAAGTTTGTTTATTTTTTTTTTTAACATGATGATTAGTTTTGGATACTAACCCTGAAATCACATACATGCAGTAATACCACAGAACCAAAGTAGTGCCTGTTTTCCCAGTCACGATTTACTATTCGTTTTTCCTGATTTTGTTTGCCATAAACACTACCGCACATTGAGACAACCTAAAGCCAAACAACAAAACCACTGCAAATGCCTACCCACATTGGCCTGTTAAAAACACAAAATACGCAGCTGAACAGGAGATTCTATTTCTTTGCACCAGCATGTCTTTCATGTCAGCTCTGGCGCCAGTAGGCACTGCTTATAAAAAGAAAAGGTTAACTATGATTCAAAGATGCACTTAATCCTCATATTGCAGGCTTTTTAAGTTTAAGAACATAAGCATTGTGTACGACTGTAGCTTAAAATGGTATCAAAGGAGTCAGCAGCCAATTCCTGGTCCAATTAAAATCCATCCAAATCTCATACACAAAGAACTCAGGTTTCTGGTTAGTGTTGCTTATTAGACAGATGACAAACTTTAGCCTCAAAATTAGTAGTCCCTGATTTCAAAGCATTATGGAGTCTTTACATCCACATAGAGCAAGCAAGATGTTCAGGCTTACCTCCAAAAATCCACACCCACTTTCCCTGCCCCACAAGAATAAGGGCATGATGGACTACACCAAGATTTTCACCTCTGGCATCCACCATGCCATCACATCCAGCATCACAAAATTTCTTCCAAAGCATTACTTCCTATGGTTTAAACATGTGAAGACAGTTTTAACAAAAAACTGGGAATGCATTTACACTCTTCCCAACGCATAAGGAATTGCAAACTTATCAAAAACAAAAGATTGAGAATTATTAACTCAAGAAATTATGAAAATAATTTTATACTAAGTAACCAAAAAGAGTTACACTAAAAAGCTTTGGCGTCTCTCCCTCCTCTCCAACACACCAAAACTATTTTTCCTGTCTACCTAGATGTACCAAATCACCTTCCCAGCATTCTTACATTTTATAACCAAAGGGCTAAAGATATAATATAATCTGTGAATACCTTTCTTTTAATAGCCTTCCCAAAGGCTGGCCTTACATCTGTTAGAAGACAGAACAGTAGCCAGAAAATTTGCTATTTTAAGTGAGGACAATGCATTAATGTAAGATAAAATTATCGCTTCAAGCTACATCCAGAAACATCCAAGAAAACTTAGACCAATGAATTATACGATTCATACTACACAGCCAACCTTGAACTGCCATTACTTTGTAGAAATCAGTTTGGCCTAAAAATTCATAGATCTCTCAATCTCAGATCACATTTTCCAATGAAGGCAAGCCGTCTTTCACTCAGATTTAAATTTCACTCATTAGACATCCACAACATCCATCCCAAGGTGCATCGGAATGTTAAATTTTCTGCTTTTCCAGAGTTTCCTGTGGTCTTCCATTATTATTTACTGGGCACTGAATTTTTCAGTATAAATACACACAAATGCACAGAATTCAATGGCAACTGTTCTCCTTCACTCCCAAACAGCATTTCTGGGCAGTCTCATCTCCCTCCACCCCACCTCTCCCCCCCGCCATTAGAGCAAAAGGTAAACATGCACCTCGCTTTTGGTTATCTGCATACCACTAAAACGTAGCACCTAGAGAATAAACCCACTCTATGTGACCGTCAGTGTTTGAGAAAATCAGGCATCACGTGCTGGTTTCAGCCAGGAGCTGCAAAGGCAGGTGCAGCTGGTCCAGATTTTAACAGCAATGCAGCAGAACCTGGAGTACTGTGACTGGAATATTTTCCAGGGCAAGTTGGTTGGGACCCCACGGGCCACAGTCACAGAGCAGACGCAAAATTGCAGCCAGCTGGGTGTACTCTTATCAGCTGGCGTAAAACGATGCATGTCAAAGACAAGAAAAATGCTACATGCCCGATCTGCCCTACACCCACATTAGCTCACTCGTAATATATGCAGAGTCAGGCAAACATCTCTGCCTTCTAGTTCCTCAGCAGCCACGAAAACAGCCAGATCTGCAACGCGCTCTCTAAAGCAAGCTGCAATTCCACAGCCCCAAAAAAGCTACAACAGGGGAAAGGAAAAAGATGTTGCAGTTTTCCAGCCTAGGCCCAAGTTCCCGTCTCTCTTAAAAGGCAGATTTATAGATGATGGCAATAAAACAAGTCTTGCTAAATTGCTCCTGTTAACGCTGATCTTTCCAGAAAGCAGATGCAGCACATACGGCTGCGCTGACCGCAGCTGCGATTTAGGCATTCGTGGTATCAAACTGCTTTTCCGGGAAGAGAAGAACAAGATGCCTTCCCTTCCCTTCCCTGAAGCCAGCAGCAGATGTCAGCTCCCGCCCAGCCCAGGGATGGAGGGCAGACCAGGCAACCCGCTGCGCCCCGCGGAGAGGACGGGAAGACCGGGGCCGCGGCGGGCTCCCCTCGGCAAGCCGGGAGGCGGGCAGGGAGGCCGGCAGCACCTCCTGCAGGGGAGGGCTTCGCTCCCCGTCCCGCTGCCACCCTGGCCGCTCCCTCGGCGACTGCAAAATCTCGACATCCCCCCCGTTTCTCCTCTCCCTTTTCACCACAGAGCAGATGCGGAGCGTAGGAAAAAAAAAAAAAAAAAAATTAAAAATCACACCCAGCAAACCAGTGCATTAGGGTACGCGCAGCTCCACGCAGTAGTATTCCACGCATACCCCACCAACGTGAAATAAAATAGCTGAACGGATGAAATAAGCGAAGGCACGTAACTGCCCGCCGAGGCTGGAACCGAGGCGCCCCTGCCCGTGCGGGTGCCGCTCCCCGCCGCCCGGGGCAGGTGCAGAGCCGCCCGCCGCGCGGAGACGCCCGGGCGGCCGCAGAGGGACCGCCGCGGCCCCCCGCCGCCGGCAGCGGCCCGCCCGCCCGCCCGCCCGCACCGCCCGCACCGCCCGCACCGCCCGCGGCCCCGCCGCCGCACAACGGCGGGGGGGCCCGACCCCAACTCCCGCTCCCGGCCGCGGCCCCTCCGCACCTGGTGCGGGTCCGCGCCGCCTCCTCAGCAGGCAGGGCGGCTCCGGCGGGGGCGGCAGCGCAGCGCAGGGCGGAAAGCCCGGCAGCCAGCCGCTCCTCCCGCCGCCACCATCTTCCTCCCGCCGCCGCCGCCGCCGCCAGCACCGCCCGGCCCGGCCCCTCCCGCCGCGCCGCCCCGCCCTCCCCGCGTCAGCGCGCCCGCCCCGCTCCCTCCGTCGCCCGGCGGCCTCCGCCCCGCAGGCGGCGGGCGGGCGGGACGGGGGCCGGGCCCGCAGAGGCGGTGAGGCCTTGAGCTGGCCCGGCGCGCTGCGGGGGGGCAGAGCGCCGCGGCCGGGAGGGAGGGAGAGCGGCGCGGCTCGGCAGGAGCCAGGTGAGCGAGGGAGGCCCCGCAGGGCGCGGAGCTCCCCTTCGCCCCGGCCCGCAGCCTCGGCTCGCCCCGGGAGAGAGGAGCGGGCTCCCACCGCGGAGCTGCGCGGTGGCGGGGCGGGTGCGCGGCGGCGGTGCCTCCCCTTGCAGCTGCCCGCCGGCCTCGGGCCCCCCACGGCCGCGGAGCGGCTGCGAGGGCCGCGGTGCCGCGCAGCCAGCCGAAGGGGGCGAGCAGCCCGTCTGGAGGCTTATTTCCCCGCTGTAGGGTTCTTACCGGTGCCTCGGTGCCCCAAAAGTCGGCTACTTGCTCCCATGTTCACATACATAACCATAGCACTAGTCGTTACGTTGCACCTATAGGCCAGCTTATAATAGCTGTTGTAACCGCTTCCCCAAGCAAGCGTGCTCCCCGTACTTCCCTGCCTCAGTGATGCCACATGTACAAACAAAATCCTAAATTCCTCAGGGTAGTGTCTTGCATTTTATGGTATTTAAATCAATGTGGCTGAACAGTCATAACCAAAATACACTACTGGAAGAAATACACTTTTTCTTTTTTTTTTCCTCCCAGCCAGATTGATATATAATCAGCTTCCCGTTTAAAAAAGGGTAGGAGGCTTTAAGATGCCTAACAACTGATGCGAAATTGTAGTATTTGCAACCTGAATTGGTACGTTTTGATGGTATTGTGAATTTGTCTCTTCAGAGAAGGATAAACATCTGTGAAACGTTCAGGTATACCCCAGTGCGAACTATCATAAGTAATCTGTACATATAAAGGCTTGTAATTAATTACTATGATAACATGGTCTTAGTTTGGAATATAATTCTGTTTTTCCCCTTCCAAAAGCATGCCCGAAAGAGACTCTCTGGTTCTTGGTGATAGGGTAGCACCTATTTCCCTAGTATGGTGCAGTTCAGCCACTCTGTAAGCACAGCTGTACTTTTGTGTGCTAGCCAAAATGCTGCAGTACTCTGCAAATGAAGACCTTGAAAATGAGAGTACGAAAAAAAAAATATTGTTGAAAAAGAAGGAAGAAGTTAAGAAAACATGAGTGACTTTTGTTGCTTAGATAACTGCTAACAAAATCCTTTCCTCTATTTTTAATACATTACAACACTTCATTCTTTTTCCTCCTTTGCTAATACTTTTTATTCATTGACGTTTTTCTCTCCTATCCTGGAGACCTCTTCCAACCCAATACCTTTTGTAGCGAAAATAACAAAACCTGGAGGAGATCTCTATTCCCTTCCACTTTCCTGTGGCCTGGATGTAGGGCCGTGGTGCAGCCCCAGGTTACCACCATTTAGAGTGTATAGAATGTGCACGAGATACTTCCAAAACTATTGATTCTTGGGTAGTTACATTAAGTAAAACACTTGTGATTAAATTGCTTCTTTCTGTCCTCCCTTTCAAAATAATGAAGCAGTTAGGCCTGAATGTGATCTAAATTTGCCCTGCTTTAGAAGAGGGAGATTTGACCAGATGACCTCCAGAGGGCCTTCCCGACTTACCTTATTCTGTTATATTCTTAAAATTTCAAAAGACTAATAATAGCGATCTTCATGACTGCTAAATGATATCCAAGAAAAGTTCCATATGCTAAACGCATTTTTCTTCCAGAGCTGCACTTTACCCCATTTGCTTCACAGCTCATTGTGGCAGGTCTTCTAGTGCACAAATTGTCTGTGAACGTGGAGCGACACTACTGCTAATGCAACAGTGTCGGTATGCTGCATTAGCTTTGACCTTCAGGCTCTTACATGTTTTCAATCTGATCATCATTACTCAGTCGATTTTTTTCTCTTTCAATTTTTGCAATTAAAATGCTGGAAATTGCAGTCCGTTTGTTTTCGAGGTAAAGCTTTCATTTATGCCCCATTATGTAAACCGCCCTTCTAGAACTGGCCAGTTCACATTTAAATATAGTAAATAAAACCTGACTGAAAAACCAGCATCAAAAGCACCAAGACTAATCTGTAAAATCTGTAAAATTAAGTAATGCTGTGGATGAATCTGTACAATCTGATGGACATGAAATGATAACCTTGTGAGGGTGGCAGTTTTCTAAGTCATTGTGGTAATCTGTAACAAATGCAAATCATCCAGCTTCTGGCATGTTCACTCTTGCTATGTAAACAGTGAACCAATTTTTCATTGTATATAGTTTCCCCCACACCCTGTATTTCACTTTAAAGGCAAGGATTTACATCATCCCATGTGTCAATGGCTTTTACGGCTCAGTGCCCACCCCCCCCACCCCCCCACCCCCCCACCCCCCCCCCCCGTGACCAAGACATGCTTACCTTGAGGGAAAATGGGTGTAAAGAGGCCTTTCTTCCCAGAAGTCCTGCAGCAGCTGAGACCAGCCGTGCTGCCTCACATGCAGCTTGCAGTTAGGCTCGCCGCTCAGCGCTGCTGTGAAGGTAGGAAGGCAAACAGAAATTGTCAGATTTTAGAGAGCCCTCGTTCCCCTCGGTTCCTGCGTATGGCCTGCTATGGGCTTCGTGGACAGAGTTGTATGGGGTTTCTAAATCTGCCCCGCAACACCACAGCCCGCCTTTGTTCTTGTAATATGTTAGGGTCATTTGGCACAAGATGCTGAGTGAGTATCGGCAAAGTATCTATCTCATGGGGAAGAGCCTGGCCCAGGCTTCATACGCACATCTCGTTAGCTGGGCCTGGATATTTCAAAGGGGAAGAAGTTATGCTGAAGGTTTCTCTTTTCAGGAAAAAAACCTGCGCTCTGTAGAGTACATTAATTGGATTCAGTATGTCTACATTCCACCTCTGTTTATATACCCATTAGCCTAGATAAAAGCCTTGTCCATGGCAGCTCAGACACTCTTTACTACAGTAGTCTACTAATTTAGTCAGCTTGTATGTATTTTCAGGAATTGGACATTGCAATGATGTTAGGTCTGTGACTTGCTACTTTCAGCCTTGGGCCAAAGGCAAAACAGTTCTCGCAGGCTGAAAAGACCAGTGCAAGCTTGACGTAGTTTTAAGGTCAGATAGCTCAAGATCCATGAGGGACAGAAATGGATGCTTTTTACTGCCTGAAAGCTTGGGATTACAGCTTTCATATGTCAAAAAGCATTAATCTCTGACTCCAGTGGTGTGTGAATTATCTGTTGCTAGAAGAGCATGGGCTGTTTTAGAGGTGCTTGCTGGTACTGAGGTAGGTGGCTTTCAGAAATGGAAATGTTTTCAAATTCTGATACTGGACCAATGAACTGAAAGAAGGCAGTTTTATGAATAAAATCTCCTGGACTCAATCAGCTTATCTTCTTGATTAGCCTGGTCTGAAATAGCTAAGTCAGGAGTATGGAGTCAGACCTATGGTTTTCAAGCCTAGAAGTCACCAGTGTTGTCAAATATTCTGACTGCTCACATAACACACCTGTAAGATTTCACGGTGTGTGTCTGCATCCAGTCTGTAACTCATTATTAGCACAACAAACACTTAGGTTCCACAGGCGTTTTCCTTCATAAAGTGATTTCCTATGTCAGGGAATGATACCTTAACCTATCTTCAGGCACTCCCGCATGCTAGCCAAGTGCACAAGGTGGATGCCTGGCATTCTCCTTATCACTTGAATAGGTGTAGTCTTTAAGGCAGTACCGGAAGATCTCAAAGGCTTTATTCTCTAAATGCTTCTTCTCCCTTTGATTGTTATCTTATGACACACCAGCAAGATAGCCTCTAATTAACTGGCATTCAACAGCCCTTGAAGTCTCCTAGTGCTGTTTCAAGCATTGGTCATTGCTCCCAAAAAGTTCAGTACAGATTTCTACAAATCTTATTTTCTGATGATTCCCATCATCCCTTTGGCCAAGCTTTGGAGCAGGCGTCCCATATATTAGAATAGAAACCTTCACTTCTGTTGGGTTGCAGTTATTGTGGCCTGCCCACCCACAGCCTGTAAAAACAGGTTGTCCCCTTTCTAAGCTTATAAGGATCTCAGGGGACAGGATATCACTATTTATGCTTTGAAGCATTTACTTTGCCTGAGGGGCCATATACTAAATATTTAAATAATTTAAATTATAAAGAATGCAGCCTCATCTATGAAGAGGCCTTAAATAGACAGCTGGCAAGGAGAAAGCTCTTCAGGGTACAATAAAGTAAAACTGCTGTGCCCTCCAGAATAGTAAGCAGTAGACTTAATCATAAAATAAATAAAATCCCAAAGATATAAAGAAAAATTTGAAAGCTTGAGGTATAATTAAAGGCAACAAATAATCAGTCAGGGATAAGCCATATGGATAATGTCATGATATGTGGTAGTATTTGAGGAATTCAGCAACAACACATTGAAACAGGCAATTTTGAAAGTTTGGAAATATGTTAAAGGAGTATAATCTACTTGAAGGTCACTCTCAATTTACTATCCCCTTTTTTACACACTGTAGAGAATGTTGCTTCGCTCTTCCTCTTCTCTAGTGAATCAGTCACATTTTCATACTGCTTTTACATTTTTTTGAGACATAAGCATAGATAAGCAATAAAGCTGATAGTGGCTCTTTATATAGAATTGTTGAATAAACCAAAACTCTATTTTTCTAAAAAGCTGTAACAGTTTAAAGACAAGTTGAGAAAAACTCTTTTGTATTATAGATTGTAATATGCATTCAGACTATAACATGAACACCCTAGGACTTTTAATGACCACAGTGATGGAAAAGAAAATATATTTTCCACGTATAACAGTCAGAAGAAGTATTTGTGTAGTGAATATAAAGCATCTTACTTTATAATCAGATTGAAGAGTTTATCTGTGTAAAATACCTGGCTTCATAATGCTTTGGCTGTTTTCTTTTCTCAGAGCAGCCTTGAACAGAGTGTGATATTTACCAAAGCCAACAAATTCAGAGAGAGTATATCTTGCACTTAGTACACCCAACTGGGATTTTTCATATTTTTCATACAGGTGCACAAGGGAGTCTCTAGCAAAATGTACACATCAGGAACCTCTCAGAAGGAATAAAAAGGTTAAGTTAAATATGCCAGCTGCCCTTGTAGTTTTACCCTGATAGATCTTTAGTAGGTTACAGGAGCCAGCATGTGCAAACAGTGGGAAAGGGAGCACAGGGACCCTGGAGAAGGCTGGCTTGACTTACCTTACTTTACACTCCTGCTCAGCTACGTGGGATACGTGGGATTTTGAGGGGCTGACCTGTTGGCAGCACCCCGATTGCAGCTGTTGGAACCAAGAGTGAAGGTTTGCCATTGTCTCCCTGTGGCTGCATGGTACAAAGGCATTTTTCAGGCGAGAGATAAGAAATAAAGTCTTGCTGAAAATGACTTCTCTTTGCCCTCACCAAAAACTCCTGTGACATGAGTATTTTTCTTCTGAATATCTTTTGTGTTAAGCTTATTAGCAAGGACATTTCAATGTCACTTGTATTTCTTTGACTTCCCATTTTCCAGGTCTTTCTTTTCAGACCTGAATTATTTCCCTCAGCAATCTCCACCAGCACACTCCAAAGTGCACCAAATAGCTCCACTGCTGGTTTTATATGTTAATTTACCTGCTTATGAGATCTACAGAGTGGATGGGACAATTCAACACTACCTTGCTCTTCCCCATCTAAGACCTAGCAGGAGACAGAGACAGGACATCGTCAGTCCACCCAAGTGACCTTCTCTAACAGTGACTCTGCAGAGTCCCAGCTTGCGGTTCACGTTCATCTATACAGGGAAAAAAAGTCAAAAGAGATGCTCTGGACTGTGTGTTTTCTAGCAGTGGGATTTTGCCGATAGCTTCACCTCCATTTCGTCTTTCCGTTACAGCACAGTTTCTGAGCTATTTCAGGGAGAGGGACGTGAGCAAGTTTAAAGCCTAATTCGGAGAAGGCAGCAGTGGCGTGTGGTTTGCAAGGTTGAAAGCGGCGTAGGACTTGGCAGGGTCCGTGCCCGTTCCATCTGTTGGTGAGGTAGGCGAAGCCCCTAGCCAAAGACACTTGCAGGGAGCACGGACAGTAGGAGTGCTTGCTCTACCGAATGGGAAGAACCCCAAACGACTGTATCATTAATCAGGCAACTGGATTTTTTTTGTCGATGGGGACTTTTTATCACTTCAGCAACAAGCCAAATGGTACCCTCACCGGTGGGCTGGTTCCTGGAGTCAGGTACTTCTAGTACTGGATGCGATGCCATAGAAACCAGTCATGGCATCAGCCCAACTGCTTGGCAAAAACAGGCTGGAATTAGGCTCAGCTCCAGTTTTTTAATCCATAGCCTCCTGCCTGCAATTTCAGGTTTTAAATTGATGACTTGGCACTGATATCCTTCATGATAGCTTTGTTTTTGCATTTCAGCAAGTGGGAAGAACCTTAGCTGAGGCACTTCCACTGGTAGCCCCAAGGAGTCCAAGAGAGAGTGAAAGGAGGTAGTCCCAGTGAAGGATCCCTGGAGGCACAAACTCCCTGCTGCTAGTCATCTCCTGGATTCAGCAGATCACTTGCACGTGGGGGCTTTCAGAACGCGCCACAGGTCTTATTTTTTCAAGGTGAAGCTTGTGACAGATATCAGGTGTGATCTTTTACCATTTCTTCTTTGAAGTGCATAAATGTCGCAGTGATAGCTATCCCATGCAAAGCATATATTACATTATTTCACACCTGCTGTTTGAGCACTTTGCAACTGTTTACACCTTAGGCCTCACCACACTGCCTGGCAGGACTGAAGTGCTTCTTTAAACACTGATTGAAAGAGATGTGCCAGCGAAACTGGTTTGGTTTGGTTTTGTTTTGTTTTGAAGTGGCCAGTAATTGTAAGTGATACCTTAAGTGTCAGCCTCATGATAACTTGTGATACCTGGGCCTTGCTGACTGGAGAAACGTAATATAAGTCTGAAGGAGTCCGTGTCTTGTCTGAAGGTCAGTGAATACATAAAAACAAAACCAAAACCCAACCTAGCCTGACTTATTCCAGATGAATGAGGAAATCATCCAGGTGGGGGCCTGCATTCAGACAACAGGAGTAGATATACGAATAAAAAAGTCAACAGTTTTTATTGAAATGTGAAGCAATTGAAATACACAAGAGTAAGCAGACCCAACGCAAGAGAAGCTGCCATAGGAGTCAGGGATATTTGTGGGGTTTAATGATGAGTAGAATTGGATAATAAAGCCTTGTGGAAAATTGAAATAGTCTTCATGTTCTCTGAGAACACAGAAGGAACAGACTAAATGAAACACAATGGTCTGTCTAGACTTGTGTTTATGCTAATACTTGCATTCATTCAAATTATAAGAGCTATTAATGTATCTGAAGTTTGTTATAACACGTTTTTTAAAGTGATGGTGAAGCATAAAGATAAGTCAACTTCTGAATGTTAAGTGTGTTACTCTGTATGCTGAAAATGGAGCATCCTCCTTGCCAAAGTAAATTAGCCCAGGAGGAGGCCTGCTTGTTGCAATCAAGTTCAGATATGTCTGTTATATTCAGTGTAGAAAGATCCTTTTATACACTCCATTTGTAAAAGCTTCACTTAATGGGGGACTATGCATAAATGCTAGTCACCAAATGGTAGATGGCAGCGACAAATGAGATGTGAAGTCCAGTAGATATGAAGGATGATGTATTTCATGCACAGTTCCTTTCCACTGACATTTTTTCCTCTTACAAAGTAAGATTGCTGGGTCAGGTTTAAGGACGACTGACATTTAGAGAGGTGAAAAGAGTGGGCAGTACAAGTGAGTGAAAGGGGTCAGCGGATGGCTAATTGAGAAATGTTCTGGCATTAGCATATGAACCAAGTTAAGGTGAAAGGCAGCCTTATGGCTGTTGCTAAAGAAAGAGGATCTTTGATTACTTTGGTGAGGAAATTTCATCCCTGCTCAAAATATGTACATAGGTACATAAATGTATGTTCACTTATAACCTTTTTTCACAAAGAAGGAAGACAGGAGGAAGAGAAAATGCTAGATCTACATTTTTGTTCCTCTTAAGAGAGTTGCAGGAGACAGACATGCTTCCAAACCAGTATTGACAAATTTGAAGTATTGACAGCACAGTTCCTTTAAAAAAATGTTTGTCTTGCTGTAAAGATGTAGCCAACTGCTATGGTTACATGTACTCTCTTTGTTTTACTTTAGCTTAATTTTAGCTAAAGGTAGTCTGATATTTCTGACCTCTCTTGTGATCTTTTTGTTGTCATGGTTTTACAATATGTCACCGTAAGAATAAATTGAAGTATATTAAAAGAGTGAAGAAGGAAGAAAGCACTTTTTTTTTAGATTAACTTTTATTAAAATAAAGCCTGGTTTTATTGATTTATAGTATTATTGCTTTACATTGATCTACATTAACGCATAGCAAGACTCCACTATTTGTAAACTGTTTGCATTATAACTGTTACGATGTAACTAATGACATGAAAAGGGAAATGGTGTCTGAAATCAGAGCTTCTGGTGTTAAGAGACCTTCCTGAGGAAAGACTGCTGTGAAAACAGTACACGCAGACATTAATTTCACTAGCAGTTTTTGAAGCCAGCTGTGGTAGGTAGGAGTTTAAACAGTTAACCTATTAAAAGTTTTTTTCTAGATGTAATATGTTCACCCAAAAAGTATCAAAACTAAGACTGAATACTGTGGTTCATATGTGGTATATCAGAAAAATGCCATGGATTCTTTCCTGCAGTTACAATGTTGCAGTCTTAGTAAAAATTGTGCCTCTTACTCATTAATCTAAGCACTTTCCATCTACTGTTTTTGTGGAATTTAGAAACTGAAATCACAAAACATATATACATACATACATATATACGTGTATTATTGAAAAACATAGGAATACAAAGATCACTCAAACTGCAATAAAAATTTTCCATGCAGACTGAATTTATGTCCTTTGAGTGCATGACAGATGAGCTGTGGAGGCTAAGAGCCAGGCCAGAGAGCCGTGTCCCAGGCGCCTCCTCCACAGGATTCTTGTGCAACAGTGCATTTTGTTAAATCTATGCACATTTGTATGCCTTGGTTTCTGGGGTAGGAGCTGTGGTGTGCTGAGCAATGCAGAGCACGGCCACTGAAAAGGAATTTTGTGCTGAACGTTAGAAGGGCTATGTAAAATATGATGTATATCGTTAAGTGCTCTACATACAAAGGCCTCGGGTTTTTCAAAGCAGGATCAAAATTAATGGTTATTTTTCTCAGCTTTAGTCTTTAGCTTTACTGTGTTAATAACCTATGTATAAAGCATGGGCAGTATTGCTTTATTTCATAGGAAACTGAGAAAACTACAAAATATGTAATTAAAGCACTAATAGCTAGGTTCATTGTCCTTAAACGAAATATGAAATCCTATATATGAAATATCAATATCAAAATCCCATTCATTCCAATATGAAGTAAACATTGTAGACTCCCTGAGGACAGAGATGCCAGCTATGGCAATGTTGACTATCAAAACGCTAACTATTAAGTGTTGGCACTCTGAAGATCAACACCTATAAGACCAAAGAGCTTTTTTTTCCTTTCTCTCTTTCCATTGCTTTTGGTCATTAATAATCTGCTTTAGTATAACAAGCCCTTTCACAACATGCGACATGACTTAAACTCTTCAGAATGAAAGTCATAGCAGCCGGGTGCTAAAAACAAAAGCACAGATGAAATCCTGTCCTTCTCCTACAGATTGATCAAAACTCAAACAACAACTGCAATAACAAATCACTCCTGTTTTGTGCCACAGCATACTGCTTAGCACATTTAACTACCACGTATCATATTCAAACACAGTTACCATCTTTGCTCAAGTGGGGACATACTCCTTTTTCCTACTATTGAACCTTTGGCACTACAGAAATAAAAGGCAAAAACCATATTCACTGGTCCAGAAAATAACAAAGAGAGAGAAAAAGAAGTATGACAGTATCTCGCAAACTAGTTACCATGCAGGAATGTGTAAGGAAAGCTCAACTTCACTGACATAGACTTCCAGAAACACTCAGCATAAAATAGCTTTATGCTTCACAAAAGGGACAGATCAGGCTTGAGATCTTCTGACAAGCAGGTCCCTTGGCCTGCTCCCTGTAGCAGTAAAGCAGGTTTCTCACAGTGTGCGGTTACGATCCTTTGGTGGCATCCACGTTATTAATGCAAGTACATTCTCTTTCTCACACAAGATTTGGGCTGTTGTAATTGAAGACCTACTGCTGACTGAGAAAACCCGAAATCTTCTAAGACAGAAAGGGAACCAATCTATTTATGTTTCATGTTGTTCCCTTTCCATCTCCCTTCTAGCCCCTAAGAAACTACTTCTCACCTCTGCCACCCACTCTCCTCTCCGATTCCTCAGTTAGAGCAGTAGTTGCAGTTTTCCCTGTAAGACAGTGCAATCACAGATGGAGCAGCTGGAAGCATATTTTAGTTTCTGTATTAATTCAAGTCAAGCACTGCTAAACTGAATAGGCTGTGTTTGCTAGGACTGTAGGAACCAATGTATCTATTCCTTTTCAAGGCTTTTTGAAAGCTTTTACATTTTCAGTCAAATTGAAAAGGCTTCAGAAAGTGAAGAATAAAGCTGTCATGGGATATGATAAACTTCACTGAAGGGAGTTTTTCAACCTCCCTGAAAACAGGCAAACCTGTTTGTGCAAGGGTGCGTAGAAGGAGAGCACCTCTGCTCCCTTAAGGGTATCTGGTCAAGGACCTTTTCAATACCAAAGGGGATAATAAGTGAAGGGGGAAGCCATAAACAAGAACACAGAGAGGCACAAACCCAACAGATGAACTAACAGAGACAAAGGCGAGAAACAGACCTCATCAGTCACACTAACTGATGGGTTATTAAGAAACTGCAGGCAAATGGGGAAGTTGCAACTGATGAGGATGCAAACCCGAGGGCCCAGGATGCCCAAGGGCATCGGTGGGACTGTGCAGGCTGGTGAAGGAATGCGCAGGAGTGGGAATGGGGAGGAACAAACCAGTGGTAGACAGCAAGGGGTACAGAAGGGGCCAATCACCTGCAAAACGGAGCCAGACAGTACATCGTAAAGACAGCAGTTACGCATGGAGAGGAAGGTTCCCACTTCCCTTTTCCTCAGAAAAAGCCGTGTTGCCCTTCAGTAGTGAAGCCACGCCAATGAGGAAAGAAATTAAAGTCAACAGATTATCAGTGACTACTGAATTTTCATGGCTCCACTGATTTATTTGCAGCTCTGATAAATCTTCCTGGCTAAAAACAGTCACCTCCCTAAACAACATGCATACGCAGATCTGCTAACGTGAAGTGACACTATAGAACTGGGATGGCTCATAGTCTTACTTAGCTTCATGCCTGTATGTGTTGAATTAAAGATGTATGCTTTTAGCTTTAGCGTGGATGATGATAATAAACAGCTGGACTGATCTTTCTCTTCCTGCCTTCTGTTTGACTCCACTTGGTAATCACTGATTGCCATGGAAATCGCTAAGTGCACCTTCAGAGATGTCACTTTTTCCAATCAGATGGAGGTGCCAGGCATATTAATACTTCTGTTTAAACGAGCAAGCTTATATGGAGAAAGAGAGCAAGACCTGTGAAACCCCACCAGTTCTGCAGCTAAAAATCTTTGTTACCACTTTATCTTTTGAGCTGTAAGCCACCAGGAATGTTACTTCGGCAAAAGAAATACTGATACCACAGGGCATGGCAGAGTTGAGATAGCATATATGCAAGAGAAATTAAAAACGCTGTCCCACAGTAAAACAGAAAACTTCCCTTGCGAACACCCCACTTCAGATGTCGAAACATGCTTGCCCTCAAAAGGCTGTCTGCTTCCCTCAGACCCTGCTTTCCTAGATTGTCAACACGTCTGCATGCCATAGGTAATGGTAAGACTTGGCCAAACAACAAAACTGCTTGTCATGCCTTTTTTTATGCTGTGCCCCACCAACTTACCCCGCTCTACTGAGATATTTCTTAACATTTCCACTTCCTTTCTTTTTTTCCTTATCATATACTGCAGAAAAGTAGTTCTCAAAGGTGCTTCAACTGTTCAGTTACAGAGGAAGCGGTGAATCCATGGCTTGCTTTTCAAAGGTGTAGCAACCCCAAACAGGCCGCAGGGGAACAGCCAGGTGCTCCGTACCTCTGAGAAGCTAGACAACGCCACCACCCCCTTCTGGCGTCCAGCAAAGGAGTTCTAGAGGTCTTCATGTGCTTATTAGTAGCTGGGGAACATTTAGATTTATTAGAACTGGAAAACGGTGGAAGATTTGAAGGCCTATACCAGACAACACCACTATGAAGTGCAAGTAGAAGAGAATGACCATGCAGATACATCACATTTTTTGTTTCTTTTCATATCTGTTGTTAGCTCATTACTTTGCAAGTGTATCTGATGAACAAGATACCAGGACGACAAGACAATCTGAGAAACATTTAAGTAAACTTGAGAATTATTGGACCTACAATTCCAGTCATGCACTTGTTAAGTCCCAGTCTGATTGTCAGGCTCAGGGAAGGTTTGTAATGATCCCAAGAGCGAAATTAAGACACAAACGAGGTCATATGCTGCCAATCAGATGTTTTATTGGGTAAATATAAAAGAGTAAAGCGATGGGAAAGGCAGGAAATATTAGGAGGAAATTAAGCAGGCATTCAGAGAGATAAGCAAAGGATAGTCACCACCATGGATCCAGCGGCATCCCGTTGGTCCTCAGTCTTCAGCTTTCGGTGGTGGATGGCCACACCCAGGTTTCGTTGTGCCGTCTTTTATCTGGTGCTGGAGAGGGGGTTTGCCCTCTCGATTCCGTTTGGTTACCCAGGGCAACATCACGTACCCAACATGTGCACATCTAATCACACAATATATATTGTTGGTGGGCAAGCGGCCTGACCCAGATATACCAGTTGGTGTCCTATTCTTGGTGGTGCCCGATAAGCCAAAGAATGGCCTGTTGCTTCAGCAAGTTTGCACAGGTTTCCTTGCCAGATGGTGGTACCTGATAAGCCAAAAAGCGGTCTGCCCTCGGGTCTTATCAGACAAAAGAGTGGTCTGCTGTCCGGTCTTATCAGATAAACACACACAAGCAAGCTTTGAGACAATTGTTCTTAACACTTCAGTCTCTTACAGTACTGTAAAATATCTAAAATATACGCTAACTTTATTTGAAGAATCTTTTACATATGGTCTTACATTGAAATATCCTAATGTTGCCATTGCTTAGATTAAAAAAAACTAAGCCCAACCACACATTCTGTTAATAATATATTATTAAATATTAATATAAAAGAATATTGTAATAAATTATTAAATATTTATTTATATTGTATGAACCCCAGAATTATTTGGATAACAGCCTGGAATGAAAGCTCTTTAGAGAGCTATTGATTGCCCCGATGTACAAGGACTGGAAGCAAATTTACTGCAGCATTAACTCAACTCTATGAAAGATATCTTAACATATAAGTCAGTTTTGATAAACAATGAACACTTTTTGATAAATGAAAGCACAAAACTATACATGAAGTAGAATGCCATTTGAGGAGCATAACTGCAGATCTACAACTGTGGATCCAGGTGTTAATGCATATACATTTGCATAATTAGAAAGTTTACAAAAACAGCGAGCATACCTCAAGCATCTTTTCATCCAGTTCAGATTAGGGGATTCTTCTTCAGGTAGTCTCATAAAATTTATACAGCAAAATTTATGTTCTAAAGCCAATCAACTGGGATCAAAGTACCACGCTTCTATATTATATCTATCTTCAATATGAATCAAAGTAATTTTTGAACATAAGAGGGCAGTTACCTGCTTTTAAGATCCGTGAAATGTTTGTGACAATTATGACAGCACAGAAATTGTATGAACCCTGGAAAGACTGGCATAAGCTATTCCAGTTGATTCCAGGTTTCGAAAAAGGCAAGCACATCACTGAACACCATGCTGAAACTTAAAGAAGTTACAGAAACATGAGGATCATTCAGCTGTCCCAAGTTCTGCAACCCTAGACAGTACAGCCAGCTGCCTATTGCCAGAAAGAAATTTCTTATACGGAAGAGCTGCTGTTCATCTCCATCCTTTCATAAACTAAGCTTGAACAAAAGATACAGGAATGCATTTGAAAAAGTCTTAACTGTCGATGTTTAAATGGACCATAAGTCTGCTGCCATCAGCTAAATTCACAAGAGAAGATGCAGTTCCTGTTAAAAGAAGCTTATCACTGAAAAGAGAGTAGCAAAAATTAGGAAAGGTATCTGCTGGTAAACAATGAAATTGGAGTGCAGGGTAAATACGTTGTCACAGAAAACAGAGAGTTTTAGGAGATGAAAAGTTTATTTAAAAACTGCCAACATTTAACAAAAACGATTTTACACTATTTTCCATTTTCTACAGAAATACAATAACTTAGGGCTGTGCTTAGTCCATTCTATCACTAATACATATAAAAACAAGTCTGCTGATAAATAAGTGAAAAAAAAAAATCTATTTACCAACCACCACCACTAAAATTGTACCTGTAAATTTTGGAAGACATCTGCATAGAATAGTTAGGGCTGTAGAGGTGCTCTTTTTTTTTTTTTTTAAATATATTTTGTACTACTAGGATATGTAAAAATTTAATTAACATGCAATACAAAATATTGGAGATAAACAAGGTAAAACTCAGTGTGCACAACAGGAAAGCAGTGCTAGGATGCCCTCCTATGTTTCTAACTAGACATCAGAAAACTGAACGTTTTTATGTGGCAGAATTTCAACTTCCCTTCACAGCAAAACTAGATTTATAACCATGAAAATCTACACCTGGCTAGATTCCATTGAAGATGGATTAAAGGTGTGGAGAAAATTATCTAGTACTAGATAACAACAAATAATTGTAGAACATCTCAAATCAACATTAAGCAGATGCATTTTAAAAAGGAAATTAGCTGTTACCTAGTTATAATCATTTGTGAGATGACAGGGTGACAAACGTGCCATTTATTGTTGCACCATAAATGTATATAGCACGCTTAGAGAACAGTAAAAGTTAAGCCATTCGCTATTTATTAAGACTTTCTCCCTTCAATATTGCTTCAGCTATCACATGGCACATAAAAGCTTACCATTCATCCCTAAATATCTTGCATAAAACTCAGGCATTGACCTAAATGCTATTTATATGCAATACTTCCCAAACGAATGTGTTATCCTGGTTTGCACACAGGTATATTGTATGAACATTTTTCCACTACAAAAGAGGGGGAAAAAAGAAAGGGGGGGGGGGGGGGGAAGAGCTTTCTTAGCTATTGATACCCCGTAGTACCCATATTTCTCTCTAGCTGCCCTTTTAAACCTGTAATATTCCACAACCTTAACAGTTTCTCCTCAACCACAGTGCTAATGAATATACACTACCCTAACTGCTTTTTTCCTTGAAGCCATAAATACGACCATTTGCAAAAGACAAAGAAGTCACATACAATCCATCACACTAAAAAAAAGTCAAAGCTACCATGTAGCGGCTGATATTCCCTCCGCAGCAGGGCCTGATCCTACGTCAGTGAAGTCAGTGGGAATTGTGTCACTCATTTTAACAGATGTAAAAATTAAGCACTCGGATCAGAAACAAACTAATGACCAGATCCTGCAACTTACTTCTGTACAAGGACCCTGGAGGGTTTATTACTTGCTCATACTAAGCTTTCTGATTTAATGAAACCCCAAATTAAGTAAACCAAGATTGTACATATCGACTCAGGGCTTCCCTACAAACTCTATCTTCTGTCCTAGCAGCTAGTGAGATAAAATGAAAAAAAAAACACCTCTGTGAGCACAACATGTCCTTGCTTTTTTAAGTTTTGCATTTAAGATTATGAGCAATATTTGCAGTAATGCCCTGTGATTTTTAGGTGATCATTTTAGAACATTTGGAATGAATCACATTGTCTAGGAGACGAGAGAAAAGTTGCTAGCATTTTCCAATAAAATGGAGCCCTTCAAGGAGAGCTCTCAAATCCAATAATTCAAAATCAGAAGGCATTCAAAATGATGAGTAACTTAAAAACATCTTTTTTTTAATGTCATTCATTTTTTATAAAAAGAACATGAGAAAAACATCAAAAATAAAGTACCAAAAAGACTGCTTGTATTCAAATACCGATTTCAGTTGCTAGTTTCTGTCTGACATACTTCTCCCAGTCTCCTGTGATGCTAAAGCACTTCATCCAAAACATGCCTGTCTGTTCCTTCCTGGAGGACTCCTGAAATGTGTCCCCCACGTAGGACACTGGCTGAGCACGTCCCAGTTCTCCCAGCCTGCCAGACCTTACAGAATCTTTCACAGTCTCAAACGCTCCCTACAAGCACTTGGAATAAACACCACCACTAATAATTTGGTTTGTGTGTGCATACATTTGCCCAAGTATCATGAAAGGAGGGCAGACTAAGCCAGAGAGGGGATGCAAGAGATGTCATGGCTTTCAGCAAAAACCCTGACATTGGCAACAATCCTGCTAGACTCAGACTTAGGACAGGTCTTCCACGGAAAAGTTCTGTTTGCAGATCACCAGTGTTATTTAAAAATAGCCGTACATGGTTGATTTTGCCTTTTTCACAGGTCATAACATAAATACAGTTCTGCCATCCATCCATCTGTCCATGCATACATGCACACTTATTGTGGGAGAATAAATATAGATAATTTATTCACAGATAAGCTCTCTATTGATGACAAAAAAGACGACTATCCCCCTCTGAAAGGAATTAATCCTATGACAAAGTAAGACCAGTAAAAAACAAACAATGCTTTACATTCACTATCCTGTAGAACACCGACCATTTATCAGATTACTTTCCAGTGTCTTACTGTCCTGTCATCATTTTATTATTTCTGCTACAAAACTTACCATTTATCTAATTTATCTGCATTGGAAATCTACATAAAATTTACAATGGTCACAAATGTGTATCTGAGAATTTTTCATAGAAAAAATATTGCAAAATACTATGCTTAAAATCAACTGTATCTCCCCCAATATGAAAGCTGTGAGAATTAAATATTTTTTCCACATATCTTGATAAAATAAGCATTTTCCCCTACAGAGAATAGTACTTTGATGGACATGACGGTGTTACAAAATTAGTGTTTAATGGCTCACTTAAATGCTGTCACTACCTTGGATCTTAATGCTACTTAAAGCCATTTAAGACATCTACTATTTCTATTACCTTAAATTAAAGACAACATTCCCAAGCACACTTTTCAAGATGACTACGCAGTTTTAAATGTAGCCACTTCAAAAAAGAAACACTGGAACAAAGGGGAATGAACACAGTAGGTATAAATATATTTTGTCTTGCAAAAACAAGTTCTGGTACCTTGTATCATTTATGTGGTTTTTTTAATAACAGGGAATACTCTGTTAAAAAAAAATTCATCTACTCATTCTACACAGCCATTCAGGAAATCTTACTGTATTAATGATGTACCAATTTCAAAACTTTATTCACAATGAACGTAAAGGAATACCCCATCCAGGAAAAGCTCTTTGTTTCACCATAATTATATTCTGTTCAGAAAGTGTCCTGTGAAGAAAATATGCACCTTGCTGTGGGTTCTCCCCACCTCCATCTATACAGTAGGATTAACAGCAGGTTCCAGATGGTGCAGATAAAGATGCTTAATAAACTAGACTTCAGTTAAGAGTTCTGCTCTTCAGAATAGTTGTATTGTACATAAGCGTCTGCCAGCTACCAACTACTAAAAGCTTTTGCAATTCTAGTATTCAGAATCCTAACAAAAGTTTTTTAAAAAGATAAATCTAAGTTACATAGTGCATTGACACAGATACTGTAAAAATCTTCCCCATCATTACAACATGTGCCTTTGTGAGATACTGAATATCCTACTGAATAGTACTCGGGAACTCAGAGAAGAAACCCAGCAACTATCAGGAGCTTCCTGCAAGACTGCAACATCAATTTAAGACACAGAATAACAACATGATGCAGATGAGATGGTAAGGTCTAGTGTGAATCATTAGGTACAGTATTAGCTCATGGGTAGATATAAAACACTATGCTAGACAAAAAAAATTAGAAGCCAGTTATTACATGTTTAGCATTTATGTTTTTCTTTTTTTTAATCAATAATTATAAACTGTAAAAATGTACCCTAATTCACTACAATAGACTATGCCCTGAGAAGTAACATTACACACTAAGGAAAAGCCACTAGAAAGTGTCAGGTCTATACTTCGGAAGCATAAACTGTGCACAAGGAATTTCTTGGAAGCACTATTTCCTCCATTTTTCAGCAATACATTGCTTCTTCAGAGGAAAAGACTAATAAAAGTTTATGCTAATTCTAGCTTTCCCAACTTTAACTACAAGGTGGTTTGTTTTTTGTTTTTGGGGTTTTTTTTGTTTGCTTGTTTTTTTGGTTTTTTTCCCCCCCTTTTCTCCTTTAAACTCTCCTGGAGAAACTAGATGGCTTCATAGATAAAGCTCTTGCTTTTCACCTCTGAAAGAGGATGTAGGCCTAGCATGAGGTTCCGAAAAAACTGAGCCTGATGAACTCCACTTAAGGACATCAATCAGAGCACGTTTTGGGAGGTAGTCAGAGTTATCTAAACATGAAATGAGGCCACCTCACCAATGCTTTGCTACATTCTTCTTTGCTGGTTGGAAGAACAGAGAAGAGGTTGGGAAGGAAACACACCTCTGAGCACATGGGAAGGAAAGAAGAAAAATTATCTTAGACAGGGATACAGAATCTCCTTTGAAATTAACTTGAATATTAAGTGCATCTGAGAATAGGCGAGTTACCCCCTTTCCTTTATATCTGACATTAATAAAACAGTAAGATCTAATTGTAAAGACCTCTCATCACCTAATGCGTACAAGACAAACATGCATTTAAAAGTAACATCCACATTTCATTTCACTGCTTCTTTCCCCAGAATTGCTCTAGAAGATACAACTCATGAGTTGTGTTTTTTTTTACCCACACAGTTAAGTGCAATGGTTCACTTCCTACTAAATTAAAAAAAACCTAAGGAACATTCTTCCCTCAGAGAAGGGAAAACAAAACTAAGCCAACAACCTTGTTCAAAAATTCAATCATCAAGTCTCTGAAGACTCACCACTTAAATTATTCTCTGGTAGTCACATTTTGTTCATTGTATTATATGAAAAAGTATGCTTGTTGAGTCTGGCTATGCAGACAAGCCTTTCCAAAACCCTTCATTTCTGCTCATCAATATTATACAGTACTGTTTTAAAAATTCATTAATTATCTACTTAGGAAAAAACTCACTCCTGTCCATAAAGACTAGCTACACATTCTAATTAAGCAGCATTAACACAAAACTGGAAATGCCATAAATTTTGACTGTAAGACAGAATCTAAGCTTTCTCACTTTGCTTTTTTTGTCTTAAAACAAGTTTTATGTAAGGTAATTAATCAAACAGTATAAACTGACAATTTACTTTTCCCCCTATTTAAATGACATAAAGATTTGATTGTATAAAGAATATGCAAGAACACAAGAAAACACTAGTATGCAGGCATGAGTAGATTAACAAATATTAATCAGAGCAGCTATAGCAATGTGTTCCAATAATAACTTTATACAAGTTTGTTATTGTAGCTATCTTTAATGCTGCATGTGTTGCTCCAGTGACTGTAACACACAAGATAAACCAAATGCCTATGAAATAACAGTTAATGTATTTAGCAGCATGTATTTTATCCCCTTAAAGATGTGATTCCTTGTATTCTAATTTCTGTAGTTTCAAATTACATTTGTTCCCCAAACCCCTTTGTTTCTAGCACAAAGAAATTTCTACAAAGACTAATCCAATGAACAAAAAGAATTTGCATCAATTCAAATGACACATACTACAGCAGAAGACAGAAATCACTAAAGATGCTTAACTTTATATGAAGACGTTTACAGATGTACAAAGTTTGATTTTATATTTGAAGGAACTTCAGAGAGTGAATCTCTTGTATTCTGCAGCTTCTGTTGGACATTTTCTCCGCAAGAATGTTCATTGACTACATTATAATTCCCTGACCTCTGAAATACAAAACGACTAAAATACATTACTTAAAGAAGCTGTACTCGGTAACCTTTATGCATGTTAACTACCAATGGCCTGAAGCCACTTTTCTTTTTTTCACATGGTGCCCAAATGGGACTCTGCAGTAATAGTGAATGGTTAGACAGGTATGTTCCAAAGATCAGAGTTCCAGGACATCACACAGTTGTCAGCTTAATGCAATCTGTTGGAAGTATCTCTTCAGTCATTTCATGTAAGAGGCTTCAGGACATTGACAGCTTGAAGTAATTTAGTTATATATTTTCTTCTTTCATATAATTTATATTGTTACGATCAAAAAGTTAAAGCTCGATTTTGACAGCTTATTGTTTGCATTTCTCTCCAAAGGGAAGATATGACTTGTTTCAATTTCACTTTTATTGTTTAGTTTTCTGTGTGGCAGAGTCTGGTCTGCAAACATTTCTAAATGTAACTATTCTCACTGGATTAAAAAAAAAGGGGGTGGGGGGCAGTATTTCCATCAGGTGCAGGCTCTAAAAACCAACACTTAAGAGTCATACTACAGCCATCAGTGTTTTGTAAAAGTAATAAAAGTTTCAGCACCATCTCTAATCAGAGCTCTCAGAACATTTTCCAAGTATAAAAATACAATGCAACTCTGTTCAGTTATGTAGGACCAAACCTTGTCTTCCTACAAGCATGCATAACTTGTGCTGACATGAATAGGAACTGCACACATGTATATGAGGGCAGCTGTTTGATCTTAAGTGTTTATGATGGAAAGATTGTCAAATTCAATAGCACAGTACTTCCACAATATAGCTCTAAGAAAGCCAACTAAGACTTCAGATTATAGTCTGGAAGAAATGTATAATGGGTTTCAAGTCAGATTCTAATATAAATCTTCTCCTCTAAAACCCTCAATCATTCCAGCGCAAGAAGAGAGCATCTCTTCCCTTCCACAGTTCACGAAATATTTCTTATCATGCTCCCACTTCCCAGTCTGCTCCTGCCACTAATGTTTTTCTCATGAACAGGTAATTTTTGCCATGGTAAACAGAACACACAAGTACATTACTAACTCTCTAAGTAATCTAGGACTAAGAATGTGATCCTTAATACATCGCCAGCTGACTTCACACCTTCCAGGTTCATACTAGTCATTAATGGGATATTGTTAATCAAGCTGACCCAGGGTACTACATATGCTTCCATGTATCTTTCATACTCAAAAACCATCAGGTCCTCTGGGATGGGTAAAAGTTCTTGCTCGCATTAAGTTCTTAAGTTCAGACTCCAGTTTGTACCTGCATCTACCCATCTGTCAGTGGTCACAGAGACAGTATCTTATGACAAAATTACCCTCTCAAGCCATTCCCACACCTCCTTCACACATCGATTACGTTCTTCTGCAACTCAAACCATCAGCCAAGACAGCATCCCAGAGCACCTCAAAACAAACAGCCATGTAGTACGTCCCTAGCTATACAGAGGCAGGTATGGATGCACACTGAGACACAGCTTTGCCATGGAGGTGCTCAAGCCCAGGTCAGTCTTACTAGGTACTGTAAACAGAAGAGTGTACATTTAGAAATGTCTGTTAGCTACTCTGTGCCTAAAATGATTTATGAACATACTCTCTAAGACTAGAGGTGGTCTATTTTCATTTTGAAATGCAAGAGTAACCCCCATCCATCAAATTATTTAGAACTGTTGGACTTCCACATGTTTTGAGTGCCTTTTTTCTTTCCAAATGGTACCTTTTGAGCAGGCTACCCGTTTTGTTTTTTTTTTCTCCCTCATTGTCGCGCTCTCTGCCCAACAGAAACAGCAGCTTGAAACTTATCACAGTCAAGGAGGCACTTTGGGTAGGAGAAATATACAGCAATTTTGGCGAAGACTCTAGCTTGAAAATTTAATCCCCTCGGTGAATAGTCTGTTTGGAACAGAGGCGATGTTGCCATTGTACAAACTTCTACAGTCGTACAATGTTTCTCCTCTGGGTCTTTGGACCAGCACAATTCCATTAGTCTAAAAAAATCCCTTATATAGACAAGTTCTAAGGAAATGACAAAATAAACCATTCATGTTTAAGTTCACTGGAATAGAAATGTGTTTCAAATTCCCTTAAAATTTACAGTTATGTAAACAGAGATGTATGGTTGGAGAAGTGCTCTTAAGGAAGAGTCAAAAGAAAAAAAAAAAACCCAAAACTGAAGCTCTGCAAAAGAACAGAAGTGAAGAGAGATCTCCTTCCTGCTGTCTTTTTTTTTTTTTTTTTTGAATTGTGTAGTCTCAATGACCAGTCAGAAGAATCACTTTTTACTCCATCATCTATTGGACTTGCATGATCTTTGTTAAGTACAAGTTACCAATGTGTGACTTAGTAGGCTGGGATTCTGTAGTGTACACAATACATTCAGAAATGTGTATCAAGTGTCATTAATTCGGGATTGTTGCAATAAAATAAATAAATAAATACCAAGTAGGAAACGAAGGTAAAGTAGTCTGTTCTAAGAAAGTATTTCCAAATATAGGTCTGACTGTGAGTGTGAACGTGTGTGTGTGAACTATTTTCTGTCACATTTTCCTGTATCTGCTCGTCAGGATTTCAACTTCATAGACTTTCCTATCAAACTTGTGTGACAACTAATAAGCAAACAAAACCCCAGTTACAATAGTAAAAGGCATGGCTCTAATATTGTTACTGGAGCCTTGAGAAAGAAACACTGCAGTCTGGTGTGCTACCAAAGGCTGCTACTGCAAAAGTAATAGCACTCACCAAGTATAGTCTGAATCCAATAATGTATTAGCAAGATGCCACTATAGTAAAGAGGAACAACCTGGAAACAGGTTTAGCTGATACTGACAGATCCTCCTATTCTTTTTCCAGACACTCTGTTTCAAAAGCATTTCTGACTTTTTTTTTTTTTAAAGCCAAATGATTCAGAGTCCCCCTTAATGCAGAAGTTAAAAAATAAGAAAATGGCACAGTAGGAAGCTGACACAGAGTGATTTCTTAAAAAGATTAAAGAACAAACTGCATTTGCTTAATAAAAAGGTATGCCAGTTCTTTAATAAATAAAGTGACAGACTTCTACTCTGAATATGAACTTTAGGACTGACCATTAAAGGAGTGAGAAACACATGGTTAACTAACACTTGCAACCAAGACATGCATTTGTGTCTGAAAAGAGAATATTGCACTAAAAGAAGAACCCTGAAGGCTTTAAACTCTTCCTTCACTGACCTAAAAAAGTAACTAACCATTTCCTATAAGCAGTAGCAAACCTGGCTTGGTCCGCATCCCTACAAGTTGATAGTACTTTATCAATGAACCGGTATTCCAGTTCTGGACCAAAAGAGTCCTGCATAGGAGCACGCTTCAGGCGTTTTGTTTCTTGGGTATAACCTTGTTTGCTGCTGGATTCATTCAAACCATCAACATCCATAGCTTGTGCCATGTGACTTGTCGCAGGACTGTGGTGGGAATTATTCAGAGTTTCATCACTGCTGTCCACAGATGATACCACTGCACTTGGAAGAGGAAGTTTGTTGCTTAGGTGGTGCTGAAGGTAGAACACACACCTTCTTCAGAGGAAAAGGAAGGAAGAAAAGGAAAGAAAAAAAAAAGTCATGCACTGAAAATAAGCTGCTGTTGCTGCTGAACTGCTTCGGTTCATTTGCCATCCCACCAGATTCCCCCACAAACAGGCATAAAATCTGCTGTCACTGCTCACACTCTACAAAAAAGGGCTCAGTGTCACTTTGGCAAATTGGCTATTACCTAGTCAGGCACATACACCCAGCTGGCAAAGCAGAGGTTTTCTGCAGTTGATCCATCTTCTGCCTATCTTTTGCTCATCTTTTGCCCTTTAAACATTTCAAGTGTGAGGAGGCTGATTTAACAGTATCTTGCGTCTCTTACACAAACTACAGTGACAAGTGGAGCTTACATCCGCAAGATACTTAAGCCCAATCAAATTTTCCATTCAATAGCTCTGATTATGCTCTTGAATGTTTTCCAGAGGCTTAAGACATGGTATCTTAGAAATCTTTTATTGAGTGGTACCTTTTAAAATCAGAACAACAGTTTGTCTGGAAACATCAGGCAAAGAACAATTCATAAATCAGAAGGACACTCTTTTGACCAAGTCCACTTACCTATGACACCACAAGGTTTCATGCCCTGGGTAAGTATCAATCAGTTCAGTGCAGAGCTCCAACTCTTCCTCTAAATGGCGGGGGAGATCCACGCTCTGCTCCTCCGCACAGGCTGCTTCTGCCCCTGCAGTCTCCTCCTCCTTTTGAAGGTTAGGGTTTTGCTCATTTATCATTTGATTTTGTACCAGTACACTAGTGTCAGTCACAGTTCTGCCTATCAAGGACTTGAGTAAGAACTGGCGGTAATGAAATCCACTATGGTCTGAGACATGCATGGATACCCAATATTTAGTGGATGAAAGTTCATCAAGGAGAACCTGAAACAAAAAGCAGTGACAGTTATCAATCAGCATAAATGAGGAATTTACCACCACTGTTTCTGTATTAAGGGAACCTCTCCTCTGGGGATTTCAGCCACTGTGGTAATAGTTTAAGAACACACAGAGGAAAAATTAAATAATTACTGAGCCTTTTCCACTGTGTGCTGACAAGTATCTTGGCATCCCTGCACAAAAGAAACTATACTTCTTCCAAACTCTGAAAAGGTAGGTGTCTCAGAAACCTTCCCACAGGGTGAGGGGGGAAAAACCCAAACCACTGATGATGAGAAATAAGCACTGCTTTAAGAATCTCAAAATGGTTAGGAATAAAGACTATTTAGAGGAGGCAGAGGTAGAGGGTACAGCAAAGTACAAAGTACATGGATATTAGTTAGAAGTATTTTAATTTTTGCCTAGTGCATTATGGCTGTCAGAGGGTGGTCGAGTTGCTTAATTTAAAAAAAAAAAAAAAAAAAAAAAGAGGAGGATTTAAAATAATTCACACTTTCATTTTCCAGGAAAGAATGTCAACCACTAACATTATGTTCCAAGTCCTAGAGCCTGTGGAATACAAAACTATTTGTCCATAATTAAGTTGCTTGACTTGGTAATTGGTGAACTCCCAGAAAGGCTTTCACAATAACTGTGGTAAATACTTACATTGGTGACTGCAGCTGTATTTGTAAAACTGCTGGCACCTATGAATTTTCTCTAAATTCTGAATGGTTTTAAACCTTCAAAATTTATTTCTAGGAAGACAGGTGGGTTTGGCTGCTGGGCAATGCTTCTTTTACTTTACTTTCTCCATTAGAACTAATGGCCATATTTCTTTAAAGGCTTTAACCTCTTTCCTCACATTGCTCCTCCTCTGGAGTTCAAACTCTCCAAAGAGATTGAAACTACCTTTTTTGTTTACTTCTACAGACTTTGGATATAACCTTACTGGTATATTCTTGCTTTTAATCTCTTTTTCTAAGCTACCTACGTCACTTAACAGGACCGGCTGATGCAAAGCAACTTTCACAGGCACAGGTTTTTCTTTGTCCTCCTGCAGCACAAGAGGCAGACTCCCACAAAGAAAACCATAGAAATGTGCAAGGCTAGTTATACACCTTTTTTGTGGTGCACCTGTTCTAAAAGATATTAGAGCAGACACAAGCAATATAAATAGCACCTTCTACCCGAGATACTGAACACGCTTTTTTAGGTCCTGACGAGATACCAGCATTGTCTTCCTTTTACAGATCAGCAAACTGAAGGGCACTATTAAATAACAGCCCACGGATGGGATTCTTAAGGGGGCTAAAACTCCCCATCTCCAGTTCTGCACTTTAAACCACGAGATCAGCTTCTCTCTTCTCAGCAGAATTGAGCCTACTGTTCTAAATTTCTGAACATTAAAATTTAAAAGCCTATTAAAGACAACATAAGGCTCAAGGGCAACATCAGAAAAAACAGACCAGTCTTTATTCAGCTGGAACTGATGCTACACACATTATGTCCAACTTATATCTTGGAATAATCCGATTCATTTACCTGACATGTTTATAAGCTACAAAGTTACAGGGGAACATTGTAATTATGCATTTTAACTCCCCGCACAAAACAAACAGAATGATTCCCAGCATCACTCCTTACCCGAACTAGAAAACCTCTTTTAGAAAAGCAAGACAGAAGACTGCCATTAAACCTCTTGAGATCTACAAAAACCAAAACCTCTCCTCTAGGAACCTCAGAGTAACAGTGGAAGATGCTTCAAATAACTGGAGGTAAAACAAAAAGCCAGCTAACGTCTGAATTCCAAGAGGTTCTTTCTTACCAAGCCAGTTTTCTCCATTTCCACACCAAACAGCACAAGCCCTTTGCCATTCTTCTGTGAAGCAAAGACGAAATGATAGGAAAATGCCTCCCTCCCCACTCTTGACAACCTCTCACAAAGATCCCTCGCCTACCTAGTGAGCTCACTACCATGGAACTGGCATCCTGCTCCAGAATAGGACATACGTGCTCAGTGACCTTTACCTCAACCTCTGGGTCTGCACTCCCTGACCCTGTGCTTGCTTTTTTAAAGTGCTTACCCACTATAAACTGCAGCCTGAAACTTCCTCCCTGGTCTGGGACACTGAGAAAATGAAAAGGAATTGTATCCGGGGAAAAAACTTTTAAGGATAACCAGATAAATATGGCAATGTCCACTCACACAAAAGACAGTTACCTTTGGAGATCCAGTCATCCAAGAAAAAGCCAAAGCCTTACTGGGGATGTCTACAGGAAAAATTACTTTGTGTCTTATGAACATACTTCTGTCTGCTGGGCATCACACAAGAGAGGTGTTGCCTCACAACAATCACCCCACCACTTGTTTCTTTGCTTTTTTTTTTTTTCATTGTAGGGCCTGATCAGTCACTCTCAAACCTGTAATTATGAAGTTGAGTATTCCTGTCTAAAGAAAATAAAAAAGTTTGTCCATCCTTGCTGAACTACGTCCTAATTTTGTACCTGCATGATTTCTCTGAAGCATCATGATGTGTATGAATTTTAACAGACTATACCGGTATTACTCTCTTACTCTCGTTCTCCAACTAATTACGCACCCACCTATTAGTAGGTGTCTGGTGCCCATGTTTTTCCACCATTAGTTAACTGTACTGTCACATAAGAAAGCTGAAGTCAAGCTTTCTCATCCTTTTCTAAGGTGAGTACTCCAATACCAGAAAGGTAAGACTGGTTTGGAACAATCTATTCTTGACAAATCCTTAACTGATATTAATGAACACTATTCAAACACTCTGTAAACTTGCTAATGTGGTTCAAATTCTGCAGGAAAAACGAACTGAGATTTCTGTACTCAAACAAGACAATGTTTTTTACTGTCTAGTGTAAGAAAGAAGAAACATCTACATGCTGTGAGAAAAATCTTCCTACAGGGCCAAAACTTTCTCCTCCAGTACTTCATATCTTTTGCCCAGAATTTGAACCGAGATTCAGTCTGCAGAAGCATTAGGATTACCAAACCAAAGGAAAAAACAAAACAAAAAAAACCCCAAATCTACCGAACAACCTACTCTGTCAGATGGTCCAATGCAGGCCAACAGTTTCATAAATGATAAACCTGTTTTGAGAAGTCTTATTTCAATGATAATACAACATATACATTATGCTTCTGGGCCTCTGTTTGCTTGTACACCGTAATAAAAACTACCTCATACTACAAGCAAAGTTTGTATTATAGCAGAAATGTGGCCCTAAATAATACAGGACACACTAATTTGAGGTAACTTTGCAAGAACTAAATGGCTGTGGAATCACAGTGGCTGTTTTATCTGCTAATTTTTTCAGCACAGTACCAGTCTTACATCTCAGTGAAATTTACCATTCTTTTCATATATTCAAACATACAAATGGCTGAAGGTACAAAATAAGACATCAAGCAAGAAAACCTGTATATTTTTGTAAAAATCCATCATGTCTGCTTTTTTCCTCACATCACATCTTGCGAATAATCACTTTGTAATTCTGCCTTTTAAGGTTACCTAGACACAAGTTTTATCTCAAGATTCTCGATATCTTTTATTTTCTACATTTTTTCCTAATTTTCCTGCATCCCAAACACCTTCTGCTAGGCCACCTGAAGATGGTGTCATGAAAAAAACCTAGAGGTAACATGGAGATTTCCCGATGGGTTAAACACACTGCTTGAGGAACAGCAGCACCAGTGAAATTTTGCCAGAGGTAACAAAAGCGAGTTGCACAAAACTAGAGAAAACTATCACTTCTTCGGTAATCAGCCTAAAAAGAAGACCAGTAGGGGAACTGGGATGGTGGGCAAGGCAAATGGACTTGGGAGTGATCGAATAAATTTAAAACACTTCGTTCACAGGCATGCTTGTGACTTGTCACGCAACGCACTGACAACTGCCAATGAATAAACCCACCAGAATAATTCCAGCTCTGAGAAGAATTATTTCTATCACAATGCAATTCTTTCTGTTTATTTAAATTAGTAAGGAATAGCAAGTGCAAAAAGCACTCAGGGTATCATCCTGATCTTCAAACTACTGTTAACCAAAGCACAAAATGACTTGAGTTTTAATCAACAGTGCTAACTCTTTTTAATAAAGCTATTAAAGACTTACGTCAAAGTCCCTGTTTCCTCTTAATATAGGCCTCTAACCCTAACTTCTAACCTCCAATCTAGCCCAATCCTGTAGTTCTTCTGAGTTTTCCATAACTACCTTTTCATACAAACTCGCTAGGCAGATGAGTCCAAATTGCGGGTTGTGTCCTCTTGGAGTCTGGAACATACTTGCTATTTAGTACCAATCTGATACAGTTATTTTTAAATTTTCTCAGGTAACAATTAACAGGAAACATCAGCAAAACAACATCCATTACTAGCAGCAGCTGGCCCACAAGAATTAAAAATAATGGCTATACCAACTCAACAACCTCCACTAAACTCCTCCCTCACTCCCGTATGTATTTGCAGGATGGCAAAATGCAGCAGCTGCCATTAAAAGTGTGAGTGATGTGTCACTACATTGGCCTAATATTCACAAGGAATTCACCTAACAGCTTAGAAAACACAGTATTACAAAACTGCCTATATAATTTTAGACCATGTCACATTAACTAATTCAATTTGCTGCAGGTCTCAATGTTTTAGATACTACCATGTGATCTGAAATATTCATCACTGCATTAAGATGTCCCTGCTGGAGCTGAAACAGCTTGACCAGTCCTCACTTGAAATGCTGTCACAAGATACTGTTGGAGCTGAAGAAATTAGTTACAAGCACTCTATGCTTTCTCTGAAATTCCTGCTGTCTTTACCTAATCCTTCAATATTCTGAAACCACAGATGTATATACCCTGAATAAGGGTATCAAAATAAGACATCACATTACATTATCAAAACAATATTTGTCCTGTATTATCTTTCTCTTTCTCTTCCTAATAAGGAATTTCAAGATTAGTGCTAGAAGAACTATCTTCAGTTGCCCCTTCTTTATTTCAGCTCACACAGCCCCATCTATCCTTCCTCCAAAAGTTCATTAACACCAAGTACCAACAGACAAACAGAACTTTGTACACGGGCAAGAAAAAAAATCTGTTCTTTCTGCTGAGCAGAACCTGCCTACACTGGCAAGAAAAATACAAAACATACTCATTGCAATATTTTGCTTGGTTTTTTAAAACATTCTTAGCTATTTGTGCTAACGTAATATGATATTCTCCATCCATGTCATTGGATCTGCTTGGCAAACCAGTATTTATTTTTTTTTTTAGACAAAGAATTTTAAGACTTTATTCACTATTGTATTATACCTTGACAGTCAGCTTTCCCAAATGTTGTAAAACCCAGATGCGATGGGACCAGGCATTGTAGTTGCTTGGATATCTCCCAGCAGCTTCAGAGCAGACATTCATTTCCTCCTGCACTAGTCGGTGAATTCTCTCCACAGGTGCTGCTCCCAAGTTTCCTTTAGTCACAAGACTGGGCAAGGAGTTTTCCTGAATCAGTTGTTGCAGCACCCATCGTCTGGTTAAACGATGTACAGTGTTAATGGTGAGAAAGCAATTTTAAGAGAAAAAAAATGTTTTTTCATATATATAAATCAATGAAACCTTTCTGATATTTCAATTATTTGAACTACACTGTAACTAGATGATGAATAAGTAGTAAACATAACCATCTGAATTCTTCCTATACTGAAAGCTATGACTTTATGATCACACCCTAAAATAATTTAACTTTAGCTGTATTTGTTTCTTCACTCACTGTAAGTGGTCATGGCTACTTACAGCATACTAAAAGAAAACAGAAGGAAACAGCACATTTATGAAAAAAATGCAAGAACTGTCTGCATGAGATTTCTAATAAGCTCCACTTTCAGAGACTTGTATAGCACTAAAACAAAGTATCCAAAATGAAACAGAAAAAAGTGATTCGATTAAAAAAAGTTTAACCATGCTTTGTGAGTGAGTATTTTTTACATGTCAGTACTGCACACAGCAAGCCAAATTAGTTTCTGTACCTCACCAGCAGAAAGAAAGTGCAAAAGACTTATGGTTTCAAGGGCTATAGGTATAACCAAAACAAATGCTTTTATGGCTGAATTACACATATTTGATTTGAAGTGACTGAGATAAGCACAGATTCCTACATGGCTTTTTAATTTTACTTTGGACTGACTTCCAGTTGTGTTTTAGTAGTATTTTTTGATGAGTATTTTGAGGTGTCCTCAATGCTGCATGCATCTGCAGACCCTACACAAAGGGGTCCTACAAAAAAGGATCCCAGGTGTCTAAACTTCCACGCAGCAGCATGTGTCAAGAGAATTGCAAAGTGCCCATGTGGAATGCTCTGGAAAGCTGGACATCCTCCAGTCTGTGACACAGAGGTTTTTCTGTTTTGCACTGGCTCGCATCAGTTCCAAAACCAATTAAGTGCTACTTTCAGAAAGGTGTCACTCCTGGTTAAGAGAAATCAATAAATAAAATAATAAATTGATTTTCTTTAAAAAGAGAATTCTATTTTGTAATTCATATATAAAATTGCATATATATATATATATATAAACATAGATAAGCTTAAAAAAAATTTGGTCATCTATCTGTTTTTTTCTCTAATTTGAAAACATTTATAATATTCTTGTTCACTGGTATTTTTTAATTTACATTGTGAGCAGTGGATTGAAGCCAGTGTTCATACACTGGCTTCCTATATAATAGTTGTTTTAACGGAAGACGTACAGCCAAAAAAACCACACTCTTTGACTGTTGTGTAACTTTATTTTATGATATGTAGTAATTTTGAGGACTTAATTTTTGCTTTTTAAAGATGCCTTTGATCCAAACATCACCGTCTAGTATTTTGTCACTTCAATCAGCAGATTTGCAAGAAATGGGAAATTCTAAAAATGTCTAGGCATGAGAGCTAAATGAGTAGAGTCATTCCTTTAACAAAAGACAAATATTATTTCATTAACATTGACTTCTCAGAGTAAAACCATAAAAAGACAAATTATTTTGATCCTAAAATTATTTCAGTTTCTTAAAATGACGATTTTTTTATAAAATCAGGAGTTCAGGTAAATTACATATACCGGAGCATGTGAAAAAATACAGACTTTATAGTTTCTGGGGCTACAACAAAAGAAAAAAATTAGAAAATGAAATCTGAGCTACATTCTAGACTTTTTTTCATGGGAAAAAGACAGACAAGCACAACCTCAGAAGATTTAAAACGTATTTTTGGTACCTGTTGAATATCATGGCATTGTTTTGGAGGTTTTTAAGAGAACATTTTCTCCAATAAATTTGGAGAAAAGAAATCCAATTTCTTCTGTCACTGTATGCATGTTCCTATTACTATGACAGTTCCTGGAATTTCCGCAAATGAATGTAGGATTATTCAGTGACAATTGCGCAATCAGTAGATATACTGACTGTATATACACAAGATCTACCTGAAACCCCTCAAAATGTATAGCAACAGGTCACACGGCAAAATGTATGATAAGTATTTTGATATCTTTAGTGAGTGTATCTGCCATGTGTAAGAAAAAAAAAAGGGTATGTTTTACTGAATTTTATAGTTGCCCCATTCTATTTTTTTGCAATTCTGTCTGAAATTTGGTATCACAGGGGAACAGAAAACACAAGATTAATCACTATGCTGATGCAGAAAGAAAATTTTTGCACATCTTATTTTCTAACATTTATCAATCATGGTCAGCACATTAATATCCAAGCCAAACATTCGTACAATCATTCTGAAATACATTTTACTGTGTTAAGCAAATAAGAGAAAGAACAAATCATAATGCTATTAAAATACTCCTAATTTAAGATTGCATACAAGTGGTAGACAGAATTTTTTATTATTTCTAAGATGTAAATAAATATTAAGAACCTACCATTCTGACTAATTTCATAAAAATGTATTGATCATCATGATATGGATGGCACCAGGTTCAGCACTAGTTACATGCAAATAATCATAGTTTTCCGGTTTTAACTATCATGTAGGAAAGGCTAAACCATGAGAAACTGCAAGATTTTTTCCCATTATTTCTACATACTTCCTTTTTCAAACAAAGTAATCAAGCAACATGAGTCAGTAGCACGGAGATTATGAAAAGCAGTTGAACAACAAAATCAAAACCAAACATTGCACAAATTCATCAGTGTTGTTGCTATATCAATGCTACTATGAAAGAAATTAACAGAAATTAAGCAGATGCTTATAAGGTAAGAAATGCCTAGGAATATTCTATGTATTACATTCTAGGTTAACTTTGAGAATTTTAAGCTCATGCACTCACAAAGAAGAGTTTACCAACAACTCCCTCTTCCAAAAATTCATACGTTATCAGTACGACTGAAGCTTTATTTATGTTTTTGGTAAGAGTATGAATCCCCCTAATGGGGTATCAACTTTACGGTTTTCCTAATGCTTGACATGTGAAATGCAAACATTGCGAACTGCTTTCTAATGTGTTACAATCAAATCTCTTTAAGGCTGTCTATAAAAAGTCGAGTTATCCCGTGAAAAATACATCATGAAAAAAATCACACACAGAGCAAGATTTTTTTTTTTTTTTTAAACAAAGTTGAGCAATGGATCTATACACCACTTGGCTGTGCTAAAGGCATTTTACATACACTCAGTCATGACTGAGATGGATAGCTTTGTGCATTTGAGAAATTCTGGAGTTATCTTTTCCAAAAATGTGCTCTGTTATTTTAATATTTAGTAGTGGCGACTAAATGACATTGCTTAAGTCAGCAATGATAAAAATAAATTCACCAAAAAGACCAGTATTGGAATAGAAAAGAACCCAACTTTGGTTATGAAGATTAGCTTTTACAGATTCTTGTCTTTCTGAAATGCCTGTAGACAAGCAATATAGTAGTAAGTTGGAGGAGGGAAAGAGGGAGAAACCCACAATGCTCAAATACTTACTATTGATGGAATCAGAATTCTCAGGCTGAGAATTTTAGGTGCTGCAAGACATGATAAACCTTTAGGAAAATTTACCCCACCTCCAAAGTTTAATAAAAAAATATGCAGCAAAAAAGGTGCATATGATTTTAATTCTAAATATAAAATATAGGCAGGTATCTTCAAAAGCCAAAGCACGGCATTTTACAATGTCTGGCTCAAAGAATCTGCTATATTTCTAGATGTCCTTCATCGATGGCTCTCCTTAACCCGAGTACAGGAAAAAAAAAAAAAAAAACAAGGAAAAACGTTTAAGTTTGGGGAGGCAACAGAAGGCAAGGGAAACAAACCTGTGAATCCATGTTTCTGGACTCTTTGGAAACTTGGTTAATGCCAGTTTTCCAAGATGCAAATCTTTAAGCGGATTTAAAGTGCCAGACAGTATTAATTCTTTCCTACAAAAGATAAAATAAATTTGTATGAATGAAAGTACTAACCTGAAGACAGAACAGAAATCCCAATAACAAATAGCATGGCATTTCCTTTGTATTGTAATAGAACTTTACTGTCAAACTACAAGAGTTTAAAAAGCCTTTGGTGCATTAACCCATTCCACTCTGCTATATATATGTGCACCCTTTTCAACCAGGCCCAATGAAGTAAATCCAGATCAGAGAACTTTATCTTAATCTGAACACATACCACTCATTGGTTCCCAAACCTACACAGATATCACTGAGTCAACTGTATTTAAGTGTGGCTCTCCATCACATTTTCTGTCACTAATCAGAAAGCCAAGGAGTTTGGGCTATACATAATGCTTGTTGAGAACAGTCTTAACACAAGTAGCTTTTTTCTTTTATTTTTGTCTTTGATACAAGGGCTGCCAATAGGGTTACATATATGGCTGAACATTCCTTCTTGTAATCAAGCCCTTAGACCATTCCGTACATCTGAAAATACAGTTACTCTTCCACAGAGCCTCTCTCCCCACACACGCTTAGTTTTCATTTTCAAATATGGCTCAAGATAGAGTATCAAGGATCCTTAAATTGAGAAAGAAGTGGAAAATATTCTGTATGTGTAGAATGTTTTTCAAACTTAACAGAAAGGCAGAAATTGCTAAATTTCCTTACGTGTAGAACAACTTTTGGTTTAAAAAAAATAAAAGAATTTGCCCTAATAAAACTTCATGTTCATCCAAGGTAACCCTTTCCAGAGTACCTCCAACACAGACAGAGCAAAGTGAAAGTCTGTATTCATCCTTCTCGCTTTCTTTGCACAGAATTCCCTGACCCATACCCTATTCTCTTTCTAGCTTTGTAACTCTTACTGACTGTCCTGAGCATGTTAGTAGACATCACCCCATCACTGGTTACTCCCAGGACATTAAGTCTCCATATCCTATTCTCCAGTCTAGTAGATAGCAGCTTTGAAATAAAGATACAGTAAGTTCCAAAGTTACCATTTGCAGACAGGAAACGGGCATATCCCAGAACCTCCAGAAGTCACAATAAAAAACTGAGAGCGCAAAAAGTAGAAGTAATTTTGGCATGGTTTTGGTGTGGGTTTTTTTTTTTTTTGTTTCGAGTTGTGAGTTTGTTTGGTTTTGTTTTTATAATTTATGGTTCATCATAAAAACATACATGACACCAGATTCAGCAAGAGGAGCACTAGTAGGTGGAGAGCAGATTATCAATTTTCTGACCAAAAAAAAAAACCCCAAAAAACGGGAAGGGGACAGGTTGGAAATACACTCTAAAAAAGCTGCTATCCAGTAAGAAGGTGTCCTGGTTTCAGCTGGGATAGAGTTAATTTTCTTCTTGGTAGCCGGTATGGGGCTGTGTTTTGGGTTTAGGATGAGAACAATGTCGATGATACACTGATGTTTTGGTTCTTGCTAAATAGGTGCTAAGTGGCGCTCACACTGGTCAAGGACTTTTCAGCTTCCCCTGCTCTGCCGGGTGCACAAGAAACTGGGAGGGGGCACAGCCGGGGGTGGGGGGGTGGGTGTGGTGCTGACCCAGACTGGCCCAAGGGCTATTCCATACCATGTGACGTCATGCTCAGTATATAAGCTGGGGGAAGAAGAAGGAAGGGGGGGACATTGGGTATGATGGCATTTGTCTTCCCGAGTAACCGTTACGCATGATGGAGCCCTGCTTTCCTGGAGATGGCTGAACACCTGCCTGCCCATGGGAAGGAGTGAATGAATTCCTTGTTTTGCTTTGCTTGCGTGCACAGTTTTTGCTTTGCCTATTTAACTGTTCTAATTTATTTTACTTCAATTATTAAACTGTTCTTATCTCAACCCACGAGTTTTCTTCCTTTTACCCTTCTGATTCTCCCCCCATCCCACTGGTGGGGAGTGAGCAAGCGGCTGCATGGTGCTTAGTTGCTGGCTGGGGTTAAACCACGACAGAAGGTAAAACTTCTCTGCAGTCTGACACAGAACACATTATGTGGTTTTAAAGTTATGGCCCGAATCTCACAAACAAATTGACATATTCCTTTAACGTGAGCACTTATTGTCATTTTCCATCTGTTTTGGAAGTTTTCAGTAGGAAACTGACTCCACCTGGTAGGTTGGCTTCGTGTTGCTTTAATTGAACTGTATACCCACAGCTAATGGTGGCAACACTAACAGCACACAACGTATTATTTCAAATTCAAGAAAAATGGTGAGATGTATACATCTAAGCACTAGCCTAGGCCCTTCTTTTGCTACAGAACCAACAGTTGAATAAATCCTTAAGGAAGTTTTGCTCCTGATATCTAGTGAAGTCAGTAGAGAACTGTCTGCAGAAATCAGAAACATAGCTACTGGGACATTTGTTTTTATCTGAACCAAGTTCCAACATGCTTCGGATTGGATGCTTTTAGCAGGTGCTCAACAGGAAATCCAGGTGTACCAGCCAGGAGTGGCAGACTGACCAGAGTGTTGGGTGCCAGTGTGTTGACTGTTGCAAAGCAGACAAGAGAAAGATTCACGGAATGTCAACACTGGAGCAGGTGGAATAATTGCCCCGTTACTGCAATGCAAAAAGTGACATTTTGGTAAATATCACTTACCACATGGACCATGAAAAAGCAGTCTAGATCAGTCTAACACTCGAAACAAATGCAGGTACATATTTAACAAAGATTTAGACTACCAGGCCACCTACCTCCCAAAACCTAAACTCTTGGTGAAGAAATTGCTCTTTCTATATTAAAGCACTAACTGTAAATAAGTGGGCTCACACATATTTACTCTTAAATTTACTCTTTTGCAAAGTTGAGGAACATTACAGACAAGATTCACTGCTGTGGTAGGAAAGCAGTTTTAAGCTTCATAGGTCTTCAAATGAGAGATCCTCCCATCCACAAGTAAGGGACTCCAATCAAAGGTATGACTGAACTATCACATACTCCCAAATAAACCTCCTCCAAGCTCTTTCAGCAAACATCCAACTTGGGATATATAATTTCTAGCTCACTTTTTTACCATGTGGACCATAGGTAATTTTTCAGCCTTCAGAATTGTAGCTCCGATAAAAGATAATCTGAAATGATTTTGACTTGCCTTATGTTTTTGCTGACACCTTTGAAGTCTTTCATATCTGATAGGAAAAAGTTTGACTTTTCAGAGCATCTTGTTACCTAATGTCTGTTGACTTTCGATCAATTGTACATGCCAGCAAGTGTACCAGTAAGAACAAAACCACCTATGACAATTCCTTTACAATCACTTACATAAAGGTTTTGGTCATTTTAACTTGGAAGATTTTTCAACTTCTAAAAACACAGGATAACTGAAATTATGATTAACAACTGGAGATGTCTTGTTGCCCATTCAGTATAACAAGGATTTCGCCCTCTGAGTTCTAAGAAGCAACACGTCTCCTGTTCTTTAGCATGCCGTCCTACACCATACAATTAGCTCTTGCTCAGTTCTCATGGTTCAGGTTATAGTCCTTGCCCTTCTGTAGCTTCCCAGTCACTTCCAATTAAAATAAATACATGAAAGACAAACCTATGCAGGCATATTACAATTGTTCAGAATAGCTCCAATGTCAAGATAGATTACCTATCTTTTCCTAGCAGGTAACAGTTGAAGTTTTATGTTCTCCTGTACTTCATTACCCAGATACAACCTTCTATGATTGTCAGCTGAGCCGAAATGCTCATTAGCCTTCCATACCAGCACTCCAGTCTCCTTGCTCTGCCAAGTCCTGTCTGCTTTCAAAGGAAGAGATTTCCTTTTCTCCACTCTCAAACAACCCTCTTCCTGTATCTTCAAATTCAGTGCTATTGAGTCAACCACTATCTCTGAAGCTCTCAGCAATTCAATATCGGAAAGAGGGATTATACCAGCCTAAAATGAAAGAGTCATTAAATTCTACAGTGCAGGGATGCTATTCGGTAAATAACTATTACACCTTTTATTTTTTAGGCTACTTAGAGTCTATGATGCTTTTTTCCCTTAAAACAAAGCAGTGAATTTGTGTGTGGAGAACCTAAGATGATTCTGGTGCAACAAACATCCTTTGAGCAAGACGAAAACAATCATCTTGCAGCAGACTCATCATGTTCTGTAAGCAGAGTACAAGTCCCACACAATTAGTTCCCAGCTTATACTAGCTTAGAATAAGGATTTACCACCAGCATCTGTGCAGAACACAGTCTGTCCTCTACTCTATGACTATATATGCCACACGTCTGGCTAGCTTGACCTGTAATTTACTGAAGTAGGAATTTCACAGAATAGAAGCTGAAACGTTGCGCCAATTAAGTGCCTACCCTTCAAAAAAGCAAACTCCCAGCAGCAGCCTAAAACAACGTACAGTCAGATTCAGCAAAGCAGTCCCTTGGCTAGAGCAGGCTCGGTGGTAAACTCCACAGCTACTGAGTGGCTGGTATAACAACAGCTTCTCTCTGAATGCTAAACAGAGCTTCAAAGACAGACCGCCAACCAGGCCGCTGGCCAAGAATATGGGGAGCAAGGCCACCTTCTGTAGTAATTTGTATACTTCGGTAAACCATACATGTCCTAAAAGAGAAAACAATCCTCATCTATATTCCTTAACATTTTTAATTCCAGTTACAACTTGGAACTACTCCTCGCATGTACATAAGAGCAAACTCTTACAGCTGTCAGGCAGAAAAAAAGCCAGACTGATAAGGATGGATACATTTGCATTAAAAAAAAATCCACAAAACCTAAAACAAAAACCTGAATTCAGTTTTAAGTACCACAAGATTACATTACTGTAGTAGCTCTAGTACTTATACATGCTCCTAATTCCATTTTATCACTTGAAAGCTACTAAAGCTATACATTTTCATGACAGTAAGCCCTTTGCTAGCACTGTCATCCCCCTTTCTTATACCTGAGATGCTAGAAAGACACAGATCACAGCAGAATCCTTTAGAACTAAACCAGCAGTGAAAGAAGAAAAGAAGGGGGTGGGGGAAGAAAGCTGAATTTGCCATATCTAGGGCTGACAGCTACCTACAGCCATCATCTTTCTAGATCATTTTGTTAATTTTTCCTACTGCAATAATGCATCTTAGCTACAAATGTCCTATTTTTAATGAAAGCCCTGCCAGACACTAACATATAATTTTCTGTCAGCCTTCCAGCCCTTCTAAAACTATTCCTTGAAGACTGTCTCCAGTCTTACAGAGGTAGCAGAAAGAGAATATTCCTCCACCTCTGAGATTTACAAAACATTATCAGATTGCAGGGTTGTAAAGAACTGTTGCTTCTGGGCTCCATTAAGAGTATGGAGGTAAATTCCTGCTCTTCCTCCATAATGACTCCTGGACAGGTGCTGCAGCATGACCAATGGTGAAGCTAGACTAATCCCACCAGGTACAAGAAAGGAGCAGGGTGTGGGAGAATGTCTCCGGATTAAAGGATAGCCATGCTCCTCCCCTTCTCTTGCAGTGTATCTATTGAGGGCTATTCAGCTTTGATGGGCTACACTACTAATGGCAGCAAATTGAACTGTTATCTCAAAAGGACTCAGGTATAATATGCAAAGAGGGATAAAAGGAAAACAGTGAAGACAAACAGCAGACGTGAGTTGGGCACTACGTGATTCAACGAAGAGGATATGCCCATCTAAAGGTTACAAATGGCCTTCCTTAACTGACAAAAGGAAAAAGGAGTGGCAGTTCAATGGGACTTATATCCCGCCCAAAATGCGGGCCAAACATGTGCCTTCACATGCAGCAGTGTAATCTTTAGCCTGCACTATAACAACAAAAAAAAAGGCAAGGAAAAAAAGGCAGTCTGAAACTATCTGCAAGGCATAGAGGATAGAAGAGATTCTTAACATTCCTTCAGCACTCCTTAGCTGAAAAGCTCTTGCTGTGTCACTAATTACCACTTAAAGCTTACAGCTGACTCACACATAAGGCCCAGGTCTTTCTGATGTCATTCGCTGAGAGCAACATACCTCACGTTCCAAGCAGTGGTGAAGTCGGGGTTCAGCAGCAGCAGGGTACATGTGATATCTATCAGCTCTAAAATGATTAACAAGAGACACAAAGATTAGTAATGATTCGCACACAGCAGCATTCCCTCTGCACTCCCTTACTCCCTGTCCTTCCTCAAAGTCTCTCCTCCACAGGCTGCTGAACCTATGGACGCCCACCTCTGCAAAACACAGCTCTGTCTTGTTCCAGAAAAAACACTAGTTTAATTTAAGAGGGAGCAAAATCTGCCATATCCTCCCTTTTCATCACTTAAAATGATGGACTTCTGTCTTGCTAACAACTCACATCTAGAAAGTTTGCAGCTGGAAATTTCTAACCTCCACCTGTACTGCTATAATCATACTAACATACAGTATGCCCTCAGCGAGGGACAGCCATTACATAGAATCCTTGAGTATTTAGTGATTTAAATTGCAGACATGCTGTATATATCATAAACAGAGGATTCTTCAAAGAAAATCCAACTATTTCTAAATAAGAGAGTAGCATTAAAAATATACCCTACTATTTCAGTACAAGTCTGAGCTGCAGATGGCTGCCATACTCTATATTGTTAAAAAAAAATGCACATACTATAAAAAACCTGTAGCTAGGAAAATTAAACACCATAACCATGAATTAGGATCACAAAATAACTCTGCTATCTAACTGCACAGAAAACACTTTAAATACATTCTGAAGTGACAGCCTTGCTTCAGACTGAGGCTTTAAGACTAACACTAAAAAAAGAACAAACAGAACATTTGTTTATCTCTGCATTTAAGCAATGCACAGACTGTAGATTTACATATTACACTTATTTAAAAATGTCATAAAAACAAGTCTAAGGTATATGGTTGCTGAGAATGGAAGAATAATTTCATTGCAACCTAGCCTTTCCCTTTCCCTTTGCACTCCACTGCACCATTTGAGCAGTTTTGAGTCCCAGCAGGGTCACAGGGGGGATTCATGAGGCATCTCCACTTAAGCTTGAGACACTAAGGACCGTCACTGCATTGGCTCCCTTAACCTCTGCTCTGAGGGGACACAACATCAGATCATGTTAACCTGTCCTGCTAACCTGTCCTGCAATCACAATTCTTAAATTTATATGGTAATTTTGCAACTGAGTAAGAAAAAGAAACCTGCTTCAAAATTGAATGTGATTATCCACGCTTTTACTGCCAAGAAAGTTTGGCTACATTCTCTCCTAATCATCCTGCACTTAATATACTAAATAGATTGTACTCCAGGTGATTTCCAGCAAACAAGAGGCACTTTATTACTTTTTAAGGAAAAAAAGGAAAAGGAAAAAGAGGGTCTCTCATGGAACTAGATCTCTGGTTAGTGCAGTTAATATGACTGTAAAATGCAATTTTAAAAAGTCACTGATACAGTGCAACAATAATGGAGCATATTAATTCAAAAAGAAAAGGAACATGGCTTCATGTATCTCTGAACCAAGACTTCAAGAGAAGTTAATATTTAAGTGGGTCAAAAAGTGGAACACTTTTGTATATTACTGCATGACTGCTCATTCATTTATGTCCAACAAAGTAATTTTGTGTTTCCCCATGATGTTTCCGCTTATGAGGAACATGTTACACCTTCATATAATGTGAGGAAGGGGACGGCAGTGGAAGGAATTCTTCAGCGTACTTTGTCGATTTTGCAGTAAGCTGTTATGGTGATATTTTAAAAATTACTTCAGGGAACTAACTTAACTTTCTGTTTTCGTGAGTTTTAGTTGATATTTTTTTTTCCCCTTTAATGAAAGATTTCCTTTTAAACCCCTCTTTGTTGCCAGGGAATGAATATTTCTCATATGCACGAAGCTTCTTCCTAATTTGCTGCCTAAATATACAAAGCTTTTTCTTTGACTTACCAATCCCTGAACCAGCAAAGTACTTCAACACCTATTTAATTTTAGACAGATGAATTGCCCAGTTGAAATACCCAGGATTACTCACACATGTAAATTTAAACACCTACTAAGTGATCTGCTGGCTACTGTTTCCATTTTACATTCGAAAACTTCATTGGCAACATTTTAGAAAACACTAGTTTTATAAGGATCTCTAGTTAAAATTGTGAGCTGTCATTGTTTCATGTTGATTTTCTATTTCACCTTCTCAAAATATTAGTAGTTATTCTATATTTTAACATATCTCAATTTTATGTATCACGAATATACATAAATGCATGCTCTGATTATTCTGCTATTATTACCTTGTGTCAAAAACAATACAGACAAATTGCCTTTCAAAATGCAATAGGCCAAAAGGTAGTAACAACTCTTCCAAGGTAACATAAATCTTCTTTACATCAAATTCACGGTACCTACTACATGGCAATTGAGAGTTTCTTAAAGGAAAATAAAAATTAAAAAAAAAAAAAAATCAGGAATTACAAGCTTTGTTGCTAACACAAAGCAAGGCTAAATACCTTTATTCAGTTAATTGCATTTTTACCCCACTCAGCCAACTTTCTCTCCAACTGGTGATTATTTACAATAACAAACAAACAACAACAAAAAAAAACACCAAACCAAAAAAACTTTAATACTAGCTTCTCCCCTAGACAAGAAAGTCACATATATTTTAAACTTGCTTTAAGTTATATTTAATCTAGACTGCCAGAAAATTGCTGGCTTAGTATCATTTTTGAAACATATTATGAAGAGTTCAGCACACCAAATCTAGGTCGATGGACACTTCCCATGGTGAACTTTATTTTCAGCTGCTTATCACTTTGCCAAGAGGTCAGTGGGCTGCATCTAAAGGCTCCAGTGCTCAACCACTTTAAGTATTGATGCAACACGACCGTGCAATAAAAGTCTGCAGGACCTTTTCATTTGTTACAGGGGGGAAAGGTGTTCACTAGAAGCGGGAAAACGTCAAGGAAACTGTGCAGTGCAGGATAAGAAGAAAAGTAAAGTTGCAGCAAAATGCTGCAATAAAGAACAGGATTACAGGCAGTTCTGAATTAAGTCATAAAAAAATTCTGAATTTTTGTGTGTTGCATTTTCTAAACACAATAACGGTGTTAGTAATTATTAGGTACTATCACTGTATATGCTATGGTTGACAAGACATGTTAAGCAAAAACTTATTTCAGCCTAATTCAGTCTTTTGAACACATTTTAGAAATGTATTTCATAGTCTACATGACTCCACTTAGAACAACATAGTTTGTTTATCCTACTAAGTCATGATTTCCAGTTAACATGACTATTCTGGTAATGTCAAAGGTCTGGAAGACCACAAAATCAAGCCCAACTTAAACAGAAGCTTGTCTACCATTTTGTCTGTTTTCCTGCTAGAGAGGTTCTCTGCATCCTGAACATTATCAAAGGAAAGAAGCAGACAAAAGGAAAATCTCAAAGCAATACCCAGTTCTTTCATGTCAATGTTCTTTGATGCTTTGTGCAAGAATTAACAGATGAAGATTGCATGAAATGTGGATTCTGAGCCAGAAATGTCAAATGACACAATTTTAGTAACCTCTGAGCCACTTTTCAATATAAAGTCTTATGACAGATCTGGCACACAATGATAATAGTTGCCAGCTAGTTCCCTTTGTGTCAATAAAAAACCCAACATCTTCTATTTACAATTTAAAGTACATTTTAAGCAAGGTATAGCATCAGAGGTGCTCACAATGTATAGGTCCTGTTGTACATGAAAGTCTCCCCGGTTGCAAAAGGACAAATATGACAATATGGTTTTAGTTCATTTTCTTTTTAAATATGGCTACATCCAGATTTTTACTTTTGTAAGTGTATCACACTAAGATGTGCTTTTCAGAAGAGTGTTGTAGAAGTGGAAACACAGATTTATGGGAAGTAAGGATATTCTAGGAGTATGCACAACAATACTTTGCATAAAAAGAGAGGAAGTTTGTAGCTATTTCAGAAAACCATCTTGTGATAATACAAAAAAAATTTAAAAAATATTGGAGAAAGGATAAAAATATGTTGTAAAAATAGGATTTCTAAACCGGAAAAATAGCAAGAAGAGAAATAGTCATGATTCTGGATTCTAAGTACCCAAAAGAAACCATAAACACCTGTCACAGTAAGCTATCAATGACCGACTATAAAGCACTTCCTTCTTCCAGGAGCCTGCCAGAAAAATACCAGACACCACATCTGAAAGTAGACACTTGAATCAGCACCTTGTTTTTCTTCTCTGTTCTATTTAAAATGGCTTACAGTAATTCTAACAACACAAAAGAGGTAACAAGAGACTACATTTGCAATCACTGTTTATTACAAGCAGCAACAGAATATGCAATTGAGTTTTGCAGCAGTAATAAACAAATCTATCCCTTCACTACATTCAGAAGAAAACAACCACCTTGCCAAATTCCAAGCGTGCACTTTTATCTCCAAAAAGGAATTTGGAGGAAAATCCTTGAGGACATTTCAAACGTACAGAAAACGTAACATCTCCTGATAGAGTATGCCTGCTTACGCCACATTAGAGACAATTCTGTAAGTCCACCTGGGAGAAGACTTCCACCTTCATTCCCTCCACCACTGCAGTTCAGTTTCTGCTAAAATTTCCTATCAAATGTGAAACTCAATTATGGTAAATCACACTGAACTCTATATGCTGTACCTTGCTTTGCAAACAGGTTATTAATATGGAGGTCCTGATCATGTTCTACTGTAGTGACACAAAACCTCTAGACATGAAAACACTGTAGATCACCTATTCTCACACATTTTAAACTGACTCTTCTAATTGAAGAAACAAAGGAGATTGGAATTTCATTTTCAAAAGAAAAAAAACCCAAACAAGTCTCAACAAACAGGCAGTAATCTAAACTTCACCCCACTCCAGTATTTACTGACACAGTTTTATGATCTGCATTTTGAGAGGAAGGGTTCTGCAAGGCTTCATCTGGGAGGGAAGCAGAGACACTTTTCAAACAGTCGGCACACCGTACCATCCTGGCGGAATAGGCACATGCCACAGCGTCACCGCAACAAAGCGCCTGGACCAGTGTGAATGGAGCAGGGTGCCAGCACATTAGCACCCAGCTGCCTTTTTAGCTAACAGCTATCAGTGGTCTGCAGCCTCCCAACGCAAGAGTGACACAAAATTTCAGTGGTTTGTACTTTGGCTTGAAACAAGTTTTTGTCCGTGTGGCAATTTCTAGGGAAGGACTTTTCTGTAATACTTGAGACAGAAATGAAAAGTCTCCCTGCAGAAGATCTGCAGCATAATCAAAATACACCTCACAAACTCCTACCTCAGACCTGCAAAAAACACTGCAATGAGAACCACTGGTCTTGCTAAGACTGCCTGTGCTAGCAGATTCATCTCTTTAAATGCTAAGATCTGTTTCCGGCTACATGTCAGAGTCAACATTATTTATATTCCTTATATTAAAGCTTTTTTTATTGAATTTTATTATCGTCTGCATTATAAACTCTGAATTTTCAACCAGATCACAATCACTGGTTTCTATCAGAACTGAATGCATCAGCAACAACTTGGTGGCAGCTATCAAAGAGATCCAGGTCTTACTAGGTCCAACCATAAACCACAAAGACCAAATAAGAAATGGAAGTTACTTATGTTAGAAGTACACATCCCCTAGCAATAGAAGTCTTTTAAAGATGTCTCTAATGAGAAAGAATATTCAAGAAAATAAATTACATGAAAATAAAAAATAAAGGGCAATGTAAAATTTACAAAGTCCACAAAACACTTTTCCTAGATAATCACATAATGACATGACATTAACCCTCTCCTGGGGGCAGGGGTGCAGAAAACACACACACACACAAAATCTGTTAGACAAAAATAAAACACAGGCAATCAACAGGTCAGTCATACCCAACAACACATGAAAACACTTCAACTTTTTTAAGCTGCTCTTTTGAATGAAGAATTAACTCCAAGTATCAAGCCAGTGCTTTGTTACTGCAACCCCACCAAAGGCACACAGCCAGCACTGGAATGGGTTCCTCCTTATGATGATCTGGCTTGCACAGAGGTAAAAAGTTTCTATGTGTGATCCATCCACTAGACGGCAGGCACATTCACGCTCCTATTACGAACCTTCTCTGCCATCTAATGCTACTCTTTTCAAAATGCTTGTGTTATATATCCATGTGTTTGTACTAAGGAATTAAAGTCTGTTTAATAACTTTAAACCCTGCCCTCAGGCAAACAAAAGTAGGCAACATTCAGTGCCTTAAGAATGCTCCCTTGCCAAGATTCACTAAAGACCTCAATCTTCTTTCTCCATACCGTCTCTGAATGTAAAAAAAACTCAAGTACACATTTACAGACTCGACTAACACCACCTGACCATCCCTTACCCTACACTTTAATGAGGGTAAGTGCATAGCTGGCTTCATCCGCTTAAAGTGAAACAGAGTATAGTAAAAAATTAAAGAAGAGGTAGGCAAACGGCAGTTATATCAAGAAAGAGCTGTTACTAACCAGACCTCTTTTCCTGATCTACACAGACCTACTCTCAAAACCTATCCGTTCAAGATGGTACAGCATGTTAGTTATATGATGACTAGATGCTAGAGCCTGCATCAGATGTCTGCTAGCATCCCACTATTTAAAACATAATTATTTAACTCACTAGTTCATCAAGGAATCAGGGAGACTGCCTTTGCTATAGTTGCAATCAACACAACCCAATGGATGGTGGCTGTTCCAGGAGGGGAAGACAGTCCGAGACGGTAATTTTAAATCACAATGGACACAGCCAGTACTTTATGGATTAGGTTAGTTTCATGGAAACAGAAAAAAATTAAACTATAGTAACAGCCCCAAACTGAAACCCAGGTGCATACGAGATGCTAAAGATCTGAACTCTGTGAGTGGTCATGGGGTGTTCTTCAACGGAAAAGATATCCCTCTTCCTGGGACACAAAAATGTGAAAAATGCCATAGCAGGTAAAAGATAGTAGAAAGAAGCTTCAAAAAGAATATGAATAAACACCAGAAATAAGACACTGAGATAAGCCTAGAGTAAGAACATCTTTTATGCTGACTGCTATGTGGAAGACCTGAAACCATGAACAAAAAAATTAGTTTCTTAAACTACAGTTACCCTTTTTCATCTTACTCTGAACAGGATGCTTCGTAAGCAGTCAAGTATCTCCCATGTCACACCTATTTATAATTCTTTAAAAAAAATTAAAAATAGACAACATATACTAAAATATTTTTCATGCAAGTAAAACAAACTAAAACCCAAACCAAAACAAGAAGATGAAAAAGGAAGTAAAGCTTTGTAATTACCAAGCTGTATGGACTAATGATTTCTGGTACCCCTATGTCTGAAAAACACTGCACTTGTTTCTTACTTTAGATCCACGCATCACCACAGTTTTCCTTCAGACTCAGGAAAGCAGGACGAAATTCCTTCTGTAAAGATTAACATCACTTCCCTAAATCACTCACTGAAATAAGCCATCTCCCTCTAACCCTTCGAGCTTGGGCAAGAGAGAAAGGATTTACATTTTCAACTAAGCAACCCAAACAAGCAAACCCAAACAACTAAACAAGCAAAGTTGTTTAGGTTGCCAAGATGCACAATCCAAAGCCTGCCCTCCCCGCCAGTAATAGTCAGTTCTTTCAGAACAGGTTAAACTGGCTTTAAGAAGGGCCAGTGGAGTGTCAAAAAAGGTAAATGATCTGGACAAGGGGATCAAGTGCACCCTCAGGAAGTTTGCAGATGACAACAAGTTGGGTGGGAGTGTTGATCTGCTGGAGGGTAGGAAGGCTTTACAAGAAGGACCAGGCCAGGCTGGATCAATGGGCCAAGGCCAACTGTATGAGATTCAACAAGGCTCAGTGCCGGGTCCTGCACTTGGCTCACAACAACCCCATGCAACGCTACAGGCTGGGGGAGGAGTGGCTGGGGAGCTGCCTGGCAGAAAAGGACCTGGGGGTGTTGGCTGACAGCCGCCTGAACATGAGTCAGCAGTGTGCCCAGGTGGCCAAGAGGGCCAATGGCATTCTGGCTTGTATCAGGAATAGCGTGGCCAGCAGGACTACGGAAGTGATTGTCCCCCTGTACTCGGCATTGGTGAGGCCGCACCTCGAGTACTGTGTTCAGTTTTGGGCCCCTCACTACAAGAAGGACATCAAGGTGCTGGAGCATGTCCAGAGAAGGGCAACGAGGCTGGTGAAGGGTCTAGAGCACAAGTCTTATGAGGAGAGGCTGAGGGAGCTGGGGTTGTTTAGCCTGGAGAAAAGGAGACTCAGGGGAGACTTTATCACTCTCTACAACTACCTGAAAGGAGGTGGGGGTCAGTCTCTTCAGCCAAGTAGCAAGTGACAGGACAAGAGGAAACGGCCTCAAGCTGCGCCAGGGGAGGTTTAGACTGGATATTAGCAAAAATTTCTTCACTGAAAGGGTTGTCAAGCATTAGAACCAGTTGCCCAGGGAAGTGGTTGAGTCCCCATCCCTGGAGGTATTTAAAAGACATGTAGGTGCGGTGCTTAGGGACATGGTTTAGTGGTGGACTTGGCAGTGTTAGGTTTAGAGTTGGACTCGATCGTACAGGCTTTTTCCAATCTAAATGATTCTATGATAAATAAAAAAAGTGCATTAAGAATCACATAAGATACTATTCTCCAACTGGGTAACTTACCATCTTTATTCAGCCATTGTTTTCTTTGTCTGTAGAGGAGAAGTTTATTGTGGACATATGGCAAAAGAAACTTGACACACCAGCTCTCCACACCAAGCTTGTTTTCTACCAGGACGATAGGGCTCCGGTTATACCTGGCTTCAGGGCAGGGTATTAATCCAATTTCATCTCTTAAAAAACAGAAAGAAATATAATTCAACTTATTTCCAGTAGATGCCAATTATTTTTCTCAATAGAGCAGACAGGCATTGCTTCCCACCCAGTCAGTCCATCATCTTCTTCCCTGATTTTACTGAAATCTGTACTCATTATCCTCAATTCACCTTCTTGATTCTTGCCAGACTGCAGGTACAATAAAATGCATTTTCAGAAAGCCACCCTCTGCAAAACACATGCAATATATTAACTTGGCAAATAAATTATTCAAACATGTTTTAAGGCATGAATAAAGATTTAAGTTGAGCAAAAAAAGCAAATGTATTTTATCTCTGTACAGAGACAGAGATATTTTTGTAATTGGTAAGAAGTGAAGGTGTGGATGTTGGGGTTTTTTTGTTTGTTTATTGTGTCTGATATTCAGACACAATATAAAAGCCAGTTATAGTTTTGAGTTAAGAGCCAGTATAAAAATTTTGTATTAGTTCCCCAACTCTGTAGTGAATAGAAAACGAGAAATATTTCAAGACTTGCTGAAGACTCTGGAAGTAATAGCCATGATTAGATGAGCCAGAATTAATTCAAAATCCTTTAAATGTTCTCTAGAAGATTCCTTTTGGTGATTCTGGCTCTTCTTACCTTAAGATAAAGGGAAAAGATTTATTACATTTTCCCAAAGATCCTAAACGAGGAAGGTCCCTTTTTTTTTATTTTTAGATTATCACCTAAGCAGTTTTAACTCAGCTGAATTAGCATAAGTACCCCGGCTTTGTGATGGAGATGCAATGGAGCTATAACAACTGCTACTGCAAGCGAAACAAAACACATTAACCAGTACAAGCACCTGACTGACCCAAAGCTACCCAGGTGTGCCCTCCAGCAGAGTGACCAGGTGCTCTGAAACCAAAGACCACACAAAAGAAAAATCACATAGACAGCAATGTGCGCATTTCCACATGTCCCGTTTTTCCTTCTCCTATGCAAGGCAGCCTGCTGAACAGGGGGAAGATTTGAGACATAGAGGCCAGCCTGATTAAACAGCAACTTTGTATGAGAGGCTTTAGTCAAGCCTTTAAAAAAAAACAGCGATGGCCACAAAAATTCATACCAGCAAACAAAGCAGAAGAGACTCCGCTGTTTAATTTCAAAGGGCCGTACCATATTTTACTTTTTCCTCAGCTTTCTCTAGCGTATGGGAAGAGCAGCTTTAACAGCTTCTTAAAAAGAAACACAGGTTGCCAAGCATTCACATTTGTTTGGACAGAAAGCAACATTATTTTACACTTTCCATTATGCATGATTTCTCCATCAACTTCTGTTTAGTGGAAAAATTTGTTGCTGAGGAGGGAGATCCTCCGATCTCAGGCAGCAAAAAAAAAAAGATCTCTTGGGATCTTAGAAAGAGAATTGTCCACCTCAAATTTTCTCAATACAAGGTCTAGAGATATACTACAAGTGTCAACCCCACAACCTCAACTCAATTATCTTAAAGTAATTTTCTTACTGGACCATCCAAGTGTACCAATTTAGTTCTGTGTCCTCACTGGATTATTATTAAAGTAATCAAAAGCGACACCGTGTGCTCGTTTAAGAATGTATTTGCTTGTTCAAAAATCAGATTTGATCTTCCAAACCACACAACATATATCACAAGCCACAAAAAGAGCACAAGTAGCTTGAGGTACGGTATTTGCAAATCACTTGGCTCTGTCTCCAAACACACACACAGGTCCCTTGCCCATCCCTGGTCACGTGGGAATAGAGAGGAAAACCAGCGTTTTCCCACCCCACCAACTGCAAGTAATGGGTGTCAAAGCAAGATCCTCATCTCTGCTGCTCCACTTAACACAAGTTAAGCTCTTCAGGAAGCTAGTCAGATTAGACCTAAAAAGACAGTCCAGCCTGCTTCTTTCAGCATGGTACCTTATAGCCTGAAGTTTATACTTACTGCTGGCTCCTTTCGTTTGTGAATGTTAAATCCAGTCCTTGGCCAAACTTTGCCTGGCCTCACATACAGGGACATACAGGTCCCCACCAGCAATGAAGATGCAGTCACCCACAGCTTTGCTAATTAACTCCATGAATTGCCAAAAGAATTTACCAGCTGTTGCTTGCGAACAGTACACCAAAGATGAAGAGCAAGGAGAGAAAACAAACAAACAAACAAACCCCAACATCCACACCTTCACTTCTCACCAATTACAAAAAGCCTGACTCAGGCTAAGTTTCACAACACTGCTTTAAACATGCCCAAAATGACAGACAGGTAGGGTTTGCACAGAGCTGACGAGTCAGCCTGAAATACTCCAACTCCAGAACACACTCAGCTAGCCAAAAATCGGCAGAAGACTAGACCACTGTATAATGAAATTCACCAAGATACAGTGCAACATAAAAAATGGCTTATCTGGTAGCTACTCAGTTTTTGCTAAGATGCAAACCGGGACTTGTCATTTGGTAGAAATGTTGTCTCCAACACCTTGGTACTGTTTTTGATGATCCGTGTGGTTCAGAAATTTTATGTTGCATTCAGTTCCTGAGAAGGAACAGAATTCACAATGCAAAATACCAGGAGGGCATATTTATCTAAGGTGGGGTGCCTGTCTCACAGCGAAAACAATTCATTCAAACCATCATCTATTTCTGCTCCTGAAGGCCCCTCAGATCTGCAGAAGGAGCAAGTAACAGGGCAGGTCTGTCAGTCCAGGAGACACTGCTTGAGAATGGCTGCAGCCTCCACTCCATCGTGTACCCAAAGCAAGCTTCTGCAGCAGGACTCGCATGCAGGCACCAATGAATTAGTCCTTGTAAAATGAAGTGACCGAAGCACCCTTCATCTTGCGCAAACCGCCCCGGCCATGTGACAGAAGATGTGCCTGTTCATACGACAGGGTTGCCCAAACTGATTGCAGGATGGAGGATGCCTACATCTAGGTCAAGTGACAGGTGCAAGCTGCTCACAATACTGAAGGAGACACCAATCGAGGGCTCCTGTTTGTCGGTATTTGGTACTATCAGAAGCACTATCTACTATGAAAGTAAGATTTAATTTCTCTCCCTAGATTTCCCAGTTTTCTGATATTGTCTCTTGAATTTTAGGAGTTATTTGGTGCTTTTACATGTATTTTCTGTGGCAGAACGATACTGACGAGCCATTGCAGAATCTGCTTCAAGAGCCCCAGTCTGCTGACTTAGCCATTCAATGGCCCTCCCCCCCAAAAAACCCTAGCCAACCTACTTTCAAAACCGTGATGATACAAAAAAGTTCCCTTGTTCACAAAACCGCCATACCACAGTGACTCTACAGGAAGCATTTCTTTTGATGCTACCGTGATGGACCTTCAGCTTTAGGTACCCCATGTGAAGGGACCTCCTCTGATTTTTTTTCTGGAAGATCACCTTTAGAATAACCCAACCTCTCCCCACAGAATTAGACAGAGGACATTAAATAATGGCTAGGAGATCTGAATGAGGTACAATCAGTGGATACAATGAAACTACAATTCTACTGCCAATAAAGACTGGACCTAAGTAGTTGAATATTTCTGCAATTATAAAAAGCTTTTAATACTGGAAGATGATCCAGACGGTGGACACTTAAAAAGTGTATATTTTTACATTAAAATAAGTCTCACGAAATGACTACATGGCTAATGAATTTACAACATCTGAAAGGTAGGGAAGAGGGGGCCTAAATCCAAGAGTTGAAATTTTTTTTTCCTTATCTTGCAGTGCATCATATAGACATGACTCTCTCTTAGAATTTCAAATAATAAATTAATTTGCACATTATGATTAGTAATTCTTTCAGTGGTACAACCAAAACCTTTCATAAATAAAAGATCAGTAATATATTACTGAAATCCAAAGTACTTCTAGCCAATATTTGCTTCTAAAGAAGCTATAAATATGACACTTTCACTCTCTAGGAGTTTCCTTTTGTTTGCTCTCACATTAATCTCCATTTAATTGGAAATTTCTCCTGCAATAACAAAGTTGTGCACTGATGACCCCTCTCACTAAGTATTACAAACAAATTATTTTTACTCACTGTTGGTATATTTGGAACTATCAATGCTGCACAAAGGTATTAAACAATCTAACAAAAAAAACACTGGCAAGACAAATTTCATACTCGGCTACAGTAAAGACTTAAGGAAGTATGTTTCCTTCTGAATCCACTGCAGAGAAATTTGCAATCATACCAGGAGAAACCTTGATTTAGAGTTTCAAATCTAACAAAACAAAGTGTGGTATTTTTACTAATTAAGAATGTGATGAATTGAGACAGAAAAAATTATCTGAGCTACAGTGATATAAACGATTCTTGGCAAACCATAAATAGCATCCTCAGATTTTGCACACAAATGGGCTACCATCTAAGAGTTTGTCTTTCCAATTACACCCATCAAATTAATGTACTTTCTTGACAAGTGAGTCAATTTCTGTTTGACTTCACCTGCAGAAGAACAGCGAAGTTCAAGAAGAAAGTACACATTGATCTGCTCACTGTTGGTGATCCATTCAGTTCCACTGGGACAGCCCACATATGTGACTTTATCAGGACCTATGCTGGTAGGACTGGGCAAAAATATCTTCCAGTAAATTTCATAGCCTTACAAAATTGAAAACTAGCATGCTGACACAGTTATCCAACTGAAGAAAACTGAGCTATCAGAGAGAGACAAAAACAATTTTGTGTTGTGTATTTAGTTAGAAGTAGGTTTGTCTTAAAAAGATGCACAGTCTTGCTGTAAATTTAATTTAAAGCAAAAAAAGAGAAACAACAATCCAAAGTTCTACTTAGTCTAAAACTGTATTTTTACATTTTTACATTTTATTTTTAGTGTTGACCAGAGACAACACCACCTTTAAAACCTACAAAACTCTGAACCTGCCAGAACAGAACACCCATTCTGACAGATGCGAAGGGGGCAAGCAAACAAACAGTCAAAGAAAAGGGACAACAAATGCTGGAAGAGGAATGAGTAGGAGACAAAAGTATGAGATGTGAATAGGAACATCATGCACGTGTCAGATCCCTTATTTTCAGTGGAGCCAGGCGGATGCCACGTAATAGCATTCAAACCTGGATCTGTGACACAGACAGGCCACTGAATTCAAGGGGATAACATCTGCGGGGGACTGCAGCTGGTTATGACTCTCTTGGCCACCAGCAGGAAGACAAGATGTCTCCGAGATACATGGAAAACGCCTGGCCAGCATGGCTGCAACCTGGTGCTCTAGAGGCAGAGAGGCATCGTAGCAAAGGGCCCGCAGTCTACACTGGCTGCGCATAGTCCCATTTCAAGTACTGCAGTTCAGAAATCTAGCAGACAGAATTGCCGCTCTTTCTACTTTAGGGGGTAAATTAACAGTAGCCTGTGCTTCCTCACTCAAAGCATAACACAGTGCATCAGTCTCAGAGCACAAACTCTTGTAGCCTATTTTCATCTCTGAGATTGCATCTATGAAAGAAAACAGCAACTGCAGCATATTCTTCAAAAAAACAAGCTCCAAGTTTGCTACCAATAAACAATTCCAGCAAAGGAGTAGGAACTAAGAAGAATCAGAACATTCATTCACAAATACTGGCTGTTTACAGCACATTATGCCTCACAATCTAAAAACGAAGCTTCATGGCAAAACGCAGTTCTTTTTTAGACAGCATCCATATGCTGTATTTTGAAACCTGGCCACCCACTCAAGTTGCTTACTACATTTATAGAAACATAAGGGTATTCATTCTAATCCTCTTTTAAGCAAAGGGATAAATTAAGTGCCTGTAAAATTTTCCTATGTGGTTGTTTAGCATACCATTTTCTGGAACAGATTAATAGGCCACCACCTCGGGGACTGCAGCGTTTCCGACCGACACAAATACACCATACTTATGTTCTGAAGTTACTATCCATTACATCCTACCTCGTTTGCCATAACCAATATGGAGTTTACATAAATAGCTAGAAAGATGCTTCCCTAAACAGTTTGTGTCTTAAAACAACAAAGGACAGGGAAGGAAAGAGAAATAGGGGAGGTACCTAAATCAGGGTCTCAGAGCTGGCCAGCAGCGGAACTGAAAATAAAACGCAGATCATCTGAGCCCCAGATCGCTAGATAAACCCAGTTCTCACAAGACAGCAATAACTGTAGCTTGTATTTGCACAGTCGTTCTGTTTGTCTCCTTCAAAACAACGCGCGACGAAAAGCACCGGCACCTCTATTAACAGACCCAGATTTGAAGGCGGCGCTCACCAGACGGCGTGGTTTGCCCGCGGGGGCAGGTCGGCAGCCTTCCACCCCGGGATGCGCTGCCGCCAGGGACAACGCTCCGCCCCAGGCGACGCGCGCGGACCCGGCCGCCTTCGGCGGGGCTGGCGGCGCCTGGCCCACCCGCAGGCAAAGGTCAACGCCACCGCGGCTACGCCGCGACTTTCACGTTGCCAACCCTCAAATTCAAGTAGAGGTCATCTGAGGACTTGCCTTTAAAAAGGCAGTCACCGCTCCCAGATTTTAGCGCCCGTGGTGGTTTCCATAACGAAGGGCTTGCTATGGAGGGGGCCGTTTTTGCCGGCAGGCCGAGGAAGCAGCCGCACGGCCGGCCAGCAGCGGGGAGGGGTGCTGCCACAGCCGGCGCCCCGCCGGCCGCACGGCCGGACAGGAGGTCCTCAAGCCGCCGGAGCAGGTACGGGGCCTTCTCCAGAAGGAGAGGAGGCGGCAGGAGAGCACAGAAGACAGGCGGCACCAGCGACCTGCCCCCATGAAGCAGAGGTGCCGGGGCAGCCGCCCGCCCTCCCGCTGGCAGGCCGGCGCGCCCCGCGGAGGGGCCGCGCTGGAGCCCCCGCGCCGGGCGGGGAAACCCGGCTGGTCACCGCGGCCCCGCACGGCGTGACCTTGGGCCCGGCACCCGGCCCTGACAGGCACCGCTGGGCGCCGGGCGGCCGCCGCGCCCCCGCCGGCGCCCCCGCACCCCCGCCCGCCCCAAGGGGAGGGAGCGGGGCCGCCGCCGGCCGAGGAGCACGCACGGGGCTGAGGGCGGGCAGCGCTGCTGCTGCCGCCCCGGCCCGGCCCGGCCCCGGCCCCGGCCCCGGCCCCGGCCGCCGCCCCACTCACATGTGGGGGTTCCGCTGGAAGGCGTTGCGAATGTCCTTCACCACCCGCTGCACCAGCACCGCCACCTCCTCCGGCGACTCGGCCATCTTCCCCTCCGCAGCCGGCTCCGCCGCGCCGCGCCGCGCCGGGCCGGGCGGGCAGAGCGCTTCCGGGTCAGCCGCCCGCGGGGAGCCGCGGGTAACGCGCGGGCGGGGCGGGGCGGGGCGGGCCCGGCCTCCCGCCCGCCTCAGCGCCCGCCCGGCGTGCGGGGCACCGGGCGCCCCGCTGCCTCCCTCGGGAAGGCCTCGGCCTGGCCCCAGGGGGAGGCGGAGGAGGCGGTTGTAAAATGGCCCCCGCCGTTTGCTGTGGCGGAGGGGCTTTCCTCCCGGGGCTGCGACTCGCTCTGAGGCGAGGCGGGCGGCCGGGGAAGGCGGGGGCAGCTGCTGGCCGGTAGCCCCCACCTCCCCGGGGGGGTCCCACCCGTCGGGGCTGGGGCAAGTCGCCTCACGATGCCGTTCAGCGAGGCGGGGACGGGGCTGGGGGCGTCCGAGGTGGCTCCAACACAGCGAAACGTGACTGAGGGCAAGCACCCCTGCCCCGTCCTGGTCCTGTCACACTCGGGTTGCGCTTGTTTTCCCCCTGCCCTTCCCTTGTCTGACAGCTATTTCGGTGACAAAACAAGCAGAAGCAGCAGCAATAGTTAGTTTATATATGAAACTAGCCGTTTGTACCTTTATTATTTTAATAATCATGCTAGGTTTTAAAAGATGCGCACGCATGCGTAGCTTCCGCCGGCTTCGAAAAGAGATGGGTGCGCTTATCTGCAGGCTGAATGTGAAGAGTGGTTTATAATTCTGAACCATAACTGCTGTCTTTGGTTGTCATTTAGAAATTAATGTATTATTCCAAAGCAAGTTGTTTCACAAAGCATTAACTATGCGTAATTTAGTTGTCTCACATTTCAGAGCTTGCAATGTCATCAGCATCATCTGCTTCATTGTTACCTTCACCACCACCACCACCAAAGGCCTGGTAGATCCGCTGTATATTCTCCTTCAGAAAACAGAAGGAGAAAGTCTGGACAGAAGAATGGCTCAGTCGAGGATATATACATAAAAGAACAAATAGAAAGGTGGATGTTCCTTAGAGAAACATTGAATGTGTTCTCGCATGCTGAAGTTGCCAATTTTTTGCTGGATTTGTAAGTAAACTAACCTTAAAGCAGAGATGTGTTTCATGTTGGTGCTTGCCTTTTTGGTGGTTAAATTTTGTCATATTTGTTTAGATGTGACAAATAAAAACAGAGAGGTGATGTGTGCAAGGAATCCCAAGTGAAACAAGACACTGATGCAAGCTCAGTGTTAAAAGCTGAAGAGGATGTGTCAGAAACCTCTTCAGCAGCAACTGCTGAAAGGTAACTTCTTGCTTTTTTACATTGTTTTCCATATATTCCCTGAAATAATATTTTTAGGTTTATGGCTTTCTTTTTAACCGTGCTGCCATATTTTTCTACATGCATGCTTTATTTTTGTTTTCACTTACTATGGATGCAAGGTTAGACGCATGTTCCTCCGATCAGAGGTTATATAGTGCACGTACACTGGAACTAGAATCCAGGATTTCCTGCATTTCCAGTTCCTGTGACTTTCTTTTTTCATTATAATATTACCTTCTGGACTGTGGACTGGCTATTTTGTTATAAAAATAATTTACATAGATAGCCTAAGCGAGGATCTCTTGGTGCTGTCAGATGGGAAGCCACTATAATTGCAGAATTCTGAACCAAATGCCTTTGAAAGCGAAAGATATGCAGTACAGGTTGTGTTAGCAGCTCCAGTTGGCTCCAGTGCAGCATACTTGCCAAAACTTTTTTAAGATTCTGAGAAGGTCGTTTATCACAATAACTACATAAACATTGAATTCACATAGTTTTTTTCCTTTTCAGTAGCTCTTTTTACTCCAGTTCATGCCCAGGAAAAAAGAGGATGTAATAGCATGAGGTAGGTCTAAAATACCATCTTCAAAGTACTGAAGAATTGGTCTGCTCTGTTGCATTTGGTGAGAAAATGAATGATGCTTTAATTCTGGTTTGGGCTTCTGAGCTGAAGTTTTTTTTGTATAAATGAGAAGACAAGAGCCTGTAAAGTCATATGGCATTTGAAATGTGATTGTTAGGTTAAAAGATTGTAGTCTTTCACAAATCTGGGCCTGCACAGATTTATTTGAAGGTTCAGTGTGTTAAACTCCAAATTAGAAAACTAATTAGATATGGGAGATTTCATGGGGCCTTCTTAATAGCCCATATACTAAGTGGAAATATCTAGACTAAACAATGCTGGTTTCAGATAACTGGATTATATGGCTGTGCTGTCCTGGGTTTTCATTCACCTTATAGACTGTACAGACTGTTTTATGATGTATGGTGTCTGAAATTATTGAAGCAAGCTAATGCATTCTGGATGTCAAATAAGCAAAAATACAAATATGAGGAAAGGTATTACAACTCTTGGTGAGCACTGGGAGATAGTTTCAGCTGAAAAATCCAAATTGTTTTTTCAAAATACCTTTGATTGTTATGTTCAGCGTAACCCAGAATTTTTAGTTTATGCCCATTTGCCTTGCTCAGAAGGAATAAGTCAGCTTTATGTAGTTGACAGCATACCTTTACAGACTCACTGCCTTCTCACTTTATCCTGTGCAATTTCTTCAGTGTACAGGTTTGTTTCAAATTTGTTAAAAGCAGCATATTTAACTTCAGTCAGGTAACACAGTGAATGAAATATTTCCAGGTGTATATGAAGTTTGAATTCCATAAAGAGGTTTTGGTGAATTAGACCTAAAAGGAACACCTTTAAGATGTCATTAGTCGTGCCGAAATTACTCAATGGATTAAAAGTTTAGGTTTTTTGTTTGTTTGTTTTAGTTTTAGTATTGGCTACAAGTGAAAATCAGTCATACCAATGCAAAGTTCTGTTCTGAAAGTACTGACAATTGTTACAAAACTACTAATGTACTTACAAGTTGCAAAAGTGGTTATTTAGAATAGTGCAATTAACTGACAATATACTGTGTATGACTTCATGCATGCCTTTTGAAGAGAACTGAATATTAAATTGCTATTCTTATTTGAATAGCATAATAAAATGTATTTAAATTGTATACCTTAGGTACTTATAGACATTGTCAAAGCTTATAAGGCAGGCATTGGTATTAATATTGCGCATGATAGTGTATAGTAGCTTTTAGGAGTGATTATTGAGTTGTCAGACACGCATACTTACTTGCTGCAATTTTGGGATAATTATAATAAATTATTGCAAAGATCGTTTGGGATTTTTACAGCTACGGTACCAATGCAGGAAGGAACAGCACGTTTTCTTCCAAAACAGAAAGCATCCGTCTTCAGATTTTTCAGTGGTGTTTCTTTAACATCAAAAAATATGGTGTGTGTAGATGTAGTGTTATACTTGGTAGTTCTGAATACATTTGCTTTTCAGGCTAGCAAACAGAACAATTGTCACCGTCTGTTTGCAACTGGTGAACTCATTCTGACCGAGTTAACAGTAAGTACTTTGGTTCAGGCATCACTGACAAATAGGCCTGACTGAAATCAGCCCTGTTGGGCAAACCTTGCGAACTTGCGCTAAGTCACATCTTATCAGGAACTAACGCTCTGAGCCAAAACCACAATACCCATCTGAGCTGGAACTAGGTGGAACTAAAAATTGCTACAGTTGCACAGCTGTGCATACACAAAGGGGAGTTTGACTACAAGCCAATTGCTTTACGCTACAAATACCTGCAGCCACCAGAGCCCACTGAGCTCTCTTGCATGGCAGCGGGCTGCACAGCGATCTCCTCTTGAGCAGGGATGCCTCTCAAGGTTACCCCTCGAGGTATCTGATGTCTACAACGAGAGATGATCTAAAAGATCTAAAAGTATCTTGTATATAAGCTAATTATTTGACGTGTAGTAGGTAGTAGATTGTTTGACCGCCATTTGATCATTGTTTAATAAAACCTTTGGTTAACCCCACGATGATTACTCCACTCAGTAATTCTCCCATAACACTGTTACAGTGGTGCTCAGATGTCAGTTAGTTCTTGAGTTACTCATCTTGAGCACTGTGTGCAGTTTTGGGCGACACAGTACAAAAAGGATACGAAGCTACTGGAGAGTGTCCAGAGGAGAGCCATGAAGATGGTGAAGGCGTTGGAGGGGAAGCCATACGAGGAGTGGCTGATGTCACTTGGTCTGTTCAGCCTGGAGAAGAGGAGACTGAGGGGAGACGTCATCGCGGTCTACAGCTTCCTCACGAGGGCAGGAGCAGGGGCAGGCGCTGATCTCTTCTCCCTGCCGACCAATGATGGAACCTGAGGGAACGGCAGGAAGCTATGCCTGGGGAGGTTTAGGTTGGACATTAGGAAAAGGTTCTTCACCCAGAGCGTGGTGGAGCACTGGAACAGGCTCCCCCAGGAGGCAGTCATGGCACCAAGCCTGACAACGTTCAAGAAGCAATTGGACAACACCCTCAGACATGTGGTGTGAATTTTGGGGTTGTCCTATGCAGGGACAGGAGTTGGACTCAATGATCCTTGTGGGTCCCTGCCAACTCAAGATATTCTATTCTGTTCTGTTCTGTTCTGTTCTGTTCTATTCTGATTCTGGTTTTGCTGCAAGGAAGCTAGTTCATATGAAAAATTCATTGTAAGTTGCTATTGCGTCAAAATTTAATATTCTAATATAATGTTTTTACTGCAATAAGTTATGTTTTGTTATATTATGTATGATAATGTGTTATCATTGTAGGGAACGTGGTGTGACTTAGTTCATCATGTGGTCAATGAACATCAGTGGGCTAGTGTAAATGGCATCATTGAGGGACAGTGCAAACATGGTCCTCAAATGGATGAAAGGGAAAAGGAATGGAAGCAAACCTCACACTGAAATGTGCTGACAAATTTTGGATGAAAAGTTTCTGAGAAACATCCCAAACTTTCTACAGTTTAGGTATAATGGATTTCATTTGTGGATATTGGTTTGTCTGTGTTTCTCCAAATTAATTCTCTTCCCTTTTTATTAGAAGTAAACATAATTGATGTGCTGAGAAAAAATTATCTCACATGTGCTGAGTTATTTATTCTCTTTTGTTGCATAGTATGAAGTTACGTAACAATTGAAGCTACTTTGCTTTTAATTCTAGAGTAACCTTAAAGAAAAAAATGTTAAATTGATAAAAACTTCTACTTGTGTTTTATTAATACATATTTAATACAGTGAAAGTGTTCCTCATACGTTGTCATGTAAATTTTTTTCTTAAAATCAAACTGTGTATTTATTTTCATTAAGATCTGCCTTTGATCTGGAGCAGTTCCAGCAGCACTTGTGTATGTATGCTACCAAGTGGTCTGAGTACACCCACCCTGTCTACAGAGCGGGATGCTTTTTAGTAGCAATTGATTACAATATGCACTTGAATTGGCAAACCATGCACAATCAATAGAATCAATTACTGTAAGTAAGTCTGTCACCTTATTTTTCTTCTGTAATCTCTCTGAAGGGAAAATAATTGGTTTTAATGCTAGGTGCATACTTTCAGTCCAATGTTAGCTAAGACAAGGTTAAGATTTCTCTACAATTTCCATATCAGCAAACCCATGTTGGAACTCTCTCCCTATGTAAATAGCTGAATAGTCTACCTCTAGTTTCAGTATGATTTTACTTACAATCATTAAGGACTGATACAGAGAAGTAATAAATGTGACTATTTTGTTTTCCTTCCTATTGTAGTAGGAGAGTGGGATGATTGTTTTTGTAAATGAGCGTGTTTTGTGTTGTGTTTAGAATATCTTGAAATATTTGGCTTATTGCTAAGTGCCACTTTAGGCTACTTTTGAGAATGCTTTCTTGTTTTCTAGGGAAAGACAGAGGTCAGTCTCAAGAGTATTTTCTTATATGTACGGAGCATTGATTTTATATATAATAGCCTGTGACCACTCAATTTCCTTTTGGTGTATATTTACATACTTTAACTACTGCTTCTTCACAGCAGTCTTGTAATATAAACAAGTAAGTGAATCAGTGACGGTGGGCCTAATTCTTGACTGATTTAAACTAAAACCCCTTGTATCCTTCATCTGGAAACTGAAGGGATAGGGAACACATTCCTTACTGATGCCAATGTGTGTATAATGGTCTGCTAGATAAGGACTTGGAAAGCAAAGTAAAAAAATTATTTGTTTTATAATGATCTAGTATGTGATTGAATGGATTTTTTTATTCATAAAATATTTTTCTGACACTTCAACTTTATAATAGATATTGTGGAATATGCCATAGGGAATCTGGAAGATGGACTTTGGTACCTAAGAACGAAGAAATGCACTATGTCTATATTGACGGCATAGTGAGGAAATATTTCAGTGCTGTTTGAAGACATGGAATGCGGTCATGGTGGAGCAGAACGCTTCAGGAATACAAAATAATCTGTGCTGCTTCATCCGTTCTGCCGTCTAATACCACCAAACTTCTGGTTACCATAATTACTGACAAGAGTGCTTGGCTCTGTAGGAGGCTATAGTTGTTTAACACTTACTCTCGGTGCAGGGAGAGGAGGAGGTGAAAATCTGTGTTAATGGAAACACTACAAATTGGGAAACCAGATGTTTTAATAAGCTTGCTAATCTATTCTTAATTTTATATTTGTGTATAATGTTCATATGTACACAGGCTGTGTAACCATTCAATTTTGAGGACTGTGTTTTTCAAAGTTTGGAACTATTTTATGATTAAAGTGATGTCCTGGTTTCAGCTGGGATAGAGTTAATTTTATTCTTAGTAGCTAGTATAGTGCTATGTTTTGGATTTAGGGTGAGAACAATGTTGATAATACAGGGATGTTTTAGTTCCTGTTGAGCAGTGCTTACACAGAGTCAAGGCCTTTTCTGCTTCTCACCCCACCCCACCAGCGAGTAGGCTGGGGGTGCACAAGAAGTTGTGAGGGGACACAGCCAGGACAGCTGACCCCAACTGGCCAAAGGGCTATTCCATACCATATGACGTCATGCTCAGTATAGAAACTGGGGGAAAAGCTGGCCAAGGGTCCACTGCTCAGGATCCACTGCTCAGGAACTGGCTGGGCATTGGTCAGTGGGTGGTGAGCAGTTGCACTGTGCATCACTTGTTTTGTATATTCTTTTAGCATTATTATTATTTTCCCTTTCTTTTCTGTCCTATTAAATTGTCTTTATCTCACCCCACGAGTTTTACTTTTTTTTTTTCAATTCTCTCCCCCATCCCACTGGGGGCGAGTGAGCAAAAGGCTGTGTGGTGTTTAGCTGCCTGCTGGGTTAAACCACAAATGATATGCACATTCTTTGTGTGGTAAGTTATTTCTCTTATGTGTTATAAGTCGAAGGTATAATCTTGTGTATGTATTTTAAAAAATGCAACCAACTAAAAGATTTTTGCTGAGGTCCATTTATCTTAATATTTTAAAATTGTGTTTTCAATTTCAAATGGTCTTCATTTTCTTTTTTGTTCTAGGTTTCTGCAATGTACTTCATTAATGTAACTCTACTATTATTATAAACTTTGGTACAAACACTATTATATGCAAAAGGTTTGTTATTTGTTACAAACAGAAGTAGATGCCAATAGATCAGTAAATGCCCGTACCTTATAGGTCTGGTGTTGTGATAACTGCGCTGATCAGCTTGGAAGTGTGTATGATGTGTGTTGCTGAATTAAGTGCAATCCACAGTAGCTCTGAAAGTATGTCCGTTGATGAATTTTTAGGCTGTCTCAGAAAATGTGCATAAATTTACAGACATTTACAAATCATAAAAGTAAATTTAAAACCTTGTCCGGTGGTAGAACAACTAAGTAAATTTTCATTTAGTAAAGGTTTAACCTTATCTCTCGGTCTAGTGTAAAAAATTTCCTAAGATACTGTTTCTGTCTTTTACATTAAACAAAGTGAATATGAAGGATGGGTTAGCCCTTCATATATTAGCATATATTATGCTAATATAGCATATTAGCATACTAGTGCAATATTTACTTATAAAGCTAGAAAAACAAAATAATACAAGGAATCCTGTAGTTGCTTGTACAGAGACTGCATGAGTGCATCTTTTTTTGCTGTATTGAGAATGGCAAAAATTAGTGTCATCACTAAGATTGCAGATTCTTCAGTTAGTTATATTCAGTTTGTTTCATTTTAATAAAATGAAAACGTAAACAATTTGGGGAAAAAGGAAGTTAACAAAAGTTTGAAATGGTATTGGTATGTAATCCATTATTTTCTCTGTCAATGTTAACAAGTTTTTTACTAAAAGCTCAAGAGTTAAAGAATCCATTTGGGACTTGACTGTAATTGCAAAGAAGCATAACTGGGAAGATGCATTCAGCCATCCGTAAAGGCTGATGGATGTGCTGAAACCACACGACAGCTTAAAACTGTCCTCTTGGCAGTTTTAAAACTGTCCACTTGGCAGTTTTAAGTGGAGCAAACTGTATATTAACATAGTTAAAACATGTCCATGTGTTTTTAAAGCAGCATTCAGTTCTGAAAGTGAGCGTTCAGTAGTAAGTGGCAGCATTCCGCTCTAGAGATCTTATAATGGAGCGTATTTATAGCTTTAGCCCATCAGTTTTAAGGGGAAAGTAAGTTTTTGTTACTTTTAATGCCAATTACACTGTAGTGGGTGGCGGGTGGTGTGCTGAGAAGTGTAGTCCAGGAAGGAGCCTCCTTGGGTCCCGCAGGGAGAGTCCCTCGCTGCGCTTTGTAACAGGGACATGGCGGATCCGGGGACTTGAATTAGTTGAATGCCACTGGTCTTGCACAAGAACTTGCTCTCTGTATAGTATAAGGTGAAGTCCAGGTGTTAGCAGCTTTAGACCAGTGATTTTTTTGTTGTTGTTTGGAGGTGTTTTTCCTCCCCCCCATATCTCTGCTAGTCTCGCTGTTACTCTGCCAGATTTTCTTGACCCTCTTTTTCTTTAGCTCTTTTTGTTTTGAACTGACTCCCAGGCCTAAATCCATATACGGGCCTTCTCCTTAGCTCTAATTTTGCAACAGCCTGCCATATCACATTTAAGTTTAGCTTCATGTGCTGTGCTTACAGCAGTATCCACTACATGGCAACACCACCTGAATTCCAGTGCTGTTATCCCTCACTTATGTTACAGCTGGAACTGAAAAAAGCTGGTTCACAGTCTTCTTGTGGCACAGCACATAATTCAGGCTAGAACTGACCTTTCTCTGGGCCAATATAACTACTCCCCATCATATAAACCCACAGAGTAGTTATAGTCTTAACCTTTAATTGCTGCCACTGATCTCAAGATGTGAGGCAAACTGACAGCAGGATTTGTAATATCCCAGTGACTCATGCTGGTTGTAACTGTCAGTTTATCTCATCAGCTTTTTACCATTCCTTGTCTTCTTGAGATGACTGCGTCTTACATCTCTTAGTTGAACCAGAAATTGTCATAGCCCAGTGAATGATGGTAACAGCAACAACTAGTTTAACTGGTCATCTTCTGAATTTCTGTGTTAACTATTTCCAGTCTGAATCCTTGCCTTACTCACAAAGCCTAATGCTAGCCTATCCCAGTGCTACTGAATGTGGTCTCTTAGTCCAGACTGGTACTAGCAGTCCACCTCCCTACTTTCTCGATTTCTTCCTCACCCTAGGGTGTTTTTTCCAGTCCTAATCCTGCTTAATGGTAAACAGATAAGAGGAAGTAAGCATTCAGAGAACTGGATAGATAAGGATTATGTTTCAAAGGAAACACCTTTTTCTTCCATCTCCCAAATTCAGATATTTTGTCTTGCTTAATCTAACCCTTATCTCTTAAATCTTTTCTTGGCTTATACTAGTAGCTGTGATTTCTTACAGTTCTTGTGTTGAGAGAATTCTATATTCAAAACTTTCTAGAAAATAAGCATCATATTTCACATCCACTGAAATTACGTGTCCGTGGAGGTAAGTAATGCTTTTTAGGTAGAGTATAAGCAATCTCATCTCAAGTATTCTCATGAAACACAGTTCAAAATGAAAATCCAAGGTTAAGTGTCTGCTACAAGAATGTAAGATGCCATTCTTGCTTCACTAAGAGACTAGCAGTGCTTGTAATGGCAGGGTCCAATAAAACGAAAAGATCTGAAATTTGCTGGCAAAGCTTCTGTAAATGTGTGCAAAAATGAACTGTCACTTCCAGTAGAAATCTTACGGTTTGTTTTGCATGCATATGAAATAAGGTAGGTGAACATGAGTAGCTACATACATAAAATGTATGTTGTCTTGGTAGCTCTGCGTATTTTGAAACTTTTCAACCTGTAGTTCCTCAGGCAATGAGTAAAATATTAAGAAAACAGACTTGTTTCCAGTTGATCCACACCATATATCAAGTAATTTTCAAGTTCTTGTTTAGCTATTAGAATGGAGAATTACTAGCATGTAAAATTTTTTGTGCGAAGTATAGCAGCCTTATTAGCTCATCACTAACTAAACAGATAAGAAATCAAGCCTGGTTGTCAAGTTAAATGAAGAGCTGTAATTCTAAAAATAATGTTACTTGTATTTCGGGGTTTTTTTCATATAGAAAGCACCTTGCTTCAAACTATGTCTGTTTGTACTTCTTTTACTCAGTGTTTAAAATGGTGCTGTACTCTGAGTCCAAAGTTTAAAGAAGTCACATGTATGTATGATTAGTTTCTTTAATACACAGTTGAAATGTTGCCAGAAGCAAATATAAGTGAAAAACCCTGGCTAACTAAGGACACTTCTGTCAGTTTTCACGTATACAAAAATTATACATTCACTGGATAGTGGCCTAGTGTATTATCCTCAAACATTATGGAGAAGAAGCATTAAGTATGCAGGATAGCTTTCATCTTTCTGTTTCTTAATGTTGTCTGGCATTGCATTCTGGCCTTGTATCCTCGTTTGAACAACAATATTTCATGTCATAGGCAGGGATATCCTTGTCCTGGCAAGGATAAATATCTGTACTCTGGCTATATGTAAAATTCAGTTGTTACTGCTTTTTAATGACAGTTTGGCCAAACAGTGTGTAGACAACTTCTTTTATTAACTTACGATGTCATGGTTTCACTATATGACCAGGAACCTTGCTTGTTAAAACATTTCTGAAATACTAGATATTACAAGTGAGAACCTCTTTGCCTTTCTGAACATAATACCCTGCTTTATTTTCTTCCAATTGTTTTCTATTCCTATCCTTATTTTAGTGTCTGAATGCTGTTAGAGTTACCTAGGGAACCCTACTGCTAACAAGAAGGCAAGCTCTGTGTTTCTTAATTGAAATACCTCCTGTAGAGGAGTTCTGCACAATTACTGTTGACAGAGACGCGAACAGTTTTCCAGAAGCCCTTGCTCCTGCCAAAGGCCCGCAGATGTTGAAAGCAATGATAAGCCCATGTTTTCCGGCTTTAGTAAAATGAAAATTCTGCGAGAATATTCTTAGTCATTTCATTCCAAATATAAAGAACGGCAATGTGGAAAGGCTGAACAGTAACACAAAACTTAATACAAACTCATGCTTTAGAGTTCCAGATCGTGATTAAAGACTAGAGTTGTTGTAAATTAGGACACTTGGAATATACCTGCCAGTTTCCCTTCTCTTTTTTTTTCGTGTTGTGCTTAAAAAAGAAAGAACACATGCTACAGCCCTGTCCCTGAAACATGACAAGGTGGTTGAACTGCTGTGTTGACCAAGGTCATGCTGCTGATTAAGCAGCAGGGGTTCTGCAGGTGATTAATGTCTCTGGAGTGTGTGCTGGGAAGCTGTGGTGCTATTTTTATCTTAGAAATCCTGTTCATGAACCAGTACCCTCCTCTGGCACTTAAAGTTAGCCATGATGAGATGAACTCTTCTCTGAAATTGTTTACCAGTTCCACCTCTTCCATGGAGCTGTAGTTGTTGCTATGGTTAGTAAGCACAAACCTGGGTTACTTAAGCCTCCCCAAAGATGAGACAATCAGGTTTTGCCTACATAGCTAAAAATCAAGACATAGAAGTAACTCTACTAGTTCAGACCAAGCAACTGTCTGGCTCCAAGAGTCTGTCACTGATCAGAGGCTACAGATGGATACCCAAGGAGGACTAAAAGGAGCTTGTGCATGTGATGCTCTCCTCTGTCTTCTTCCCCTGTTAGAGTACTCTCTTAGCTTCTGACTATTCCTCAGCTCCAAGGAAGTCACAAGACTCTTTTGTTAGTAACCCTTAGAAGATTTTGTTAAAAAACCCTTGAGTCTTCCCTTGAACCCGTATAAATTGTCATCTCTATCTGGATGAGGTGTAGTCTCTCATTTATCTTTCCCAGGAGGTTTAGTAGTTCAGTATTGGATGGGAGGAGCAAGTAAGGCTGTACCATTGAGCTTACACTGTGTCGGTTACTGGATTCCGGCAGTCTTCAGCTGCACAGATTTTCTGAAATGTGCAATTTTGCATCATCCTCTGTTCCTGGCTTTTTCTCCCCTTTGCTAAATCAGCGTGTGTACAAATTTTGATGGGCAAACAAAGAGGTCTTCTTTGCCCAAGGGATCAGGAAAGTTGTCTTGCATCCTTCTCACTGTGGAAAGCTCTTGCAGTGTTTTGTTTTTTTTCTCAAAGCTGTTTAAAAAAAAATAAGTGAAAGCATAACTAGGAATGGATCACTAATTAGCAGTTTGATAGTTTTACCTGTTTACCTGTCTAGGGGAGGAAGGAGTGAAATCTAATTAACGTTATTGACATTTGCTAGATCAGTCGCAATGTCATAAAATGCACAGAATTAAAGATGAGGCTTGTCATGCAGCTGAGTTCCTCACTCCTACCTTTGTTAAATACACTTTTTGAAAATACAAATAGCTGTGCTCTTATTTTCAGAAGAATGTTGTATAAGAGAAGTTCAGGTTTCTCTTGTATGCAGAAGAGATAAGTGAATTAGATAAAATGTGACGAATAAGTTACTGACTCTTACTGTGATCTTTGATGCGAGTATTCAGGAGTTTCTGAATTACAAATGTCATTACACTAAAAGTCACTGATTCATTGTGACATATCAGTCAGCAGTAAAGTTATGTAAATTCAGGGAAGACAGCATTTAAGATGAATATTTTAGGGCGTGTGTGTTTTTAATACAAGTGACTGATGTGACTGCCCAAGGTTAAGTATCTCAGATGATCTGGGCTACTGCTGCTTTCAGTAGAAAAGCTCTGCTCTTAACAGGTAGAAGTGACTCAATGAAAAAAGTGATTGGCAATTTTTATCTGCTGTTATTAGGGAGAGTCGACACAAGACTTCTTTTTCTGTCACTTGTTTAACACTCCTTACGCAGAAAAATAAACTTAAAGACTTTTGGGACTTAGCCCTCTGCTTTTTGCATTCTCTTTGTAGGTTTGGGCATGTATTCAGATGACAGCGATACATACAGCCTCTGTTCACACATCGTGTGTTCCACACCTTGACTGCCTTGGTGACCTCCCCTGGACTCTCCAGTATTTCAGCGTCTTTCTTGTTCTGGGGAGTGCAAAAATGGACACGGTACTCCAAATGTAGTCTTTTAAGTGCAGAATATTTGATTTGATTTGGCTTCTTTAACTATTTTAATAGAAGGTACCAAGTAATTCCAAGTTTTAAATGGAATTTGACCTTCGGTGCCGTTACCAAACAGATTGAGAGGTATGTGTGTACCTTCTATCCTGTTCTGAGTAAAAGATCTTTTTTTAGTAACAAGGCTTCAACTTGTGAATCCACAGCTCTCAGAAGTCAGATAATGCTGTTCACATTAAATGCTCAAGAGTGGAACAAAACTGTGTTATATATAAACTTGTTGTTCAGGAACTTGCTTTTCAGTGATGGTAAATAAAGCTTATTCCAGGACTTTTTTAAAGTTCTCTCTCACTCCCCTCTCCTGGGCTAAGGTTACTCCTCTCTCTAAGCTTCTCAAAATATATTGACTTAGTAGAAGTAAACAATTTTATTTAAGGGTGATGCATGCAAGCCTCTATTAGTTCAATCAAGCTAGATGATGTAAAAACACCTATAAGCAGTAGGCTATTGAGAATAACAGCTGTCACCTCTGAAGCCCTCAGATCCTGCAATACTCAGTCCTGGTACTTGCAACTTAAAATACCATATCGCATTATGCAGATATTAACATAGATTGCTAGAAATGGGGAGGTGATATCAAGACTGAAGTTTACCTTGAGTCAGGGACTTGTTTGTTCCTTCACACTGTAAGTGGTGAAATTTCATTTTTAATTAAGTTGATGACAAAATACATGTGGACCCATAGTATGACGAATGGATGAAGTCTTGCCTTTCTTTTAAAGGCTGGGAAGCAAATAGAGGGATTCTTGGAATATGTCTGTGGTTTTGGTATCTGCGGCTGCTGTTTTGGTTCACATCTTTTTCAGTCATGCTTTTATAGTGCTGTTGATGATTCACATTCCAAATACGTCTTATTAAGGTAACGTAGCTTTGAGGTGGTGAATAGGAGAAGGTAGTCGTTAACCTGGAGAATGTTTAAAGGATATTGCTAGGGAAGAACCCTGCTAGATGCACATTAACGTAGGTAAAGAGGAGTTACGATAGTTTGGGCAATATGCTATAGCTGCATACATGTCAGCTAGTTCTGTTGCTGTTTAGTTTAGTGAACAGGAAACAGACTTGACCTTTTTGTTCTTTAATGCACAAAATCCCGTTTGTCAGTAGATGTCTTGTTTACTCTGAAGGGAAGGCATAGATCTTATCTGTCATCTCTCAAGTGCAATGAGATGCAACTGCAAATGTCATCTGAACTAAAGGTGCTATCAGAGAGAGAGTAGGGCAATAGTATTAAAAATAAGATTAGTTTTTAACCTTGGTCCTGAAACTGGAGAATGGCTCATTCTGGCTGTCCAAAAATGTAAGTTGTACTTTTTTTTTCCTTTCTTCTTGCCTTGCCTTGGCACCAAGAGGCTGATCTCAAAGGCTAGGATATAAATGAGGTTCCTTTGGATTCAAGGAATTTATGCTGATCTTATTTTATACGAGGAAATACAGAGGGAGTAAGTAATTGTGCCTTCTCCTTTGTTATAGTTCAGAAATTTAAGTGCATCTGTGAGGCCTGCTTGTAACTTTGATTAATGAAATATGCATCTTCATGGCCTTTAGGTTTGGTTTATGCAGCAAACATAACATCTAAATGTGCACTTTCCGTTCAGAAGGTTAAATGCAAATTCACTTCCATTAAACTAAGTAGCTTCTTCTCTTTATTTAAAAGACTAAAGATATATTCACTCTGTGAATAATCCTGTGATGTGTACAGAAAACAAATAAGGTTTTTCAAATACAGCAGACACGGCTGTACATTTTCTGGGTCAGATCTGCTGGCACATAGGAATGCCATTAAGGCAAAATGAGGAATAGGTCTACACTGCTCTACACTGGCTAAGCAGACCTCTCTACTCATAGGATACAGTATGGAGAGAAACAGAATGCAATTATGCTGAACAATCAATTGAACAAAGGTATTTGTATAGGAATCTTTCTCCAAGAAACTGTAGTTGGCTGTGCTGCAGTTTCAAGACAACAACCCGCTGAGAGTATCTCCTGTTTTTTTTGTCTGAGTTACTCTGTGGATCTCCTAAGCTGTGTGAATTAAGGGTCAACAGCTGGTACAGTTCTATTAGACACCTTTTTAATAATGAAACCAAACTACTTCAGCAGACTAAGTCTAAAGTAAAACATGTTTTGATTCTATATCAACTATGCATTTTACATTTCTTGCTAGGCATCTTTAAACAAACTAGTTATAATTTTTATTCAGTGGCCTACAAAGGTATATTACGTGATGAAATTTTTATTTTTAGAAACATTATTATATCTGAAATATGTTAACACAAGAAATGTCAGGCTTGGACAATTTCTGAAGTGTTTTCTACAAAAAACAAAACTGAAAAGCACTCTTTAGAACAGAATCAAGGAGAACAGATTACAGTTTTACATCAGCTGTGTGTGGAATTTTATAACCCTTCTTCCAACTTGTCTTCAGAAACCCAATTCAGCTACATGTGAGAATAGGGCCTGACCTGTCTCTTGTTTTGTGGTAGTATGACTTAATGTGTTTGAGTGTCCTTATGTTTATCTAAATGTTATAGCTATCACACAGAACAGTAATATAGTAAATATGAAGAATATCGGTAAATCTGCAGTAGGTGTGAGAGCTTTCCAAAGTGTCAATTTCCATGTTGCACTGAACCTGTGTAACATGAACATGAAACACAGCCACTGCTACTTGACGTGAAAAGGTTTCATACTTTAAAAAAATGCTGTAAATGACTGCTTAAAATACTGGACAATATGAGCTTAAATCCACTCTCTACTAATCTAGCAGCACTATCATTCTTTACTGAAGACAAGTGTTTAAACCACAAGATTATGGAATTATGTTGTTCTGACTTAAGTTTATTAATCTGAAATACTTACTATAACTTGATTAAATTAATACAGTGGTGTTCTTCATGGCAAAACTTCTTATCAAACCACCTTACTGCTCCTGAGTGCTAGGAAAATATGCTTGAACATGTGAGTGGCGGTAAAATGTAATGGAGGAGCTCTTCTGTTTTGTTTCGTCTTCAGTTGAGACGGTGGTACAGTTGCTTTGACTTCACTTCGCAGGTAGGCCCGACAAAGTCCCATTTCATATTGCATCATCCAACTCATATAAAAAGCATTTAATATGCATTGCAGAAGGAACGATTAAAAGTTTCTCAAGTCCAGGGCAAACAGAGATAGCACATAAATTTCTGATGTGTAGCATTTCCTGCATTCCTTCTTTGTCAAATCCCAGTAATATGCTGCCATTTCTAAATGTGATAAAGAAGAAACCATGTCGCTATGTTCCATTGGAACAGCAGTTCTTACTGCAATTGTAGAAAACTGATTTATATTAGACCCTAACCTCATTTTTCAAACCTTTTTGGACTTGGGCTTAACAGCATTATGAGGTTGTGGTTTTTGGAGTAATTCCTCAATGCTTATTTTCAGAAGCAATTACTCAAGGCTTCGATCTTGCAGTGAAAGTACTAAATGCTATTTTAATGAAGTCTGAAGAAAAAAGTGAAAAATGAAAAGGCTCTTATGGTAAAAAGCACTTGCGCTTCACATATTTTATTATAATGTCGTGAGTTTAGCTGTGGCTGCTGGAAGATGATTTGATGTACAGACAAGAACGATTACAAGATAATCACTTTTAAACATACAGAAGACACTAGGGGGTGCAATAAAACCTTATTGCTGATGCCTTAGAAACTTGGTGTACCTTGGCTTGAAGCTCTCGTTGTAGATGGATGGATTTCCTCTCTGTGGTTGCACTAAGAAAATGCCGTGGCTGAAATACACTCCTCTTAATGAGAATGTTCTCTAGAATACTACCTGTTGATTTACAATACGGGATCATGTTTGAATCCTAGTCTTAAACCAAAAGCAAAGAGACAGAAAAATGCACAATATTTTGCATACTGCCCAGGGCCTCTCCTCTATTGAAATAATTTATTGCATGTTCTTCTGCACCAAATAGCTTTGATTGTAGGCTTATTTACTAATGGATGAAGCGTTGATGAAGATGGTGTTTGAAATTCTGCTTTCCCCATGTGTTTAGGAACTGTATGTTTGTTAGGGAATACGCACCTGTGTCTGAAACACAGGTGAGTTTTCAGTCACCAGTGATGGAGGCCATACTGAGTAGGCCTGAGTCTGCCACTGTTCCCTGGTGGTCTTCACTTGAAATAACAACTGAATTTGGTGCGTAATATTGAGCTGGGTCTTCGGGAAGGAAAAGCACCGTGGGTAAAAAACCACACATAGTTGTAGAGGGGTGGCCCAGAAACAGTGAGCTCACAGCAGCCACACTAGTGTGAGAAGGTGAGAAGGGTGCAGTGAATGACAAAGGGGTGGCCTATAGCATGTGGTTTAGGGGCTGTTGTGGTACTGCTGCACATTCTAGAACATTGTGCTGGTAAATTTAGTTTACACCATTGTAGAAAGTAGCACAGTCACCATCGCATTACGGCTAAAATAAGCTCCTCATGCTTTCCTGATTACAGAAACTTATATTTTTGAACTCATGGCCTGACAATTAGCTGCTTGCTGGTATTCACAGAACCACAGACTGGTTAAGGTTGGAAGGGACCTCTGCACGTCATCTGGTCCAACCCCCTTCCTCAACTAGGGACACCTACAGCCAGTTGCCCAGGACCATGGCCAAATGGCTTTTGAATATCACCAGCGATGGAGACGCCACAACCTCCCTGCGCAACCTGTGCCAGCGCTCACTCATCCTCACAGCGAAAAAGTGTTTCCTGATGTTCAGAGGGAACCTCCTGTGTTTCAGTTTGTGCCCGTTGCCTCTGGTCGTCTCACTGGGCACCACTGGAAAAAGCCTGGCTCCATTGCCTTTGCAGCCTCCCTTCCGGAGTTTGTACCCATTAATAAGATCCCCCCTGAGCCTTCTCTGCTCCAGGCTGAACAGTCCCAGCTCTCTCCACCTCTTCTCATAGGAGAGATGCTCCAGTCCCTCATCTTCGTGGCCCGTTGCTGGACTCTCTCCAGTCTGTCCGTGTCTCTCTTGCACTGGGGAGTCCCGAACTGGACCCAGCACTCCAGGTGTGGCTTCACCAGTGCTGAGTAGAGGGAAAGGATCACCTCCCTCAGCCTGCAGGTAACACTCCTCCTAGTGCAGCCCAGGATGCTGTTGGCTTTTTTATTTGCCGCCAGGGCACATTGCTGGCTCCTGGTTGACTGTATCCACCAGGATCCCCAGTTCCTTTTCTGTGAAGCTATTTTCCAGCTGGGCAGCCCCAGCGTGTACTGGTGCATGGGGTTGTGCCTCCCCATGGTGCAGGATTTTGTACTTCTCCTTGTTGAACTTCATGAGCTTCCTGTCAGCCCATTTCTCCAGCATTCTTTGTAAAGATGTATAGATCCTCTTTTTCAGGAAAAGTGATAAAATTACAAAAATAGTTCTAGAGGTAAATAATACAGCATTCGCCATAAAAACTCCACCAGATTTTGGATTACTTCACCAGAAAATAAGTGTGTAAGTTTTCTTCTGCTTTCTTGCAGACTTGAAACATCACGTATCAAGCTCATCTTTCTCAGCCCTTCATCATTATGGAGCATAAGGAAGTTATACTGAAGAGTTCCAGAAGTCCATGCTAAATGAAAGAAAACTTCCAATGTGGTATTTCTGATAGCATAATGAGCATTTATCTCTATGTGTGTTATAGAATTCTGAACTGGACCTCTGCAATTATAATTTGTAGCATGGTGAACTGAAATAGCCCCTTCAATCCAATGTTTGAAAGACTTCATGTTTAGAATTTTCCCCTTATCAATCCAGAGCTTTAACCCCTGACCTAAAGCCATGGTGATGGAAGGGGCCTGATGTGGATGAGAATGGTATATGGCCTGAAAATATGTGTAGCATTGTATGGTACAAATACGGTTAAAATTTAATCTGTGTGTTTTGAGGTAAAAGTTTTCACTACGTATCAATTGGGAAGAGGGATTGTTGAAAGACAAAGAAATATTGAAATGACAAGTGTGATAATGCATGCTGAAGATGGTACTTATTAATTTGTTTTGCTGATTTTTGTACCATTTTTAGCTGTGGTAGAAGGAACAATATTTTGTGACAGATACATATTATTAAGTCTTCAGCAACAACCTTCCCTGAATGCAGGAAATAATGTGCACCTCTAACAAATTTCTGTAGATCTGTTTGGTTCAGACCAGTTTTCTATCATTAATTGTTTAACTACTTAAACATTTCTTCATACCAGATGGAATGCAGTAAGTCTGGAAACTCAAACTAATAGTGATTGATTGATTTTCAGGAAACTGACAGAATGTCTTTCGGGCTCTGGAGCTGTTTTCTCAGGATATCATCCAGATCACTTTAAAGTATTCGTGGTTTTCACTTTTATTCTTCCAGGTAAAGAACATTACCGATCTGTATGGTGGAAGATATCCAGTGCAGAACACAAAGTTTGGAAAGATTGCAACAAAGTTAGACACAGCGTAGTTCAGAACTGCTTTTTTTTTTTAAATTTGCTCTTGGTTGTCAGTATGTATAAGTTTCCCTTCCAAGACTGGAAAAAAGTAGTAAAAGGATGTTGACTTCCAAACTGATTCCCTCTGATACTCACGCTAGAAAAGCATAGGTGAAATACAGAAAGGCAGTTTAAATGAAAACTTAGATGCTAGAGCACAAGATTTAGCTCGCAGAGAGAGGGCCTGTGTATGTCTTTTAGTCCTTTGTTTTGTCTTCCTTTGATCTTTTGGTGCAGATATGGTCTGAGGATACCCTAGCTTCATAACTGGGTGTCAGCAATCAGATGTTCTGGTGCAACTCTTGCCAGAAATGATTTAGTACCTTATATTGCATTTTACAAATAAAGGTGGGTTTTATTTTTCTTCTTTGCATTGAAACCATCATCATATAGGTAAAGAGCTGTCAGTGGGCTATTTGCAAATCTATTGGTTGCACAATATAATACTTAAGTATGACTGTATACCCATACTGGCAAAAACTTCTGCTAGTCTAAATGTAAAAGATCTACTAGTATATACTAGTGTGACAGTATAAAAATATAGCTATAATAAAAATAAAATATCACCATAATAAAAATAAATGTTACTGTCTGTAAGTCTGAAAGCACTGTAATGACTTGGAAATAAGGAACACTAATGGTGATGACTGTTTTACTGTTGGTAGGAAAGCTAGGATTTCTAGCCTATTTTGGGGCATTTTACATGCTGGATCTTTTAAACTTTTGTTGGAAGATATACATGCATCTAAACTCCTGACAAGTAATTAGTTATACGTTAGGTTTATTTTTTAACACTTTGTTCTATTCCCCAAATCTGGAAGTGTCATTCTAAACATTTTACCATGGTGAGGGAGAGCCTGCTCTGGAGAGCAGAGGCACTGCTTCTGTGATTGCTACTTACCTACATGACACCATTTGTATGCACGGCTGTAGCTTTGTGGTATCACTGATGTAGGTAATGTAAGCCTCTTTAAGGCACTACTGACCTGTTATTTAAAATATATACATATCTTGCCACAATGAGTCATTTACGGGGTTCTCAATCTAAAACACATAGGTCAACTTACTCCATTTTGAAAGGATTTTGTGTTGAACCCCCTTTTTGCACAGATCAGGTACCTACACTGAATAATTATTCATATCCCTCTCTACCGTGGCTAATGCCATATTGGTGACGTACCTCTAGCACTTTACTTTCTTCTTACTCTTTCTTTGCTTTCCCATCTCTACGTCACCTCCAAATAATACATACTGAAAGAAATCCAGAACAAAAAATCTAGTTAGTAACATTTCTTAAATTCATCTTGACTTTGCATCTGAATATGATTTCTCTTCCAAAGAACACTACAGTTGGTTTATAAAAACGCACACTGCCTTCTGAGAGATCGTCCTGCTAATTTGCTTCTGATAAATGAGGATGTACAGACAACTCCCTCAAAAAGAAATTTGTAGTTTATCATAACCCTAATATAAATGGTGATACAGTGAGTTAGAAAGAAGGGAGATATTGGCAAAAGCCACTTTCTTATGGTATTTTACAGTAGCAAATGAGTATATGTCCCAAAAGTCTATAGTTAATGAAACAGACTCATCACCACCTGCTTTCCCACAAGCATAGAAAGCTTAGTCAGCTTAATTTTATTGAATCAATTTTGTGTAGTGATTGATTTCCAGGTAAGCAGCAGTGGATAATAAGTCCAACACGCAGCTGTAGAAATGGAGCAGTGTAGGACCTGCAGTCCCTTAGGACTTTAACTGGGTGTTTGTGGTAAATCTTGCATAGGCAACCTGTTTCCACACAGTTAATCAACTACACTGTCTCTCTCTGGCTTAGAAACAGAAATTAAAATCAGCCTTAGTAAATACAATTGCTGCTCAGAGATTTTTTAAGTAATGAAACAGACGCTGTAATGAGTGTGATTGATTACATTGTTTTCTGTGTGCATAAAGACAGGAGTGACCAGTGGTTCACTATGCAATTGAAGGCTTGAGTGAAATAAGAACTGTGTTCTCCTTGTCCTCCTTTTTCTTGATTTTTCAGTAGCCAAATGTTGGAGGACAGTTTTCAGGCATCTCTGGAAATACACGTAAAATACAGGACTTAACAAAGAGCTGATAGGACTGAAAACATATACAGGCTGTTGCATACTCTTGGATAAAGCAGTTCCCTCTGATAAAACAGATGGTGGTAAATATGTGCTAGTGCCAGCAGAAGCAAAGAGATTGACATTAATTAAGAAGGTCAGATATTGACCTTGTCCTCAGCAATATCCCAGAGGAACTTCCCATCAAACTACACTTTTTTCTCTGACCCATATGAGTGTTACAGTCGTTCAGATTTCCTTATCTTGTGGTAAGCTACCTATCAAACCAAAAAAAGCAAGACTAAATCTATGTGCAATTAAGCTGGGACAAAATCAAGGTTTCTACAACTCATGAGAAAATGTGCAAGGTGAAAATGAATCCAACAAACTACTTTGAGAGCTTTATCTGGTTTTTGTGAGGGGAGGGAGGGTTTCCCCTGCTCTGCATTCTCATTTAATACAAACATCTACTACCCATACGTTTTGAGTCCAAATGACTATAGTCCAGGTATTGACCTGAGGCTACTAAATAGCTTTTTGGTATCCATTTGAAAGTCTAAGCAGCAGACATTTTGGACTATATTGGCCTAGCTGTTCAGGCATATTAATCATAACTTTAGGTGTCAAAGAACAAGTAAAAGCTGTAGTTTATCTCTGTGCACTGCCTTATTAAGAAATGATGTATACATATTTTCAAAAAGCAGTAGCAGAAAACAGAAGTCCCTTTCTCATTTCATTGATACAGGTAGCCTTTTGGGGATTCATAGATGCAAAATAAAGCTTAGTCACAGATTACAGTGAGCCATAGTACCCGTACTGGCCTACTGAAGAGCATGAACTACTAAATTTGACAGTCTTAGATAATTCTGCAGTTTTCTGTCTTGATTGTCAATGACTGTTAAAATGGCAGAAAGAGAAATGTTCCCTGAGGGGCATTTGATCAACTGAACTTAAGGTATATTGTCTTTTATATGATGTCTCCTCTAGAGTCTGTGAGATAACTGCATTCAGTTTTGAGCCCCCAGCATAACAAAGATGTTGATGAACCTGAACACAGCAAGGGCCACCAAGATGGTCAGAAGCTGGAGCACAGACTCTGGGAGGAGGGGATGAGGGAGATGGGTTTGTTTAGCCTGGAGAAGAGGTGGCTTTGGGGGACCGAATGCCAGCCTTCCAATGCTGAGGAGGTTACTGAGAAGACAGAGCCACACCCTTTGCTGAGATGCACAGAAGCAGATAGTGATAGTAAGCTAAACCAGGGAAGGTTCTAATTGGATACAAGAAAAAAAGTCACTATGGGGGATAATTAATTAGTAGAACAGGTTTCACAGAGATGTTGTGGTGTCTCCATCTCAGGAGGTTTTATAAACCTAACTAAACAAAGCCCAGAGTATTCTGATCTGAGTTCAGTATTGACCCTGCTTTGAGCAGGAGGCTGGACTTCTGACATCGCTTCCAACTCGAGTGATTGTATGTTCTCTGTGATAAGAGAAGAAAGATTTATACAGACAGAAATATTTCACCTTCTCATACTCTTCTCCCAGTGGGCAAAAATTGGAGTGGTCAAAGAAGGTGTTATGAAAGTTTTAAAAGGCTTTAAAACTTTGATGCCTAAATCATAGCATCATAGAATCATTAAGGTTGGAAAAGACCTTTAAGATCATCAAGTCCAACCATTAACCTAGCACTGCCAAGTCCACCACTAAACCATGTCCTCGAGCACCACGTCTACCCGTCTTTTAAACACCTCCAGGGATGGAGACTCAACCACTTCCCTGGGCAGCCTGTTCCAGTGCCTGCCTACCTTTTCAGTGACGAAGCTTTTCCTAATATCCAACCTATACCTCCCCTGGTGCAGCTTGAGACTAATTCCTTTCATCCTATCGCTTGTTACTTGGCAGAAGAGACCGACCCCCACCTCTCTAAAACCTCCTTTCAGGTAGTTGTAGAGTGCAATAAGGTCTCCCCTCAGCCTCCTCTTCTCCAGACTAAACAACTCCAGCTCCCTCAGCCGCTGCTCATAAGACTTGTGCTCTAGACCTTTCACCAGCCTTGTTGCCCTTCTTTGGACACACTCCAGCACCTCGATGTCCTTCTTGTAGTGAGGGGCCCAAAGCTGAACACAGTACTCGAGGTGCGGCCTCCCCAGTGCTGAGTACAGGGGCACTATCACCTCCCTGGTCCTGCTGGCCACACTATTCTTGATGCAAGCCAGGATGCCATTGGCCCTCTTGGCCACCTGAGCACACTGCTGGCTCATGTTCCGGTGGCTGTCAACCAACACCCCCAGGTCCTTTTCTGCCAGGCAGCTCTCCAGCCACTCCTTCTCTTGCCTGTAGCGTTGCCTGGGGCTGTTGTGAGCCAAGTGCAGGACCCGGCACTGAGCCTTGTTGAATCTCATGCAGTTGGCCCCAGCCGAACGATCCAGCCTGTCCAGGTCTCTCTGTAGGGCCTTCCTCCCCTCCAGCAGATCGACACTTCCACCCAACTTGGTGTCATCTGCAAACTTACTGGGGGTGCACTCAATCCCCTCATCCAGATCATCAATGAAGACATTGAACAGGACTGGCCCCAGTACTGAGCCCTGGGGAACACCACTCATGAACGGCCGCCAACTGGATTTGACTCCATTCACCTCCACTCTCTGGGCTCGGCCATCCAGCCAGTTTTTAAACCAGTGCAGAGTGCATATCCAAGCCGTGAGCAGCCAGCTTCTCCAGGAGAATGCTGTGGGAGACAGTGTCAAAGGCCTTACTGAAGTCCAGGTAGACAACATCCACAGCCTTCCCCTTACCCACTAAGCGGGTCACCTTGTCATAGAAGGAGACCAGGTTAGTGAAGCAGGACCTCCCTTTCATGAACCCATGCTGGCTGAGCCTGATCCCCCGATTGTCCCACATGTGTCGCGTAATGGCACTCAAGATGATCTGCTCCATGACTTTTCCCGGCACTGAGGTCAGGCTGACAGGCCTGTAGTTCCCCGGATCCTCCTTCCGACCCTTCTTGTAGAGGGGTGTCACGTTTGCTATCTTCCAGTCATCCGGGACCTCCCCGGTTGACCAGGACTGCTGATAAATGATGGAGAGTGGCTTGGCCAGCTCCTCTGCCAGCTCCCTCAGTATCCTCGAGTGGATCCCATCTGGCCCCATGGACTTTTGAGCATCCAGGTGGAGGAGCAAGTCGGTCAATGCCACCTCTTCGACAACTGGGGCTTCATTCTGCATCCTATCTCCATCTCCCAGCTCAGGGGCCTGAAAACCCTAAGGATGACCAGTCTGACTATTAAAGACTGAGGCAAAGAAGGCGTTAAGTACCTCAGCCTTCTCCTCATCCTTTGTGGCAATGTTTCCCTCCACATCCAACAAAGGATGGAGATTCTCCCTGGCCCTCCTTTTGTCGCTGATATATTTGTAAAAACATTTTTTGTTATCTTTAATGGTGGTGGCCAGTTTAAGTTCTAGCTGGGCCTTCGCCTTTCTGATCTTCTCCCTGCATAACCTCACAACATCCTTGGAGTCCTCCAGAGTCACCTTCTCCTTCTTCCAAAGATGGTAAGCTCTCCTTTTTTTCCTGAGTTCCAGCCAAAGCTCTCTGTTCAGCCAGGATGGTCTTCTCCCCCACCTGCTTGACTTAACGGCACATGGGGACGGCCTGTGTACTAGATTCCTCTGCATCTAATAAACTTTAAGTTTGACATTAAAGCTGTATGTGATTTACAAAGAAGCTGTCAGAAGGTTTAAGATTTGTCAGAAGTTGTCTTGGATGCCTGCTATAACTGGCATAGCCTTACTTTTTTACTTTTGTTAGTACTCTGTGTTTGCTTCCACTACAATTGTAGTAGAATTGAATTTTCAGCCTTTCTTGTAAATCTCCTTTCAGAATTTCAAGGTTAGGAGCTGACTGAGGAGTTGAATCATTTCATATAACAGCTAAACACCAAATCAGTTTAAGATTCCTTTGACAATTATATTTAGCCCGCTCAGTTAAATTTGAGGGATGTATATCCTATGAGAGCATTGACAGCTATGTCTTAAAATTATTAGGACATATTGATAGAGTCTTTTCAAATGCCATACAAGTAATTTCATTGAGGTCAAGAGAGACAAAAAGATTTATCTTAGCTGAGGATCTGCAGACATAAATAAAATCTGTTCTCATTTGACTCCTGTCAGAATTTCATGTTCTTGTTAATTAGAAGGTAGTCAATCTTGAATGTTCTGACCATTAGAAAACTTCAGAAAACTGTAGAAAATGTTACAAAACCCATGAATGGTTGCTGTGTTTACCTAAATGGATACCCTTGCGTCTGGACTACGCATGGCTCCATCCATCTGTAAAAGCCAGCAAGAACATGTCTTGTTAGGTTTCTCCAGCTGGAGGCAGCCACAAATCTTGGCTAATAAGGAAAGAATTTTCAAAACACATTTTTTTTGGAAACTGTGTAGTCATCTTGCTTTTGCTTCTTTTGATCTCTCAGAGTTTGTGTTTTATTGGTTTGGTTTGGTTTTTTGGCTCTTTTTTTTTAGTGCTGTAATCACTATAACATCACACAACCAGATTTGTAACCAAAGCCAGATAACTTTGCTTTTTTTCCCCCTCCACTGTCTCATCTTGTCCCCCTGTACTTGGCACTGGTGAGGCCACACCTTGAATACTGTGTTCAGTTTTGGGCCCCTCACTACAAGAAGGACATTGAGGTGCTGGAGCGTGTCCAAAGAAGGGCAATGAGGCTGGTGAAGGGTCTAGAGCACAAGTCTTATGAGCAGCGGCTGAGGGAGCTGGGGTTGTTTCGTTTGGAGAAGAGGAGGCTGAGGGGAGACCTTATTGCTCTCTGCAACTACCTGAAAGGAGGTTGTAGCAAGGTGGGGGTCGGTCTCTTCTCCCAAGTAGCAAATGATAGGCCAAGAGGAAATGGCCTCAAGTTGTGCCAGGGGAGATTTAGGCTGGATATTAGGAAAAGCTTCGTCACTGAAAAGGTAGGCAGGCACTGGAACAGGTTGCCCAGGGAAGTGGTTGTTTCCACATCCCTGGAGGTGTTTAAAAGACGGGTAGACGTGGTGCTCGAGGACATGGTTTAGTGGTGGACTTGGCAGTGCTAGGTTAATGGTTGGACTTGATGATCTTAAAGGTCTTTTCCAACCTAAATCATTCTATGATTCTATGATTCCATCACAGAACCAAATGGAGATATCTGAGTGTTGAGTCAAGGTGATAATAAAATCTTTCTCGTCTTGCACCCAGCAGATGGAATCTTTTCAGGACTTTAGGAAGGTATTTTCTCAGTGTTCTGTTTTTAATATGCAGATGGCTTAAGCTCAGTTCTATAGAATTAAAATAACCATGGCCCCCATCCCAAACACTGGCCACTCTGAGTTACAAATTGTAGGTTTTATTTGGGGGTTTTCATATAAACATTTTATTGTGCTGTTCATTAGTTGGTTTCTTTCCCTGCAATTGAAACCTGAAAGAAGAGAAATGATTCTGCTGGCAGTAAGTGGAATAAGGTAGAACCTGAATTTTTTATATATCTGGAGATGTAAAAGCAGTTTGAGTGTTCTCTTTTCTTTTTCATTGCAGTATCTTGTGTATGAAGCCACTGTGCATCAATGCAGTCATGTGAAACCTAGAGAGCTCTAAATGTGATTGTGTTGAATTACTGGAGCTCTTCCAAACATGTAAACTTAATTGGCTTAATTTTCCAACAAAACAGCGTAATATTTTAAGTGGAAGATTTTCAGTTATTTCTGCTGCTGCATGTTGTCTGTCCAGTTACCATCAAAAGCCCCATGTATGAAATATTTCCTTCCACTGCTTATGAACTTAGCAAAAACCAGAGTAACATTTCATTTTAAACATCTTGTTAGTATTAATTTGTTTGTTCTTGTAGTTATGTTAATCCCAGTGGTAGTCATATCTGGTAAATTTGTGCATGGAATATGTCCTTCACATGGTATTTACTGTATTTTAGAACTAGTCCAGTTATTAAACAATTTGTTACTGGAAGAAAAAATAAAACAATAATAGATGGAACACTTTTTGCTTCATCCTTACTTATTTTCTTACTTCTTTTGCAGTTTCTGTGAATGAGCAAAACTGATAGTGTTTGAACTATACATTATTTTTCATAGATCAATGAGAGGTCATGATAAGAAGTGTGAACAGCTTCTGTTGACAACTTCTTGGAGATTAAACAAAGCATTTACAAAAAGCTTGCAACTATTGCTCTATAATAGCTAGATGTAGAAGAAAATAAGTCTTGGTAAGTTAGCACAGAGACATACTGAACTGTTGTATATCTCCAGGTGCTTCTGAAGAAGAAATTACTGTCTCAGGAAACCAAAGAATGTTAACTGTCATGTATTTGCTATGGGCGCATGGAAAAATAAACTCTTACCTACAGGGTACTCTTATATGTTCCTTTTTTCTTTTTATTTGGAGATGGATCCAGAAAGGGAAGCAAACAGGAGAAAACAAAAATTCTGTGGGGCTTGGAAGCAAAGCTAGATCTGGACTCAGAGTTTAAGTTTCTCAGAGGCTGTTTCGGGGTCTTCGGCCTTTCTTATTTTCATAGATGTCTCTTGTTGGGTTACATTTGCATTAGACTCATATCGTGGCAAGGACTGTATTTTCAGGGCTTTATCCTGTTTTTCAGATTATTGTGTTAGGTTTTAAGCTAGTTAAAGTCTGCTTTGCAAACAGTATGAGAAAAGAGAAAGTGTGTAAAAGTGAATCTGTATAGTGCCTATCATGTACGTCAAGTACAAGAAGCGGGAAAATCATGTCCATTCCTCATTCTCGTATCCGTACTTTTCTTCCTTCACAAACACAGATGAGATGCCCTAATCCTGTTAGAGCATCCTAGTAACAGAACTACCATTTGTAATTCATAGTGACAAATCAAACACACCAGGAGAGACAGCTGATGTTGCTGTTCTTGTAAAATATTCTCTCACAAAAAGATGAATGCCCACTTGAGAGCCAGATCTTACATACTCTTTGCTCAGCAGTGACAGAGCAGCAGGAAGAAAGATCATAACTAATCAGGTACACCTGAAAGTTACTACCTGCCTAACTCTTACCTACGCATTTGATGTCAATGGGAGTTAGGTACAAAAGGACAAAGTATGTGAAGGTTTTTAGTACTGGCCTTATTTTCCTGCCTTTAAAATCAATGGGTCTCCAGTAAAGGCTTCAACAGGATCAGCTGTAGGTCATGACAAGTGCTTTTGAAAATCTTAACTGTTAATTTCAGCAATTCACAGCTGAAGAGTGTCATAGCTGCAGAAAACAGTATATTTAAGAGAATGATTGCTCTTTTAATGATAGTGTTGTTTTAGCTGTGGTGATCTAAGGACAGACAGGAGACAAAGTATATATAGAAATCATGCCTCTAATTAGACTAGGTAATTTAACAGAAAAAATGCACAAACTTTTAAGCATATGAGTACTTTCTTGAGATAATTTTAATAATAGAAGATTTAGAAGAGTAAATGTTAACTGTTAGAGGATTACATAATATATTTAGGGGGCAAAAGAAAGTGTTCAGACACATGAAGTCTGACACAGAAGTAGCAAACTCCTGGCTAAAATAATTTAGAACAGCACTTGGGATGTGTTTTCTTCATCTGTTTAAACCTCTTGATGACTGTGCTACTTCTGGGGCAGGTATTGCTTGTTTATGTGACTGTAGGTTTAGATAGTACTTGTTTTGTCATGAAGATGGTGAAATTAAGTTACTAACTGCATTAACCAACTAGAAAGATTTCAGTGAAAAAGGTTAAATGAAAAGAAAATTTCTGGAACATGGGGTGCCATGAGGGAAACAACTGAAGGCTGTTATCCCTCTTGGAGCAAAATAGATTTATAATTAGCATTTATAATTAGCATCTGTGAAGTCAACAGAGGTTTGGAAAAGACTATAAGAGATCATAAAATAAATGCGTCTTGATTGAATTGGTGTGTTTTGTTTCAGAAGAAGTGTGAATTTTGTTTAACAGGCTTATCTTTTTTGTATATCTTTCTTGAAAATCGGGTTGAGAGGTAAAAATAGAGTGCTACTTTTGAGAGAATATTGCATAGGATTAGGATATAATCATCTAAGTCTTCCACTAGATTGCCAGTGAAAAGTCAGTTGCTAAAGGTACTGTAGTTGCAGATATCCTACCATTGTTACTCCATAGGTTTAATTTCTCTTTCACGCATTTAGAGTTTAATTGCATCAGAATATTCTTGCCAGAATATCAATTTATTGATCTTTCAGTTACTGTTTTACTAATGACAGACAATGAAATCATTGCTGGTACAAGCTGGTATAATAAATGAGCATGTAAGAGGTATAAAAATTAAGCAATATTGAGGCTGATGAATTATAGTAACTATTGTTTAAAGAGATTCATTGTCGTTGAATTTCCTGAAATATTTCATATTTTAATCTCATGCGAACAGTAAATTATTTAGTTTCTTAATTCTGTTCTGGTCAGCTATGCTGCTATAAGGGTCATTTACTATTGCCATGAGAATAAATGTATTGATTTTAGTCACAAACACTATGTGTTACTTCTGATCACGCTCAATTCAGTGAATCGGGTGTTTTCATTATACCAAAGAAGCTAGACAACCCACGTCTCACAGTTTCTTTGGTGTTTGATGACGACCTGCAGCAGCCTAGCCTAAAACGGGCAGAGCTGAAGGGGGGCTGAAGAGCGGAGCTGAAGGGGTTGTAGTGAATGGGGCTACATCTGGCTGGCAACCGGTCGCCAGCGGTGTTCCTCGGGGTTCAATTCTAGGGCCAGTTCTGTTCAATATATTTATCAACAATCTGGATGCAGGAGTTGAATGCACCGTTACCAGGACTGCTGCTGATACCAAGCTGAGAGGTACTGTTGACTCTCTTGAGGGACAAAAGGCCTTGCAGAGGGATCTGGGTAGATTGGACCATTGGGCTATGATTAATGGGATGAAATTTAACAAGTCCAAATGCCGGAATCTGCACCTAGGATGGAGTTACGCCGAGCACAAGCATAAATTGGCAGAGGAGTGGCTGGAGAGCAGCCCTGCAGAAAGGGATCTGGGGGTTCTGGTTGACAGCAGGCTCAATATGAGCCAGCAGCATGCCCTGGCAGCCAAGAGGGCAAATGGCATCCTGGGATGCATCAAACACAGCATAACCAACCGGTCAGAAGAGGTGATTATCCTGCTGTATTCAGTGTTGGTGTGGCCTCAACTTGAATACTGTGTGCAGTTCTGGGCCCCACAATTTAAGAAGGATGTGAAGGTACTCAAATGCATCCGGAGGAGGGCAACAAAGCTGGTGGAAGAGCCAGAAGACATGTCCTATGAGGAGCAGCTGAAGACTCTGAGTTTGTCTAATTTGGAGAAAAGGAGGCTGAGGAGTGACCTCATTGCTCCCTACAGCCTCCTGAGGAGGGGAAGTGGAGAGGGAGGTGCTGATCTCTTCTCCCTGGGATCCAGTGATAGGGCGCCCACGAATGGTTCAAAGCTGCGCTGGGGAGGTTTAGACTGGACATTAGAAAGCATTTCTTTACTGCAAACTGACATCTAAATACGCTTCCTGGAATCATACCTGTTGGGATATGCTTATGCTTAGCAACATGGTGGTGATGAATGGAGAATGAGAAGCCGGTAACAGGATACTTATGAATGTGAGAGAGACCCATGTATGGATTGCTCAGATCCATGTCTTCTACTCTACTCTACCTGTCCAGAAGTCAAGGTCTGTTACCGGCATTGAAAATCTGTGCAAAATTAGTGGAATTAGAATTAGTAGAATTCTGTGGCAGCCAGCAGATGCCGTATGAATTTAATGGATAAAACCAGGGGCACAGCAGGCCATTCTTAGATTATGCCTCTTGCTTCACTGGACGAGCGTAAGAGCATTGCCTGCTGAAAGGTATATGTATATATGTTCATAAGGAACAGACAGTCAATTTTTTTGCGATTGTTCGTAGCAGCACAACTCAAACTTAGGGTTTCCTTAGTGTGTTTTGCTACATCCTGTTCTGTTCTACCTTGGGCATGTACAAGCCCAAGCATCTGGTGATAGACATGTTAAGCCTCACACAGTCTAAAAAAGAAAAGCTGTCTTTCAGATTGTGATCTGTACCCAGCTGGTTTGCTGTACCAAATAAATAAGAGTTTGCAGGGGTTGTCTCTTATGTGCATTGGCACTGGTGTGGTCCTCACAGACCTTGAGGCATTTCATAACAGGCACACAATGCTCTAACTATGCTTGCTCCTTTCTCCAATACATTGCTTACCAATATACCTCAGAAAAGTATGGTGTTGTTGACTTTGGCTTTTTCCATGAGAGAATAATGATTGTAACTTGATTTTTCATTTTGGTGATGAAGAAATTTCAAAAGAAAAATTAATTTCAACTATCATTTGGACACTTAATCTCCTTTTCTTTCATTTCAAATTTCAGTTTACCATTCTCACTATTTTAAATTTTCAGTACTTCTGCTGATCCCAATCACTCTTTTTGATTTTTCTTTTTTCCCTACCAGAAAAAACTTGCAGAGGTTTAAAAGGAAAAACATAGGAGAAAGCTTATAGTTGTCTGTAGATTTGCAGTGGCTTCCGAATGAAATCAAACAATTTTTGTGTTTCAGCTCAGAAAAAGTCCAAAGAGCATAGTTATTCAAACTGGAGGAGTTTGAAAGGAGAATTTTTAAATGGGACCAAGATAGTGCAAAAAGGAAGTGTATTGCTAAAATTATAAGCTTTTTTTAACTAAAGTTTCACTCTGTCTCTTCCTATACACAAGTGATGACAACACTTTTAAGAAATTACTGTTTTATCCAAGCTATTCACATATGGAGGACGAGTTCTACATTTGGATAAAGAAGCAGGGCCAAATTCTCCTTTTAGGCCTATGTGTTACATATTTTGCTATGACTTTTTTTAAAGTTAGAAGAGTGGAAAAAAAGTTACAAGTAAATACTCATCCTAGCCGTAGTTTTCACTAAAAATAAACACTGAAAATAAGACAGGTTATTTATTTAAACTGTAGAAACAAGTACTCATAATCTGGTTTAACATTTATTTTGCTCTGTTATGCTAATGAACATGGGCATTTGGAACAATTCCTATTAAACTGGAACATAATAATGGCAGTTTAACAACTCAAAACATAGCTTAAGAGGACACAAAACATATTTCAAACTAGAACTGTTATTGTGCCTCCAACTCTGTTCCTTACACTTTGCAGCTAATAGGGAAGGACTTTTATCCCTGGAGATCCCCGAGTCCTGGTTACTCTGACAGCCCATGCAGGAACAGCTCTTCCAGAAGAGATGTAGGCAGAGAGAAGGTCTCAAAGCCACCTTTGTATCCATTCTCCCCACTCTGTTCTGTTCCACTGGACTTTTCCTGTTTCATGCTGCATCAACAATTGAAATTAAAATATTTGTGGCAACGGCACACAAACCAGAGAACTCACGCAGGTGTATGAGGTGGGTAGGTAGCAAAACACATTTTTTCTTTGTAAACTCGGTTTGTCTTCATTTGGGCTTCTTTGGGATAGAAAATCTGAATCCTACTGTTAGTTACTTTTTACTCTAGAAAGAATTGTGCTTTAAAAATGAAAGCTTTTCTCTCAAAGAAGAGATACGCTAGGGTATTAAGCCACATTTGTGGTACGCAGTGCAAAAGGTGCAGACCAAACCAAATCAATAGTGAAAGATTTACCCCCTTCCTTGTGTTTCCCTATTGCTTTTCCCCCTAATTCTAGAGGAGCTGAAGGAAAGTAGTTGTTACCTCAGTAACCTATTTTTAAAACAACTGAAGAGTAATTTATAATTTGCTGGGAAAACTATAACAAAGGAGCAAGCCTTAAAAATGTTTCTTTCAGCTTGAAGTGTGGCATGTCTGTAAAGGCCTCTTCATTGTTCTAATGGTTTACTAGGTCATGCCTGACCTTTTCAAAAAGTCTTGCAGATACGTTAGCTGGAGCTTCAAGTACAATTTGAAACAAATAAACACTTACTAAATGTACAAATTATCTGCTAATAGCACTCATCTGAAGTCCCAGACCACAGGAATGTGAACTGAAACTTTTATATGGGTCACCATAACCTCACTGCAGGCATCTGAGATACCACTAGCATCTATGTTAATAATTACTTTGACATCTGGCAATAGTGACAAATAAAACTTTCAAAATACTGATATCTGATATTCTTAACAGCTGCATCAATTAGTACGATAGAGCTGGAATCTCCCTCCGGGTGATTACCATGGCTGCTGACTCAGTTGGGCCCTAATGTTTCTCTTGAGGTGCCGGCTGAGGAGACACAGCTTTTCCTGCTGCTCCGCGCACGAAGAGCTTCACGGGCTCTTGCATGGGAGCAGGCTTGACTGCAGCGCAACAGCTTAAGCAGCAGGCAGGCATGCTGCGGTTGTACTGGGATTGTACCCTTCATGGCACATAAAACAGAGCAGAACTATTGAGATCTGCATCTGAGTAGGAAAAAAGAAGTGGTGTAGCCTGGCTACCTTTGTTTTGTGGAGGAATTTTTTATGTGGGTGAGGTGTTCTTACAGCCAAGGACTGTTCAGCATGGACCTGTTCTTTTGGTGCATGTTGATAATTCAGGTTTTGTTGAGGAAACTCAGCAGGAGGAACCCCTCCACCTGGTGGGCCATGGGCCTGCAGCACGTCCCCCTGCCCAGATGAGGCTGGAGCACTGGCAGCTCCACACTCCCAGGCACTCGATTGTCCCATGGGGCTGCTTCATAGAGAAGACTGTGTGACTCCAGCAAAGTGGTATTTTATGAAGCTGCATCTTCTGGGATCCTTCACTGGTTTGAACAGTAGGAGTCAGAATCTCCGTTTGCTGTATAGACAAAGCTTCATGTATGAAAAAGCTAGAGTTTGCTCTTTCTTTCTCCTTTGATTCATCTATGTACTTCTTTTTTCTGATGTTTAAATGTTACCTTCAGATGTTTCAAAAGATTTTCACATAGATTGCTCTAATATTTTCAGAGGGTTTCTCATCACCTAGTAATAACTTTCTAGTGACACATTTTGCCCACATTGTGACCTACTATGTGTAGGAAGAATTATTTCCAAGAAATTATGTCTGCTAAACTTTCTCCTATTTCTTTTGCAGGAATTTCTTTTCTGTCTGGGACACAGGAATCTGAATTGTCTCATGCACTGGCCCAAGAGGCAGAGTAAACCATGAGAAGTGGCTGTTCTTTGTAGGAAATAAATCCATAATTGACCCTGATTATAGTATCCAACTGTGAAAGCCACCCAAGAAGAAAGATGCATGGCTCCCAGCCTAGTGGCCACGAGTTCTAGGTTTTGAGTGGAGACTTGAGCATCAAGAAGAAAAAAAAACTCTTTGGGAACCTAGTTACAGAATGGAATAGTATGGGGGAAACAAAAGCACATAGATGAACGTCTTTGGCATCATTTCCTCTGCCGTTAGAGCATGTATGGGAGCAAATATTCTGACAGTTTATCATAATGCCTGCTTTGCTGCAAGGACCTTATCCTGTGGTTCATCATTCAGGATGTACATGTGCTAGTTTGCTCTGAAATGGGGCAAGGGAAACTTGGGCAGAGCTGGCAGGGTATTTCAATCCCAAGAGCTTTACAAACAGGCAGCACAAATACACATTGTACCACGTGTGGCTTCTCTCCCCACATGCAATCCCAGGAGGTCAGTGCATGCCTTTATGCCCTGTGCTAGGACAGGAAAAACATATCATTAGCGTGATGTTTCAGTAATACTGCAGTGGCCGGGTGTGCACTATGCCTTTCGGTTTTGTGCATAATTTGCCACCAAGAAATAGCAACTATGATTGGGACCACAAGGACAGTGCGGAGCAGTCTCAGGCCAACGGCCACGGAATGTGGGCACAGCCTTGCTGTTCCGTAGGCTGCTGGCCCTGCCCAGGCTGGGTAAAAGCCAGTCCTTGCCAGGCTGGCCTCCAGGCTGTGGTTCTCTCCCTGAAGCAGGTGCCAGGGACTGCAGACACAATCACTGCTGTGGCAGAGGTCTTACTAAGTTTAGACGTAGGTCTCGTGTAGCTCTGCTTTGGCCTGACCCTGAGTAGGTGGATGGAGTAACATACTTGATCAGTCTCCAGCCTGCCAGACAGAACAACGTTCCTATTTTTATACCATAATTATAGGAGACAGTCAGGTCCGTAGCAGAATCCTCCTTCTCTTTGTTCTCTTCATCTTTCAGTTGGAGTATAAAATAGGTCTTTTGCTATTGTGTCCCAAGATATACTCTGTGACAAAAGAGTTCACCAGTTTCTCTTAATACTGCAACAGCTGTTTTAGTTACTGCCTGGACCCCTTCACTCCTTCGCAGCTGTATTTAAATTACAGAGGAACAGATAATCCATATCCCCTGATACAAGGTTAATGCCTAAAAATACTCCCCATCCAAAAAATGATCAAAGACAGAGAACATGGGTTACCTGTGTTCTTAGTGGACAAAAAAAAGGTTACTTATTTAAAAAGGAGAAGTCTCTGGAACAGTGTGAGATCTCCACCTATCCCCGCTTGCCCTGTCAGTATAGGAGATGAAGCTGGTGGTGCTGACAGGTCACTGATGGAAAACTAAGTGTTTGAACAGTTAATTGAAGAAATGTTATGAGCTTTCTTAACTTGTTTGTTGTTGCTGCTGTTAAGGAAAAAGAAAATCACAAATCTGGATGCCCTTTCAGTTAATATTAACCATCTGTCTGATTTGGTCTACTTCTTTTCTGGCAGGACTTTTACTTTTGTGGTTCTTTTTCTTTTCTTCCTGATTATGAAGCAATCCCCAGTGGCATGTTAGAAATCACCACTATAAATGCTGACAATTGTTCTGGGGTTAGCTTCAAAGGATTGTAAAACCCACAATGTTACATCTACGTCTGAAGCTGGCATAGTCATGGGCTCCAAATGACTAGTTTGTGTGCAAGTTACCCTCAGTTGTGAACACCCTGCAAATTCTTTTAGCACGGGAACGCTTGTCAAATGCAAATCAAAACTCAGTCTTTGGGACACCACTCCTAAGGGGGGGGCAGTTTGCCAAGGACCCAGCTGAATAAAGTGGGGTGGCTGGAGACCCACAATCACAACTGGTGAAGGTGGAGGAGGGCAGAGGTTCTTTGTACCAATAAGTGGTTGCCCTGAAGATAAACAGGGGTAGAAATGGTAATGGTTGTCACAGCTGTACACAAACTGATTGGAAGGCAAAGAAAAAAATGTGCAAGCCTGTTTTGCAGATGGATTAGTGCTCCTGCCTAAAGAACTGGCTTCTTTTGCATGTTATTCTGCCTGCCTTGATTTCATGGGGGTTTGCTATCTTTTTTGTCTGATTGGAAGAGACTAGAATTTAAGCCACTGCCTCTTGTGTGCACCTTTTGGTTACAAAGAAAACTTAAACAGTGTATATAGGAATAAGAACTGGGTTTAAGTTTGCATCCTAGTGAACGAGCAGCTTTTTTGCCTACAGCTGAAGTGATATTCTGAATGTGAATCTATATACTGTTGAAAGGAGGAGAATTTTTAATCTAGTGCTACAGGGTTTTTTAAGATATATTAGAAAATTTGAATCTCAAACCTATTTAGGAAAAAATGCACACTGAGGTAAAGAAAATAACCTATTCACACAATAATTCATTTAAAAAATACTGGTTTGTTTCTGTTCTGAAACTAGAAGTCTTTATCCTCTGCTGTGATGTTGAGGATGAGCTGAGGTAAGATGCCTTTCATAACCTTTATGGATTTATTCCTTATTTGTCCTTTGGATCTTTCTTGGAGACAATTCCCAGCTATGCTGCTCAGAGCATAATTTTTAAGTACAGGCTGTCTATGTTAGGACCTCTGTTGTTTTTTGCTGCCTTTTCAGTATCACCTCCACTGGATGCCAGAGAAAAAAAAATTAGTAAGCATCTTTATTACTGTGTTTGGATGATCTAGTGGCTGACTGAAGATTTTTGGTGCTATTGAAACTACCTTTCTATTTCTAGTGTCAAATAGCAGTGAACAAAGTAGTATAAAATGTAACATTCTCTTTGTTTCCCACCTAATCTTCAAGGATACACACCTTTTCAGTTTCCAGCATCTCTAGGTGACCGAAGTCCTTTGCCTGTTTCCATTAATATCAAGAGAAGGTCTGTTTCTTTCTTCAGTGGGAGCACAGTTGAGTGATTAAGTGCAGTTTTTTGAAACCAGTGTCTGATCCTGTTTTGTTTTGTCTTTTTACTTTTTCCTCCTTATGTCTATTATAGAAATTAACCAGGTATTAATATTGTACTATTTTGTGGCCTTTTACTGCGTTCATTTTCTATTTACAACATTCAATGTGTTGTTTTGGCACACTGGAATCATCAGTGGAAAGACTTAGTTAATAATATTCAGAGAATATTACAAACAAACCCAGGGAAATGTATCACTATGAGACAGACTGAAGTAGGCTGACTACTTAATTCTGCCTGTGCCAAAAATTTCAGAAGTATGTTTATCGTAGCACTGGTGTTTTTCTCATCCATTTTCATCAAGAGGTTTTGAATCTTCATTGAACTGTACATAGAGAAACATGAATGGCTAATTCTTTTTTTAAAAGCAGGAGAATGTGTAAAATGCTAGTATTGGACACAATGTGTGACCATAGCAAAGTCAAACATGACACTGTCTAGTTCTCGACATGGTTTCTGTTATTTATGCATGTCAGACTTTAGTTTCCAATTCTAACAAACTCATGGAGTTCTAGTTCTGCTTTGAATTAGCAAAAATCAGAGCTTTCCGTTCTACTCTCATTTGGTAATAACACTGGCAATTAAGGAATAAGACACCAGCCACAAACAAAGAAGCAGTTCCTGCCTTAATGAGTTTGTGGTCAGAATTCAACAGGCCTGATGGTCACCAGCTGTTTTACAGCATTGTACTTATATTTTCTTCTTAAATTGAACTTCCTCATGAAATGTAGTTCCACTGGCTTGGGGAGGCTTTCTCCTAGTCTTTGTGAGTATACTGGAGATCGGAATTAGGATCTATACATGATTTATATTTACACAAATTTTTGAAGACTCATTTACTGTATGGCTGTCTTTAAAACCAGATGCTTTCACTACTTCTGCCCACAGAAGTTTCCATTTCTGGTGGTTGTTTGGGAAATCCTCTATTTGAAAAAAACTGCCACATGTAGCTCTTGAGCACAAATGATTTCAACGAAGAATTTTGTTATGTTTTCTGCATAATGTCTTTCATACAAAAATGATATTATTTTCTGATGGGTACCACATTTCCCCACATGTCTGCAGAAAGGAACAGCTGCTGCTTTCACACTCATGTTTTGTGTGAAGCTGTCTGCAGCAATAATGAAAAGCTCCTGGCAGGACTGAATCTGAGGACTCCAAGCAGGAAGACTTTGTTGATTGTGGCATACCTTTTTGGCATAGATTTGGAACGTCTTTTCCATCGAATTTCTGGCTTCTTCAAAATGAGACAGCTTGTCTCAGTAGAAATACACTCACTTTGCATACACACTGTAGCTTTTAGTAACCATTTTACTTTATTGCTGCCACATCCATGCCAAGTACTAAACTTGCCGTGATCTTTTCAGCTTAGCTCAGACTTGTCAGCATCTTTGCATGGCATTATACCTTTAAACATGTTTCACTTTTATTTTAACTCCTTACTTTGGGATACTGGATATTTTATCTCTGATTCTACAGATTCTGCACTTACTGTGACCAATGCCTGCAAGTTTTTACAGTGCCTACTACTATGGTGAATAACTACCATGGCATGTCCTTTAATATACTTACACATAGCCTAAAAGGAAATCACAATGCACAGTCAGTCTATGACTAGAAAATGTCTCATTTTAGGGAAAGAAAATGCAGTGACTTCAGAGCTTGATACAAACACAGGCCCTGTGTCATGTTTTCTATCCCTGTATTCACAGCAGGAGTACGCTGTATGATTCCTGTTGGGTTGAGCAGATGATACGCTTTAGCAGGCAGATAACAGTACGTGGAAGTACTCTGACATATAGGAGCATAAGGAGCTAATCTAAGCCTTTTATTTTTAAAGGAAATTTGTTCCTTTGGATTTTGGGTTACACTGAAACTATTCTCTCAGGGTTTTTTGTGTTCTCACTTGCACTGCTCCCCTGTGCTTTCTGGAGACTTCATATTGAACAGGAACCTGTCAGGACTGCTCTTCAACGCCAGCACCTCGTGCCTTTGAGCCTCCTGCCACCCTGTGCCATCAGAGCCCCACCACTAGTGTAAGAAAATACGGTGATTGCTAATTTCTTATGAGTCAGCTTCTGCAGTCCTTGCTCAGGTCCTGATTCTTGTTTTTCTATTTCACTTGGGTGGCTGTTCGGCTGGCTGGTGTAAGCAAGAATAAATGGAGTCCTGGTGTGGTTATTAAAGCAAAATGGCCGGTGGTGTGCCCCAAATCCATAGTGTTGTTTGCGTATAAGTTAGTATTCATGAAGAATTAGGCCCTCCTAAATTTGTAAAGAACTTTTTGTTTTCATCAGTGTAAATGAAAATAGTTGCCCATAAATGTAAACTAAATTTTAAAAGTAGTTATTTGAACCTAGTAAAGAATTAGTTTAAGTTTTTGAAAAGTAACTGTGAAATACAAAGACATTATTGATATAATCCTTTAAATGGATACAGCTAATATAAAGGAGAAATAAGAATATCACAAATGTCACATTGCTTTCTCTAGCAATGGGTAACTTTACTGTCCTAGAGATGATAAGGCAGAGATAACTGGATACAGAGGTGCCAAACACCCTAAACAGTTTGAAAATAAATTACATTTAGTTGCATACCAAAGTAACAGTGTGTTAAGTGTTTTCAGTTTCACAGATATGCCTGCAATAATAATAAGAATGCTATGCCTGTCTCTGAAAATACTTTGAGATAAGTGATATCTTTTCCAGATCACAAGAGTTTAGTAACTGTATTAAAGGTCCTTTATGTGTACGGAACCTCCTATGAAAAATAGCCAGAGTCTGCTCCTCTGATAATGAGTTCGGTTCACTACTGAACAGATGAAAATATCATTTGCTGTGTGAGTTTTAATAAAAACTTTGCAGTGCTAACAATGTTCAAGGGATTTTCTATTTCAACCATCACATTTGTGATCTGGACGCTGTTCAAATATTAAATCCCAGATGAAACTTGTCAATCCATGATCATCAAAGCCAGACAATACCAGTAAGAATCTCTGAAATGTGAAAGTACGAAGCTCAGCCCTTCCACTAATGGCCATTCTAATGCTGTAGCCAAAAGATGTTCTAGAGAAAAGGAAATGGTGCTGTAGCTGTGGAGGTCTATGGACACAGGCAGGACAATTAAAATCTAACTTTTTCAACTGTGCCAGTGGGCTTAATAAGAGAGAAAAATCTCTACTTGCACATCTTGTACCCGCAGAACTGCATACTATATGGTCTTAAGAAGTATGAGATGTGTATACCTAATGATTCTTCTGGTTTTAACTTCAGTCACAGAAACATTAGCTGCACTTAAAAATAAACAGCTTTAGCTTAGAGTTTGCTAGTCATTGTCATTATTAAATATACAGAAAACTGCAAATTAAAATACACTTGTTGTAAATGAGTACATGTACTCAGCTGTACCTGTGAAAAATAAAGCAGACAAATTAATTTTTTAGAAGATAGTTTCCTTCCTCGCTTCTGTATTGGGAGCTTTGCTGAACAGTAATTAACAAAATATACTTTGTTTCATGGTGTATTTTGTGGTGTTTAACCTCATGAAGTTCAACAAGGAGAAGTACAAAATCCTGCACCATGGGGAGGCACAACCCCATGCACCAGTACACGCTGGGGCTGCCCAGCTGGAAAATAGCTTCACAGAAAAGGAACTGGGGATCCTGGTGGATACAGTCAACCAGGAGCCAGCAATGTGCCCTGGCGGCAAATAAAAAAGCCAACAGCATCCTGGGCTGCACTAGGAGGAGTGTTACCTGCAGGCTGAGGGAGGTGATCCTTTCCCTCTACTCAGCACTGGTGAAGCCACACCTGGAGTGCTGGGTCCAGTTCGGGACTCCCCAGTGCAAGAGAGACACGGACAGACTGGAGAGAGTCCAGCAACGGGCCACAAAGATGAGGGACTGGAGCATCTCTCCTATGAGAAGAGGTGGAGAGAGCTGGGACTGTTCAGCCTGGAGCAGAGAAGGCTCAGGGGGGATCTTATTAATGGGTACAAACTCCGGAAGGGAGGCTGCAAAGGCAATGGAGCCAGGCTTTTTCCAGTGGTGCCCAGTGAGACGACCAGAGGCAACGGGCACAAACTGAAACACAGGAGGTTCCCTCTGAACATCAGGAAACACTTTTTCGCTGTGAGGATGAGTGAGCGCTGGCACAGGTTGCGCAGGGAGGTTGTGGCGTCTCCATCGCTGGTGATATTCAAAAGCCATTTGGCCATGGTCCTGGGCAACTGGCTGTAGGTGTCCCTAGTTGAGGAAGGGGGTTGGACCAGATGACGTGCAGAGGTCCCTTCCAACCTTAACCAGTCTGTGGTTCTGTGATTCTCCTTCCTAGGGTCTTCAATGAAACAGAGCTCCAGTCACTCATTTTGTTTTATAGACTGATTTTTACATTGTAGAGATGTCTGTAACTGCCATCTAGAAATTTGACATCGTATCATAATATATTATGCAGTATATAAGACAAGATTTTAAGTGAAAAACACAGAGATACGAAATTTAAAATTAAGAGTAGCAGAAAAGGGAACGATGTAGCACGATAACAAATATACTGAACTGGCACGTGAGGTTGATTGCAAAAGCTTGCATGGATTAGGTGATTGTAAACATGAAGTTATTGAATTACAGAAATAACCAAGGTCAGTTGATTTTTAAAACTTGGCATTGTTAAATGGCCGCTGTGGTTGTCTAAGATAGTTTAACTTCTGTTGGTTGTATGTAGGAAACAGGACGATCAAGATTATTCTCCATCTGCTTTTGTTCATAGTTGCTACTGTTTTGGCACAAGTTTCTCTTGCAAGCTGCATCTTTTCCATCAGGGCAGAAATATCTTAATTTTCATATTTGTTCAAAAGCCAGACTGTTTCTTTGCAAACATCACAATGTGCCAATCAGTATAACAAGGGAAAATGTGGCTGCTACATGTGATTCTATCTCATGAAAAATAGCTGCAGTACATGCTTGGATTTCTTTGCTCAGCTTCCTCTTCTGTCTGCTGTGCTGTTCTGTATGAGTTAGACCTTCCTGCCTATCCTACTACTTCATATTCTTCCCTTTTTCTAACAGTTCTCCTTCAGTCTGGCTGTTCCTTGCAATCTTATGACATCATTGACCAATATACGATAAAACCACACAGGTGTTCAAAATGCATTGTAAATATGCCTGGTGAACACATATGTGTGCTGTGCCCTCCACCTCCCAAGAGCAACAAAGCATATTCCTTTACCCAAAGTGACTAGCTCTCTGCTCTGCACAGGAGAGGCTCTGGGAAGACCCATACCTGCTCTCACTCTCTGTGTCATGATCCCATGTCATGTCTTCATGTCACCGTCCCTTTGGGGCATGTCAGCTTGCAGTATTGGGAAAGTTCTCAGGGCGCTGCAATTCTGCCTGGGCTTACAGCTGCCTCACAAGCAAGGATGGAGTTTCCTTTCTCCCTACCTTTTTCCGACTGTCACTAAAACAAAAGTCAGGCATGATGTATTCTTTTAAGGTAAAGTAAAACTGAAATGTAGTGATTTCCCCAAAAGGACTTATTAGACAAAATTAAGCAAATAATTGGCTGTAGTGCTCAATTATTCCCTTGCATTCTTTGCTGTTTCTATCTAATGCCTAGTGCTTCCACACGTCTTTGGATTAAGCTGGAGGAAAAAATCACAGCTCTTTGTTTATTGGTTATGATATTTTTATTCCTAAAGGACTGTAAATAAGAAGGATGAAATAGAGGTTAAAATGAGATTTTTTTTTTTTCACCGTCTCTTTTGGAATTCATAATTTAAGCTGCAAGAACCCTTTACCATTTAATTATCCATTGCAGCATGGGGAGCAAACAGGAGGAATTGCCTGTGTGCAGTTACAGGGCTACAGTCTCACTGCAATCACAGAAATGTACTGGGATATCTCACATGACTGGAGTGCTGTGATGGATGGATACAGGCTCATTAGGAAGGACAGGCTGGGAAAGTGAGGAGATGAAGTTGCCCTTTGTATGAGAGAGCAGCAGGAGCGCATGGAACTCTGCCTTGGGATGGCAGATGCTCATGGGTGATGTTGTGGCAGGTGTCTGCCACAGAGCATATGCTCAGGAAAAAGAAGTAGATAAGGTCTCCTTCAGGCAACTGGAAGAAGCTTCACTTTCACATGCCCTGGCCCTCATGGGGGACATCAGCTACCCTGATATCTGCTGGTGGGTTAATGCAGCAAAGCACAAGCAATTCAGGAATTTTCTGGACTGCACTGATGAGAATTTCCTGACACAGGTGACTGAGGAGCCAAAAAGGGGAGAAGCTATGTTGCTCTTGACACTTCCACAGAAAAACTTGTTGGGAATGTGAATGCTGGGAGCAGACACAGCTGCAATGACCATGAGATGGTGGAGTTCAATGTGTATAAATACCTGACAGGGGGAATAAAGAAGATGGAGTCAGACTCTTCTAGTGGTGTGCAGTGACAGGACAAGAAGCAGCAGGCACAAACTGAAACACGGGAAATTCCACTTAAACAGAAGAAAAAACTTTTTATTTTTTTGATGATTAAACACTGGAGCAAGTTTCTTAGGCAGGTGGTGGAGTTTCCATTCTTAGAGATACTCAAAACCCAACTGGACAACCATCCTGGTAACCTTGCTGTAGCTGACCCTGCTTGAGCAGGAGTTTGGACTAGATCATCTCCAGAGATGCCTGCCAACCTCTGTGATTCTGTGATATGAATCTGTGATCAAAATATATTCCAAAACAGACTTCACAGGAAGCGTTAGAAAGGCTTACTTATAGAGAAATTACAAGGAGAAATCCCAGCTGACAAACCAATTCTAAAGGGTGCTTTATTTAAGATTATAGCAGCAGCATCTGCAAGATGCTCTTGTTTAATACAGTTGTTCGAAGAATTGTTCTTTGTGATAATTTGATTAAAAGAAATTCCAGGAAATTCATGCATTACTACATGATACTTCCTGACTAATTTGGCAGGAACTTCAGCACAGCATGATCCAATTAGTCCACTGTTTAATGAAAGGCACTCAGCTATACAGTGTAAGTATTCATTTTGAACGTTAAGCAGGTGCGCAGCAGGGTATGGGAGAAGACTGGAAGCTGCTTCCCAAGCATACAGCCAGGTGTAGTCCAGGCTCTCTCACAGATTGCTACCAAAGATGGAGAGGATGGGAGGAGGAATGGAGCTTGAAGGGTGATTGTATTTACTTCCCCTACTGTTTCCTGGCAGTCAGGAATGAATTTTAGGGGTCTTGCAGAGTCTCACAGTTGCTGGCTGCTGCTTAGCAACGTCTTCAGTCACCAAACCCTTTTCCACAGAGCTGGCAAACACAGATTCCCATGGGATGATTTTTTAAATTATTCTGTCCCCCCCCAAAAAAACTTGCTTTCTGTTTGATATAGAACCTTTTTTTTTAAGAAAATTGAATGAATATACTGATTTGATAAAAAATTAATATCCTTGGTTTGGAATGTTTTTATATAAGCACAGGAAAAGCAAAAGGATGGATTATCAGAACAGAGGAGGAGGAAGCGTCCACACCCTTTCTGTGTGCAGTAACCCAGTGGTGACAGGCTAAAGTTCAAATCCTCGCTTTTTTAACCCAGCCCGCGGTCTTGAACAGAGACCTTCCCTCCGATCACTCTTACTGGTCACTGGAAGTGAGGAGAGACCCCACTTCCCAGGGTATAGTGTCCCTTTACTCAGCGCTTGTTCAACCATGTCCAGAACACTGTGTCTAGTTGTGGTCCCCCCCAGTACAGGACAGACATCAATAAACTAGAGAGACTTCAGCAGAGGTGGACGAAGATAGCTAGGGGCTGGAGCTCTTGCCCTGTGAGGAGAAACTATGGGACTGGAGCTGGTTTAGCCAGGAGAAGTGATGGCTTTGGGGGCACACAACAGCAGCCCTTGCACCCACAAGGAAGTTACCAAGTGAGAGAAAATGGTCATGAATTGAAACAGGTAATGTTCAACTGGACATAACAAAAAAAAAATTCATCCAAGAGGACAGCCAATGAATGCAGCTGGGGTGCAGAGAGGTTGCATCATCCATCCTTGGAGTATTTTACACCCTGACTATATGGAGCTCTGAGCATCCCAGTCTGAACTCAGAGCTGTCCTTGCTTTGTCAAGGGTTTTGACAAGAGAGCTCCTGTGGTCCCTGCCACCCTGAGTGATTCTGTGATCCTACGATTTGCATTTATCTCCCCCATTCAAAATGTCATGTTTTCTCTACATAAAGCGAAAACCCTCCAGGACAGACTGCGAGATACTCAAACCCAGAATACCCTGTGTCCCAGTGGCAAAGGCACTCTTCCAGGAGGTGGAAAATCCCAGTTCAAATCAGACAGAAAAGAGTGCTGAACTGAGATACTGCATTTCCCAGGGCAACACTGTAAACCTAGTTTGGTAATCACCCGACTAGGAAGATTAGTGGTGTCCACACTGCCTAGTTGGTTTTGCAATGACACTGAGTGCTTAGCCTGCAAATTCATATTTATTGAATGAGTGATTTTGCCAAAAAAAGATTCACCTTGTCCTCATAACAACTATTTTCTGTGTAATGACTAACATAGAGGGCTATGTTGATTTTCCCTGGTGAGCTTTCCCAGCATGTGCTCCTCCCATTCTGCTTGGTAAAGCTTAATCTCTGCTGGGACAGTCCAAGAAGCCTGATCTGAAGTGCTCCAGGATGTACCACTTCTGCCTGTGGCTGATCAGCCATAGCAACAAAAGGCAGAGAGAAGACGTGAAGAAGAACAAGGATTTTATGGGGTGAGAGAAGGTCTCATATGTGAGGGGTAAATGTAATGCTGATGATCAACAAGCTGGCTTTCCTTTCTTTTGTCTGTTATGCACAGTGCAATACAAATAGCAGCAGCACATGCTGCTACTTACTTTCCCATCCAGTGTGTCAAATCTAACCCGCAGGGAACACTTCTATGGCCCTTTCAGCCCATGGCTTCGCTGCTCCATAGAGGGTGATCTGAGTGACACAGTAAGCTGCCATATGACTTGGACTGATGGGCACCATCAATTCATATTATTATTATTAACAGCCAGTTACTTGTCAGCTGGGGTGATGATTTCCAGACCCCTCAGCCAAGTTCTCATCAGTATATAGGAGATCAATATAAACTTAATTAGGAGATAGATGAAGGTTGCTGTGCTGACAGAGCTCAGCTCTCCCTTTTCAAACCACTAGGACTGGACAAAGAAGTAAGTGCCCCTGTGCTTGGAAGAGATGGACCACTGATGAGCAGTAGATGGCTCAGAGTCAGTCTGGAGAAACTGATGAAATTGTTGCTATGTCATGGTGACAGCTGTCAAATCTGGGTGGGAAGCCTGCTCTGGAGCTCTGCAGAAGACCAACTTTTGTTGACCCACCTGTACCTGAGTACCTTATCACTTACTCTGGTTTGTTCCCTAGCGGGCTACAGAAATTGGCACATTATAGCCATAAATCTGTCTGTGAGCTTTGGCCTTGTGGGTGATACTGGGCAAACAACAGGCTGTTGTTGATGCTAGAACTAAAAATGGAATACTCCTAACCAGATGAGAACACAACTCAAAGAGAAATACCCGTATTTTGTAAGCCAGTCATAGGACTCAGTCCACGACAGCACATTGTTGTGGCAACCTCATACCCAGTGTCATCTTCCCCCCTGGACCTTGCCACCTACTGTAGTCCTCACTCACTGCTTTTGTCTCTACATGGTTGCAAGGAAGCCACAGATCTGTCATTTTGTTGGCAACTGAAATTTGTTTGTTTACCACGAAGTGCAACTTTTGGTGCAAAGACCACTACTTCCACATCTGATCATTTTGGCCTGGTGTGAGATGCCCAGTGTGCATACACAGATTGTTTTCAGACATTGATCAAACCAGCTGACAGTGCAAACCACAGCCACAAGAAGGGATGTAATTTTGGCTTTTCTTTTTTTGTCTAAGTGAAAAACTTTAGAAGAAATAGCCTCATCTGTTTGCTAGCTTTAAAAACAGGAAGAAGAGCTTCTAAAGTTTCTAGATTTACTTTTTTTTTTGGCTGTCTTTTTATATTTAGAGATGATCTGTATGACTCAGTCATTCCTTCTGCCAAGCAGGGAGAATTCATAATGTCCGACAGTTGCCCCTAATAATTCCTGGGGAACAAATATTTTAACCTGAGGAATACATTTTCTGTCCTTGCAGATTTTCAAATTGGCAAGGCTTTTTGGTTGGAAAGTAAATCGGGAATGACAAAGTGGTGCTGTCTCTTTCACGGAACGTGGCTTTTGAAGACCAGAACATACAGGGATTTTTCTGTGCCTCTGAGGTTTAAGACATTTATGTCCATTATTTGGATCCGATACTCCCTTAACCTGGGCTACATAATGTTTCATGTTGGGAAGCCTCACTCTCCTCACACCAACCTCAAGGTAAATCAGGAAGAACGAGATTGAAGTATAAAATCAGTTTATGAAACCCCAATCAGGCCTTAAAAGTTTAAACAACATTGACAATATAAACATCTGTATTCATTAACATGCTTTCTTCTTGCTGAGGAATGAAATGGGTGATTCCAAACAATAAACAACCACCTCTTTCATCCCTCTCCTTTCTTCTTCCAACCATTTCCTTTCTATACCATTGCAATAACAAGATTTTCAACACTGCATGAGTGCTGCAAAATTCACAGATCAAAACAAATTGGTGTAACAGGAAAACAAAGGGCCAGTTACCCCCGTGAAACAGGGCGAACATCAGGATCAATTGGATATGCAGGAACGCTGTGGAGCTGCCATTCAGGTTTTTCATCAGGTAAGTAACAAGTTATGACCTGTAATCAAAGTAAGCGCTACAGAGATCTTTCTTTGTTGTATGCAATCCGTTGAAATACTGGCATTTAACATGAACAGGCTGGGGGAGAACCTTGTGGCAATACCTGCCTGTACAGCTTTACATATACATTTATCTTGTGGTCTGTACATTTATGGTATGTGTCAAACTGAAAAACAAGGAGCAGCTGGAGCTGCCTCATTTGAAGGGTTGTAAAAGTGAAGCTGTACCTTTTGTGGTAATCCACAATCTCCAGTGTGAGCGAGTATCCTGATTTCCTTTGCAGTTGCAGTCAGATAGAGTATTCTTCATTTTTATATGAATTTGTAAAACTTCAGACATAGCCCCTTCAGGCAAAAGTGCCATCTGTATGTCAGCTCTCTTGTTTTTGTGGTTTGTTGTTGTTTTTTTAATCTCACACACTTACTATTTGATGTTGCAACTGGAACTGATGTTGCTGGGATCAAGTCCTTCCTTTTCATATACATACCCTTGCTCTATTCAGCATGTTTCAAAAGAAGAGATAGTGCCAATGCTGGCAAAGAGAAAGCTCTGACAAAGGCAGGAGGAGATACCCAGCAAAGAGATGAATTACTACATGGCTTCAAGCCACACAAAATCTTAGCCCAGAAGCCAGGTGAGTGCAGTAACTTCCAGTTGTAGGACTCCAAAGCCCAAGGATACGATACTGACATGGTATCTGCCAATTCTTTGCTGACTCAGGAGAAAGAAAAGCTCCTGACATGGCTGAACTAGTCCTGGTGGCCTCTCTTAAACAGGGCAACCCTCCTCTGCAGAACTTCTGCACTGTTTTGGGCAGTTATTTTGCCCCTGCCAGGCAGATTCATTACCCTAGTGCCAGTCTTGTGAAGAAGTCCCTGGAAAACTACTTTACAGAAAGATACGGAACATGCAGATCCACTTCACGCAGTCCTGAAAAATAGGGGCTAATGGTTTTAAACAGAACTGAACAAATCTTCCTTTTCATCTGTCTCACTTCCTTTTTTTTCCATTTTCTGTCTCTGCACATCTCCTCATATTTGGCTTTCTCCTCTGTTTCCTTCCGAGTTCTGCAGAAGTACTGTCATATGAGGGAGAAACTGACCGCAGGGCATTTATTTGTACACAAATAATATTTTACCATGGCACCCTTAAATTTTTTCATTATGCAGTCCTTTAGACGATGAAGTTGCTTTTGAACAGCTGGGCATTCCCCTGCTTCTTCTGCAGCTGGTATCTCAAAGAAATCTTAAAAATAGATTGTTACAGGCACAGAACCAATAAGGAAAAGGGACATCATCCATAGAAAAGGTTTTCTGCAATTGTCAAGGGCTTTTTGGTTTCTTCATGCCTACAAGTCAGAGTTATTTATAAATGATCAATGATGCTATTTTTCTGTTAATAGGCCTAATTATTTTTACTTTTACACCTATAGTGTAGCATCTGGTACAAATTAGCAGAGACTACTCTCCACAGTGTTTTGTTCTTTCTGGATTGTTAAAAAAATGTTTACAAAATTTTCTCTTACCTGATTCATTCTGTAATGTCCAAAGATGATAAGGATGTTTGAACATTGTTTAAACAAAAGAATACTTTTCTATTTTCAGAACTAAAATGTATAGCAGAATACAGGTAGCCTATATTGGAAAGAACACTTTATTTTGTCAATTACACATTGCTCCAAGGATCATATGGTGGCACTCATCTAACTAACCTAGCCCCTACCTTTATGCCGGAAATAAGACCGGTTCCTGATGTGCACAGAACTACAGCCCTAGGCTGTAGCCCAGGTCTCTGGGCTGAGCAGGACATTGCTGGCATTTCAGCTCCAAGGTCTTTGATTTCCCTGGCCCTAAACCCAACGCTAACCCTGTCCTTCTGCAGAGTAGATGATAAACCTCCCGCATTCAAAATGCATGATGACCTACCACTCCATCCTGAGCCCACCTTCATCTAGCTCCCTGGGCAGAGCAGGATTTCAATGTTACTCCAACCCTGAGGATCCTGGCTTCCCAAACTCTAACCCTAATGCTATCCTTCACTACTGTGGATATCAAACGCATCCAGTTGGAAATAGTTGATGAAACCATCGTTATCCCAATCCTCCATCCTAAGCCAAATCCTCATCCTAGCTTTGGGCTGAGCAGGACTTTGCTGGAATTTTGTCTTCATGGGAAAAATTTGCCATTTGCTAGTTACAGTTACACTGTCAACCATTATATAAATGCCTACTCCAGCATGTCTTGTTTCAGTGTACTTTAAATCCCACTTCAAGTGAAAAAGGTACTTGTGTTGAAATTTAGACTATATTTTTGCAAGTAGATCCTATTGTGAATTTGTATACATTTAAACTCATATCTTCATGTATAGCAGGAAGGCTTGTTTATTTAGTCTAGATATAATTAACCTTCAGTAATTGGACACTTATAGTACAGCTTTAATTGAAGCATTTATTATTGTTCTCACCTGAGTAGCTGAAATATTCAGTAAAATATCTGAACCTTAAAGTAATTCTGTGGTTTTGTCGAGGAACCAAAACCTCTTTGAATACTGAGCCCAAAAGACCAAAATATGGAATACTAATATTTCCTTCTTCTTCTCTCCAAGTTCATTTTATAACTAGCTCATCTTTAGCAGACCCTCTGGGGAATTCCACCACAGAAGGCCCCCACTTTGCCTTGTGAAGCCATCTTGTGATGGCTTTGATCTCTTGCTGGTGAAGCACAAGTGATGTTGGATTTATGTGAGGAAACTTCTTTACATGCATGCATGTGGGAAGGCTACTTTTTAGCAGGATTATCTGCAGTTGCCGTGACTGTGAGGTTGCCCATCTCACTTTGGGCTCCATCTCTCCAGCTCTGGAAGGGATGGTGCTGCTGTGGCTGCTACCTACTGGCTTCCTTTTCTCCGCAAGTGGGTGACCAGCCCGTGGTGTGAGGATAGAGAAGGGACTCTTGTAGAGCTGCATTCTCTGGCATGGATCAAGCACGGGTATCCTCCTCAGACACCTCCACCGGATCATTTACACCAACTGCAAAATCACAGTGGCTGGCACTCTCTCTGTTGACTGAAAAAGATGGAATCGGCAGCTGAAAGCAATACCTAATGGCCTTCAGAGGCCGCCACCTGCCTAACATGCCATTAACCAGGCTTGTAGCCAATGTTTAAATACCTTACAGTCCAATCATCTGCTAACTGTCTGGTTTAAAAAAAAAAACATGGAAGTCAGACCTGATAGCTGTTACAAAACACTAATTAGCTCTACAACTGAGATTTTTATGCTAGCTATTTCCCTGGCACCTGAATGCTTTTTTCCAAAGAGGAAATTGCAGTTTGCTGGTGCCAGCAAGAGTTTTCACAAACAAAGAAAAACATCACTAGGATTTAACTGGTTTAGTAACTTCATATGCAGGTGTCATTCTTGACTGTTTCTTTTACTTCTCTTCATGAAATCATGGTGATACGCAGCAAGAGCCTGCTTCTTTCAAGCAGCTTCCTTTCCTTTACAGGGAATTAAATAAGGTCTGAAAAACTTACTATATAATAAAAAAAAAAAAAGTAGGCTGATACTTCTGACGTAAGAGAGGGATCCTGGAGTCTTTTTGTTGTCACTCACAAAGAAACAGCCAGCTTTACTGAGCTGTGACTTCATGCCCGGTTTTACCTTTTCTGAGATTGGCCTCCTGGTCTTTTTCCTACTATTAGCAGCCTGCACGTTGCAGAATTGTTAAAAAAAAAAAATAAAGATTGCTCAGTTCATCCACTAACTAATTTTTTATCTGGAAGTACAGCAGCACTGACTTTACATATATACAGCAGATGCTGACTCCACATATAAAACAGATTAACCCCCTCCCGTCTGTTGTCGTGGGTCTGTGTGACCACCCTCAGCACCAGCCAATGTCACCAAGCTCAGTCACAGCGCAGTTCCCTTCGCTGCGTCCCACCAGATGAATCAGCACCAGGCTGACTGCGATTGCCATTGATAAACTCAGGTGCTTCTTAAGATCAGTCACCAGCCCTCAGCAAACCAGAAGTACTGGAGAGATCCATGGTCTCCACATGAGGCTGTCAGGGTACCAATCACCAGAAGCAACTTCAGTGCACGGAAGAGTAAATACACTGAATCAAGTCACAATATGTGGGGACAACATGCCAAACACATGTACTCTGTTAGTACTAAACCATATCAGGCTGTTCAGAGCAGAGCCTTCCAAAGCATAATAGGAAAAAATTTCTTTTCTCTCTGAGCCATCCTACAAAGCACACAGATGTACCTGCTATGCTGATATGCATGTGTGGCTCATGCCACAGATGGCAGTGGTAGGCTTTCCTCACTGCTTCAGCTGGTAGTTGCAGTTTGCTGCTAACAGTGCAATGTGATAGCAATCAGAAAAATCAAACAAAACTGTCCAGACTTTTTCCTGCTCATCGCATGGGTGCATTTCTTCTCTTGGCCTCCCAAACTGGCACGTAACCCATATGAGAGCAGAAATGGCCAACACAGTTACTGGTTGCTAGTACCTTCGACCCAGACTCTCTTTGGTTTTCTCTTAGGAATCAAATCCCTCAGAAAATTTTGAAAAAAAGAAATGAGTATGTATACTCCTTTTACTTGCGTTCACCATTACATGTCACCTCTTGGTTAGCAACACAAAAGGGGAGTCCTCATTCAATTTACTGCATTTTGTAGTGTACCACCTTCACAGAGAAGCAAAACTTTAAGCATTTTCTGCTTGATTTATAACAGAGTTCAACACAGAGGGTCTAACCAGGACTAAGTCCCTGGGAGCCATAGATGCATTGCATGCAAGGGCTGCAATAAAGCCAGATACCAAAACTGAACCGAATATTACTACATCACTCTGTTAGTGTCACTCTATGATGTAACGTAGTCATGTCCTCAGAAAGACGGATCTAGACTCTTATGTGGACTTGTACCTTACTCTATGAGAAGCCCAGTAAAAGCCAATGGAAGTATTCCTACAGCATGACATAATTCCAGGGAACGGAGAAGACAGCAGCTGCAGAAACTGGCTCATAAGCAAGATCAGAATCAGTTGGTATTGTGAAGCACTGAAGACAATCAGAAAAAGACATAAGAACTATGGATACACCAGCACAATGTTAATGTGATGAGATGACCTCAGCTCAAATTATTGGTATTTTTCATATTGAAGATAAATATAAAATAAAACAGATGCCAGGATTTCTGCCTAATTAGGCTTGTAAAGTGCCATGCATGATTATAGTACCATTAAAGCATATAAGGCATAAAATAATAACATTAACACATGTATATGAGGAGACTGAAATACGAACACTGAACTGTGCTACAAGACCTCATTTCCTTGTCCAGCCCTGATGTCCTTTTCCAACTGAGAACAGTACCGGTGTCCAATGTCTGAGAACAAGTGGAAAGTTTGGATGTGCCTGGGCATGCAATGAGATCTTTTTACAAAGTGTATTTTCCAGGATTTCAAAACAAACACTGGAGAGGAGAGTATCTGTAGCTAGGAGTGCAGAGAATTTGGAAAAGCTCAGACTTTAATCATCGCTCTTCTGCTTCTCTGGTGTTGCAGTTAATCTGGAAATACGGAGGGAGTCAAATTAACGTAAATTGTGGCCTCTAGATTAACTTCGTCCTTAAAGCAAGCTCACTTAATAATAGGACTTAACAAGAGATGTAATTGGCCTTCTGCCTTATCCTGGATCTCTGCATTCCCTGTCTTAAAAGGCAACAAGCGCAAATATGGCTTACCTATTTCCTAGCTGGTTAGGAATGAACTGGGGAAGTGCCTATGGAATTAAATTCTGCCATTTGTAAAAGGCTTTTGTACTCCTCAAAACTCATATATAACGATTAATGACACTTCTGACATTTGTTTTCTTTTGTGAGGTAGCCTGGTTGACATATGTGTGATTATGTTATTCCCTGACATGAAGAGGACAACCTAATTAATTTAGCAGCAGGAAAGGACAGGGTGGGATTTCGGGAAATGTGAGTTAATAAGGTGCAAACTGCTTTTACAAATTCATTATTAAGGAAAACATTCTGTTCTCTTCTACACATTTCTTGGAAGAGAGTCCAGTGGGGCACTCTGAGGTTTTACATCAGTTTCAGGAAGTTTTATGCCATTTTACTATTTACTGTCTCAAGACCTGTGCCTGGATTTTGACTCATTTTGTTTTGTCTGTCACAATTTGGCTTACCTAGGCTTTCAGAAATTCTATGTCATCCTCCTCCAATTCCTCTAAACTAATCTGTAAATCTAAATTACACTTTAAAAAGCGTCTTTCCTAACCATTGGCCTCATTATTTTAAACATTTTCTCAAATCTGTCCAAACTCTGCATCTTTGCATTACCCTTTACCTTCCAAATTTTAACCCCTATTTAGATTTCTGCTCACCTTTGTCCTTCAGAACATCACATTCACACACATCTCTGCCATTACACACCTCCTGTTACTTCCTTGGCTCCTGAGCAGTTACAGCAACCTGGAGTTGCCCATTTAATAATCAGGAACACACGGAGCTGTAAACTTTGGTGGCTGAGGAGTTGCTGCATGGTGCAGCCCAGCCATCCTTGCTAAGAGCTGCAACACCTTGAAGACCAGTAAGGAAAACAACGGAGGGCAGTAGCCACTTCAGCTCTTCTTAGTGAGTGCTTATATTGGTGAGTCACTATTATCAGCTGGCTATTTGGGCCATCAGCTCTTCAAAAGTGGTGTATACTGTATAATGCACTATACTCGATTCTGTCTGTATATATTGTGCAAAAATGGGCATTTTTCAAGCTGCTGGAGACGTTTAGCTAATCAACTGCCTTGGTATTGAAATTAATTCACATCAGGTGCGCATATCTGGCTTCAGAAAGTTTGGCTAAAAGACCTGCCAAGAGTTTGTCGCTCTTTGAAACGGGAATAAATCCATTTATTCTAAAAGATTAAGTAGAGATATTAGTCAGCCAGCTGCCAAAAATGCTTCACAGCAGATATGTCCTGAAATGAGATCATTCAAGTCTCTGAGGATTTTAGCTATGAGAGTTTGGAGCGGGATAGAAACCTAAATCATAAGTGTGTATCGCTTTAACTAGATATATCCTAGGTAAAGTCTTCTTACTGAGGAGGCAAAAAAATGCTATTAAAATGAAAGTCTGTATTTTAAAGGTTATTGTATGCCACAAGTCAGATCTGGCAAGTATGCTGTGTCTACAGCCTAGATAGACAAATAATGCAGAATTTCAGTATTTGCAATGTAACAAATGAAGTGATCCTGATTTCTTTGTTATTTCTTATTGTTTGTGTTACCATAGCAATTAGGAACCAAAGTACCTCTATTAAACCGGGCCCTGTACAAAAACAGAAATAAAAGTAATCCTTGCCTCTCCCAAAATTTTTCTGCCTAAGAAGAGGGAGAGTGGATAAAAAGACCCAGACAGACAGTAAATACAATGAAACAATCCTGCATGACTTGTGTTGGACACAGCACACCAGTTTCCATGTTGTTGTCAATCTTGTACAGGTCTCACAAGAAAAAAAAAAAACAAACCAAACACAAGAAACCACCTTTTAAGGAGGAACCTGAGGTAGAACAAGGAAGAAACCATGTGGATGATTATGGAGAGCTGCTTATATGTGAGAGGATCAAAGCGGGTACAAGCTGATGTCAATGTTGAGGAAAAGCCAGTCAGAGAGCTGGAGGTCGTCAAAGTATTTGAAAGTGAAAGCAAGCAGCTTATGTTTAACAGGATGGGAGAGGAGAGCAAATGGAGGGATGGGAAGAGAGGTGTGTGATGGTCAAAGCTAGGGAACTGGTCTTCTCCATAGCACTCGGAGTGGGTATGGCTGAGAGAAGAAGATACATATAGTCTTAACTGACCAATTAGTATTAAAGGAAACTTGCAGCAACAGTACTGGAACACAGGAACAATAAAGTAATCAAAATAGTTTTAGGAGAAAGCAAAGTATTTACTTTTGATTATCTTACTTCAAGTCTGGAGTTTCTGTGTACACCACTCAAAGAGTTATTTTGAATCTGTTCCTGCATTGTAATGAAACATAACGGCATGCAATGTGTCAGGTTTTGCTTGTTTCTTCATCAGCAATAGGAGACTGCTTTGGTCATCTCAAGTGAAACACGATCATTATGCAACTGGCAGCCATACCAGAGAGCAAAAATCCAAAAAGACTAAAGCAACATGATGCTCCTGTCAAAAAGAGAAAAATTCTTTAGCCTATGTTTGGATTTACCATATGTCTGAGCAAGCAACCACTTTACTGTAGTCCAACTGACCCGATTCTGAAGAAGATTCTGATGCAAAACCATCTAGTTTTGCTCGCCATCTGGAAAAAAGTTGTAATGTGCTTTATTTAATTTCATTTTTCAAAAATCTGTCACCTCCTTGACTTTAGGTTTGTGTATTTGTGTGGGATTTGCTCACACTGCAACAGAGATGGGAAGGCAGGGCAGACAAAGGGACAGCTGCAAAAGTTGAGTGAAGATGCTACACAGACACCATTTCAACTTCTAAGCAGGCAGCTTACAGCAAAAGCTGGCAGCTTCAGGCCTATCTCTATCTGGATTCCCTTTGCAGACAAACAATCTAATTTACAGAAGGCTGAAGGCATGGGACCGTAAGGAGTTTTTGCATCCTACCAGGATCTTTTGTCTAGAATATCAGGAATAACTTAAGCTAAGGAGTAGAGATGGGACCAGGTAGAAGCTACAGGAAAGAGGGTACTCCCTGAAAACACAGACAAGTGTGCTTAATTGTGCATGCATGAGAAACAGAGCCCTGCAAGAAAAGGAAAGCTGACCTTATTTCTGAAGAAGCTGGTTCTGAAGCACTTAAAGTCTCTAACAAGTAGATGAAGATTTTGAGAAATTTTTCAGGGAGATAATGCAGCTTTTGACAGAGTTCAGAGCAGAGGTGAGGGAGCCCTCTCTTCTGGGATGCTTATGCTCTTCCACTTTCCCTGGAGCAGGAACTGGAAGAAGGGCTGGCAGGCTCCTTGTTCCGGAAATCACAGCTCAAGCTGGAAAAAAACCCTGAAATGAGGTTACCTGTACTGGTCAAGAACACTAGTTTTATTAAAACCCCATATGAATTAGTGAATTTCTAAAGGGGGGGGGAAGTTTTTCCGCTACTGAGGAAGAAACATTCTGGAAGGAGCCTGTGCCAGATATTTTTGCCACCTCTTTTCTTTGCCTGATGCATCCAGAGAGGCCTGGCAGGTGTCCTTAGGAAAAGCAGAGGATATGTTTGTGGACATTCAGAAACTGTTCCTGGACACATTACTTGCACAGGCTGCATGTGGGAAGTGATTCACTGGAAAATATAATAACTTCCTGATTTTATTGTGGGTGCTAAGGTCTGTGTACATGCTGTGTTGATCTGGGATGCTAGTAGAGGAGTATGATGGAAGGTTTAGAAGGTTTAGATTGATTTTTGGCTCTCAAGCAAAAGCTAAACAAACAGCTGTAAACTCTGTATTACAGAAGTATTGTGAATACAGCAAAGAGTACAGGTGAATGACAGAGCAGACTCCAGGGCACTGCCAGTATTCTAACTTCTCTGGTGTTGGCGTTTAAGCCCAGCTGGCAACTAAGCACCACACAGCCGCTCGCTCACTCTCCCCCTGTGGGGTGGGGGAGAGAATCAGAAGAGTAAAAGTGAGAAAACTCGTGGGTTGAGATAAAGACAGTTTAATGGGTAAAGCAAAAGCCGCGCATGCAAGCAAAGCAAAACAAGGAATTTGTTCCCTACTTCCCATCAGCTGGCAGGTGTTCAGCCACCTCCAGGACAGCAGGGCTTCATCACGCGTAATGGTTACTTGGGAAGACAAATGTCATCACTCTGAACGTCCCCTCCTTCCTTCTTCTTCCCCCAGCTTATATACTGAGCATGATGCCATACGGTATGGAACAGCCCTTGGGCCAGTCTGGGTCAGCCACCCTGGCTGTGCCCCCTCCCAGCTTCTTGTGCACCCGGCAGAGCATGGGAAGCTGGAAAGTCCTTGACTGGTGTAAGCACTACTTAGGAACAACTAAAACATCAGTGTGTTACCAGTATTATTCTCATAAATCCAAAACACGTCACTATACCAGCTACTAAGAAGAAAATCAACTCCGTCCCAGCTGAAACCAGGACATCTGGGAAAGGAAAGGGCACATGGAATTTTTGGAAGGTGAACCGTTCAGCAAATTTTGTGTCATCTAGCTATCCAAGCAAGAAACCTGAGAATGTCACTGTCCAAACCCATGAATGAGGGATGCAAATATTATTATGTTTTTCGGGAAACTGAAGGAATCACACTAATACCCAGCGAATTCAAAATTAAATTGTCAGTGGGTGTCTCCAAGGTAGGTGCTACTCTAGTCCTCCTACTATGGAGTGGCTGAAATTAAGGACCTGTTATTTCTGCACAAGGAACAGCAAAAAAAACCTGAATAACTTTATGCCAGTTACAAGACTCTCCATAAACCATCCACTGTTGCTTCCCAAAGCTAGCAAGCATGTCCTCCCCGTGAGAATAGAGAGTCTGTTCTTCTAGGTACAAAACTAATGCCTTTCAAATCAAACAGGTTTTGGAATGATTACTAAAGAGGTAGATTATGTACATGGCTAATCTGATATTACAACCCCATCCTCCCTCCAAACCACAATAAAGTCTGTCAGCCAAAAAGCTTCATGGACAAAACATGAACTGAGTGAGGGCTGGAGCAATTATCCAAGGTATCCCCAGGTCTGTTAGCACAGACGAGTAGATGCAGTGCCTACATCAATTTAAAGTGAAAAGTTCTAGATGCTACATGGGATTCAGGAATGGTAATATGTTACGTATATTATGAAGTTACATGACAGTTACTTAGGAATATAAAAACTCAGTAAGTGTAAGAGATATCTTACTGGTTTCAAGTGACTTTGCTAGAAACCTATCGAGATTTTTCATGCATGAAAAATTTGCCAACATTATGAAAAATAAAGGCCAAATAACTCTAACAGCCTGTGTAGGCTGTCATGCAAACGATACATTTGTTCACAATGGCTGAAGAAAAACCTTATGTAGCTGTTCTGCACTATTCCTAGTACTTCCCTGATATAGCCTTACCAAATGACCTAATATTGAAGCCAGTGATTGTGCTTAGAATACCAATTTCCATGAGTAGCAAATTTTAATACAGACTGTGAGAAAATGAAGAAATATGACTAGATGTTATAACTAAGAAGAATAGTTTGCATGAGTTAAAGCAGTTTTTGTTGAAATATAGGTCTCTATGGATTGATGCTCATTCCTGTTTCCCTGGAGCCCATGGACTGGGAGAAAGTGGAATGGGAGTAGTCCAACAAAAAGGTTCTGACATCCTACATCCTCTTGGCGACTTTTGCAATTTTGAAGGATGTTTTCAGGAAGTCAATTGTTCAAATTTCTCACCTGTACCTGGTCAGTTTGGGTGATGACCCCAAAGCATGGCTGAAGTGAATTTACCTTGGGATAGACAGAGGAATCCTCTGGTCAGTTAAGTTTTCCCAGACATTTCAATGGGGAACTGTGGTGCACAACAACTGCTGAAGCAAGCAGGACGAGTGCAAAACCATTGAACAGGGGAGACAGGGGCTTTAGTCTGTGTTACATGGGCTCAGCTGCCAGATCTAACCTGGAGGAGGGAACGGAGCGCAAGCGTGTCAAGTTTTCAGATGACACCAGACAGGGGGACCAGCGGGCATCCTGTAGGCAGGACTGCCACTGAAGTGGACCTGAAAAGGGGCTGGCAAGGAACACAGGAAATTCAACAAGGGCAAATGTCGAGCCCAGCAGTTGGAAGGCAGAGCCCTGCAGAGATGCAGACTGGGGCTGGCGGCACTGGGGAGCAGCTCTGGAGCATGGCCCTGGGCGCCGGTGGGCAGTGAGCTGAGCTGGGGCCACCCGTGTGCCTGAGCAGCACCAAGGGCCAGCGGTGCCTGGGGTGGCATGAGCAGGACACGACCCCGAGAGCCAGGGGAGGGCAGGGACTGTCCCCTCTGCTTCGTGCCCATCAGACCCCATCTGGGTGCTGCCTCCAGTTTGGGTCCAGTACAGGAACAACACTGAGGTGAGAGGAGGCCACCGAGATGGTGGGGCTGGAGCCCTTGCCCTGCGAGGAGAGGCTGCAGGGGCAGGGCTGATTCAGCCAGGTGAAGGGATGGCTTTGGGGGCACCCAGCAGCATCCCCAGCACTGGCGGGAGGGATGCAGAAGATGCAGTTGGGCTCTTCACAGCGGTGCATGGCGGGAGGGTGAGAGGCAGCAGCACAAGCTGAAACAGGGGAAATTCAGACCGTTCGTAAGGAAGAAACCTCTTCCCCACAAGGACAGCCCAGCAGTGGAGCTGGGGGCCAGACAGGTTGTGCTCTCTCCAGCCTTGGAGGTTATCACGCCCCAACTGGATAAGGCCCTGAGCAGCCTGGTCTGAGCTCAGAGCTGGCTGTGCTTTGGGCAGGGCTTGGAGTGAAGACCTCCTGCGGTCCCCTCCTGAGTTATCCTGTTGTCCTATGAACTACAGCTCTTGGAGCATCCCAGCGGTTCCTGCACCTTTCTTTCTTACCTAAAAAAGTGAGGGTGCCATGGCCCCCCGGTATGGCAGGTTTTGTGGTGCAGTGGGACAGCAGGGCAGGTTGTGGTGGCACAGGAGCCCAGGTGGGCTGGGAGCCGCTTTGTTCTCTGCAGATGGGTGTGAGCAGTCATCTTAGTAATGAGTACCAATACCTGGTGGGAGAGTACACCAGATGGAGCCAGGCTCTTCTAGTGGTACCCAGCGACAGGAGCAAGGCAGCGGGCACAAGCTGAAACACAGGAAAACGCACCCAAACGTAAGAAAGCACATTTTTACTGTGAGGGGGGTGATGCACGCCAGCAGGCTGCCCGGAGAGGCGGCGGCATCCCCTCCCTCGGGGACACGCCAGCCCCAGCCGCCCCCGGGGCCGACCCCGCTGCGAGTCGGGGGTGGGGCGGGCCGCCCACCCGGGGCGCCCGCGGGCCCTCCCCGCCCCTCCCCTGCCCTCCCGCGGCCGCGGCTCGCCTCCCTGCGCCCCGCCGGGGTGCCCAGGGGCCGCGCTCAGCCCCGCCGCCGCAGCCGCCGCCGCCGCCGCCGCAGCCCCTGGCTCGGCGCGGCCGCGCCCCCGCGCTCCCGGCCGCCGCGGCCGCCCGCCCCGCCGCCGCCAGCCCCGGCTCCCCCGGCGCGGAAGATGCTGCGGCTCTGCCTCCTCGCCGCGCAGGGTAAGCGGCGGCGGGGGACCCGCCGCGACGCCCCCCGCCCGCCCGGGGCGCGGGCTGGGCGCTGCTCCGGGGTCGGCGGCGGCCCCCAGCCCGCGGCCCCCGGGCCGGCCGGGCGGTGACCGGGGCTCGCTTTGTCCTTGCAGCTCTGCGGCTCGCCGGGGCCGCCTTGCTCTCCCCCGGGTCGTGCGCCTTTGAGGACAGCGCCTGCGGCTACGAGTGGGACTACGCGCATCTGCCCTGGGCACTGCACGGGGAAGGTAAGATCGCTGCTCCCCCGCGGGCGTACAGTAGCCCACCGCGGGTGTACAGCCCCCCCGGGCGTACAGTAGCCCACCGCGGGTGTGCAGCCCCCCCGGAGCGTACAGCCCGCCCCCGGGCGCTGCTGCTGCCCGCGGCGGCGGCGCGCAGGGCTCGGCGGGGCGGCATCCCGGGGTGCCGCTGCCGGCCGCCGGCGCCGCGCTGCTCCGCTTTCCCGGGGCCGCAGCCGCCGTCGGGTCCCTGCCGTGTGCGGCTTCGGTCCCTGGTGTCAGTCCCCTGACGGCCGGTCTGCAGGCGCTGCGGGGAGGCGGCCGTGCTCCCCCCGCCCCCGGCGCAGGTCTCTCCGCAGGTTTCTGCAGGATGCCCCAGAAACCTCCTTCCTCGTTCTTTCTCTTGGGAAGAGGTGTCTGTTACCAATTCCGCTGTAGGTAACCTACCTTCTTCCTAGAAAAACACATCTGTCAAATTCCTATTAAGCTGCATTATTGTGTTTTCTAAATGTATTTTGGGTTCTACTCTAAAAGTGGGTGCATTTTCAGGGCAGGAGACAATCTTTGTGAAGAGTATCTTTACAGCATGTTCAATTAAGGCTTTTCTCGCTTTTATGGTACCTACAGTTCAATAGGAAAAAGATAAGCATTAGCCTTTCAGTAAGTTATGTTAGACTCTACTGACTGCTGTTGAAAGAGAGAACTAAGTCCAGTCACTGTACAGAGTTTCCATACAACTGTAACTCCTACTTGATAAATTTTTAGTGTAGGCTCCCATTTTTGACAGAATCAGTATGCACAAACCAAAGACTAAACAAAAACAAATACAACACGGTTATAACTGGGTAATAAAATAATTTAGTTTTAGTTATGTTGTGGCCACAGCGTCATTCATGCAGTGAAAGCTGTGCTCATGCAGTAAAAGGGACTACGTGTTTCCAAGTTTTTAAGCTCTGAAACAGGTGCCAAGAATAATGAAGAAGTAAGTACAGATACAAAGAGATAGACATCCCTCATTACCCCTCATCAGTGCTCCATTCAAAACGGACTAGTCCAGTTTTGTCATTCCACTCGTTACTCACTTGATAATGAAGCTTCCCCCTCCCCCCCCCATTTGTACCCAGTTCTCACATATGCAAAGTAAGTCACCTTAATTGTTAATTTTTAGATTAGTCATTAGGGTTTGAGAGTGTACAAAGAGTGCTGACAGAAAAGGCTGTGAGGATATCATGATTAAAATAATTGGTTTTTCTCTTCTTTTTTTGTTTAAATATACATATAGTTTCCTGTATTTTTGAAGATACTAGTGGAAATTTAGTAACCAGCTCTGCTTTCCCAGATATGCCTCTTAACATCATGCCCTCTTAAGCTGCCTGTCTTGGAAGCAGCGCTTCCTCCTTGGGATTAATGGGCAGCCACATGGTAGTGGTATTGATTCAGCTCCAAGGGACTGTGAGATGCTGGAAGTAATACCTGCAGAAATGGATGTGCATTGTGTTGTGCACATCCATGCTATGGTGCTTCAAGAAACAGGGAAATTTTATCAGAGATCTGGATCAGCAGCGGCCTACTTTTTTTGTCCCACAGAACACTATTTTGGTTGTTGTAGTTTGATTTTTCGATGTGACCATAAGCATACCAGTGGCTACACAGCTTCTGTCATTGTAGATCTTGTTTTTCAGAGATATATAACTGAACTGTTATACTCTGGGAGGATATGTGGTCTACCAGCTCTCTTAATAGGCATAGTTCTGTCAGCATTTCCATTATAACCCTTTTTTTCTGCAGTCTGTAATTTCGTCATAGTAAGTCGTTGCGTGCAAACACTTGGCACAGAAGGTGCCTCTTCAGAAATACACTCCTAGAATCGTAACTAAATCTAGTTGAAAACAGTTCATCCAAATCTATGTAGCAGGTGTGCAAAACCAGTCTTCCTTAGATGCTCTTTTCTATCGAGTAAAACCATGTTCCTTTTGGCAGCACTGGGCCCTGGTATTTGCAGGTCAGTGTATGTACATGTGGTAATTTACTGAGACAAGAGAGGAAGTTAAGGATGGGAGTGGCAGCTTAGCTTTGAATTGTTCCACTTCTCTTTGCATTGCTTCAAAATTGTTTTATTATTTTAAAATATTATTTGTAGTGTAGTGCTATATACAGCAAATCTCTTACAGGGATTATCTGACTTGCAGTACAAGTTCTTTCATCTTCTAAATCTCTCAATAGTGTGGTCTTGTGCCAAACTGTCAAGATGATGTAAATACAACTAAAATCCTGCCCAGAAATTTCCATTCCATACTTGAAAGTTTTTTGCCCGGTTGCCAAGGAAGCCAATATCTTCTGAACGGCCAGGCACAGAAAGGATGTGTGAGGCTAAATTTTGCTTTTGTTTACAACCATGCATTCCCACTTAAACCAGTAGGTTTCTAAGGTTCAGCTGCTTTTTTAAATGTCTCTGGCTTCTCTTGAGTATTCTAGTAGTTCTGGGATAAAAGATTTTTTTTGTTTAATTTTAGAATTTTTATTACTGAAAATATTCTGATTTTTTTTTTTTTTTGGTTAAAGTTTTGGTACCTGTAATTGGCATTTTAGGGCCCATTTTAGTCAAGTGCAAAAGGAAAATCAAAACAAAATAGTCAATGCTAAAACAGATAGATAGCTGTTTCACTCTTTACTGCTTTACTCAAGACTGGCAAATCAGGCCCTAACAAAGTGGGTGTTTGCAGGATACCAGCTACACAAGGAACAAATCAGGTGTTTTACCGTAATACCTGTCCAGTGGACCTGTGCTCCCATAAACTTCTGCTTCACTGAAACCCTCTGTAAGCCTCAAGCTCTCTCACATGGCTCTGAATTCAGGAATAGGACCTTGAAGTATAAACATCAAGGCACTCTTTTTTTTTAACTGTCAGCCTTTCCAGTCAGTCATCTGCTAACTGGGTGTTTGCATTTTAGAAGTATAGCAATTTTTAGCAGACAGTCACCCTGCAAAGAAAAATGTAAAATACAGAAACAGCTGAGGATATAAATTTCTTTCAAGCTTACCTATGGCTGAGGAGCACACACAGCTGAGGTCATGGCCCAGGCTGGGTAAATATAGCATCATGCTTGAGGCAGCATGTTTCCTAATGTGCTAGTTCTGTTTTCAATTTAAGCTGGGAATTCCCATCCAAACATGATTTGCTTCATGAAGTGAGTGTTTGTAGGATACCAGCTACACAAGAAACACAGCAATGTTGTTGCTCAGGAAAAGGGCATCGTCACGTAATCCTGGTTCTGAAATCTGATGACCAACAGATTAATTTGTGTGTGATCAATGGACCAGTGATAAGATCTGCAAGCTTTAAGTGATTTGCTGTTAACACATAAACCAAGATGTCAATGGCCCATTTTAACTTCAGAGGCGCAGGCATGCTCCCGTAAATATTCTTGCATTCATCATGCCTCTACACAGATAACGTATTTTAAAAAATCCAGGTACAGAATATAAGACAAAGATCAAACTGCTTGGACCCAGCTAATGGATGAGACATTTAGAAAGCAGATCTATGTTCATCACCACTACGGTATTTAGAGATAGCTGAGGAGCTCGAATACCGTGTTGCTTACCACTAACACGCACAGGTATATTTAGCATGAGATCGTGTCCAGTTATGTTGGGTCATACAGCTTTGCAGGTGCATAGTGGCTGGTTTCCACAGGAATTTACTTCTGTGTCAGCAGTATATGTGTTGCAAAGGAAAGGCGTGGTTAATTCTAATACATACTGTCAAACTTTGTATGATAGGATTTCACCAAATAATCTTGAGATTTTGTTTAACCAAATTGTCCATTTATTTCAGAGGACACATGTGCTTCGTAAGTGTAAAAGAAGCTTTAAAACAAAGGAAGATGCTGTGTGTATTAGGCAGTAATCCTGAGTAGAGTAATAAATAAAGCCATGTAGACCCACTTGAAGAGGCAGTAGGAAACACAGCCTTACATCAGTTGCAGCCATTCTGCAGGGTTGGATTTTGGCATTTTTTGCTTTCCTCCCAGCCCTGTCCAGCACAGAGCCAGCCATAACCTGACTGTAAGAACGTCCTGCTCATAGCATTGTTACAGATAAGTTTCATTGGGCGCAATAACTGTGGCACATCTTTTCTGTGACTCTGGACAGCGTTTACATTTTTGCCAAGAATATCTGTACAGCCTTTTGTGTGCCTGTGTCTATGGGTATGTTTTGTTCTCAATCTCCCTTCATTTTAACAGAGACCAGTTTAATAGAGCTACAAGTAAGGTGCATTTGGACTGTCAGCTCAAATTTGCACTAATTGAGTTTGCTGTGCTGCATGCACTTGCCTGGATTTAAGCCTTAGATAAGAAATTTGTCTATTACTACTGCAAGCTATAGGGAAGAGAGGTTGTTTATATTAGCAATGTGCTCCAAAAAGCAAGTGATCATTGTTAAACGTGCCCATGCACTGCCAATTGCACTGGACTTGGAGCTATTTTAGTAGTAGTGGCAACGGGTTTTTTACAGTTGTCTCCTTATCACCTTTGCTCTTCTGTGGAGTGTTGTCTAGCAACTTTCCATGTCGATCTTCTATAATGAGCTCTGTGGCATGGAACTGCTAAAGCTATAACTGGTAGTTGATACAGCCGTATGCATCTGGCTCTCGTGATCCTGAGCAGCTTTAAATGCCTATTTTTGTGTGTGTTGCTTTCCTTCTAAAATTCTGGAAGTGTGTATTACTTCAAATCTCATGTCTCCACGGATATATTTTAATAGCATGCATTTCAGAGTTTTTTAATAATATTTTCTCTTTCTGCAGTATTCCAAAGGAGACTCATCCTTAAAAAGAAATAGATTTCATTCAGAAGAGTGATGTAATAAATCACGATATATATATAAGAATAGCCTGATTTTATTCTCCTTAAAACATGCCTACTTTTTACTGCATTAGTCCAAGACTTTGTTTCTGTGATACACTCAAAATGGGCGTCCATCAGGTAACAGTTTATGGTAAGCAGGTCAGCAAGCAACATCCCTAACAACAGTGTCAGGAAACTGAAGTTTGTCTTTTGGCACATACTTATCATATAGCTACACTTTAAAATGGTTTTGAGATGGAAAATAATTTCAAAAGACAGGACAGCCATCCCAGGCTAGATAAGTCAGGCATGAGAGCAGCAGCATAAGGAATCTCAAATCTAAACATGGCTTGCATACCATTTAAATAGCTTGTATTTACAGCTGTGCCATATGACTTAAAACTGACCTCTTCTGACCTAAGCTCTCTTATCTTGAATGCCACATCATTTGGTTGTAATATGCAGAGTAATGAAACAGGTAATCGTTGGTGATCCTAGATCTTGTTGCACAGCAAATGCAGTTCGTATCTGATTTGTGCTGTGTTGTGCTCAGTTACAAACCTACTGGCTGATAGCTTGGCACGTCTGCAGCCTCTGTTTTCTTTCCATCTATCTGCTGTACTTTCCTGTACATAGGAAAGTAAGCAAATTGAAAATGTAAAAAAGGTGTAACATTGCTGGCTTTGTACAGCCCTAAGATGAGACAAGTGGTCTCACACGTTCATGATAATGGTGTAATTGGGAGCAAAGTAGAGGGTAGTTCAGGGAGACTTGCACCAGCTTGTACCTAGCTGCAGCAGAACCAGGCTGGCATACCACAATGCTCACTTGCTGGCAAGGTTTCCAGCTGATAAATCCACCCTGCTATGGGAGCTTATTGGTTTGGGTCTCCCAAACCTGTAGCCTGGGCATCTCTGCACCAAATGCGATTTGATGGAGTGGAGAAGCCATTAGAACTGGCAGCTGTTACAAAATTCATGTTTCCTGAATATGCCCGCAACTCCCAACAATAAGTTGGACTTTGTTTTGCATGAAAACAACTGAAAACAGATAATTTACCACTAGAATTTGAAAAAAAATTAAAAAACTGTAGGATGGCAAAAGAGTGTTTGGGAGTGGTGATGGAGGCCAGATCACCTCAGTCAAACAAATAACTTGCATGTAACCCCAGAGAAAAACTGGTTCCCTCCAGGTAACAAGATTTATTACTCATTAGTAGGGTGGAGCAACTTGGATGATTCTCTACCACTGATACAGCACTGTAAACCACACCTATTAAAAATTATATTGCAGCTTCACGTTTCAGAATGCTGCATGTTTACATGAAAAACTAGCTGTGCCATCTGTGCAGCAGCCACTCAGTATGAGCCTTCAGCTCATTTGGACATAACCTGGCCTAGCTTTAATTTATAATGCAACTGCACGTGTTGGTTGCGCAGCTTACCCAGAGAGGCTATGGTCACACCACTGCAGCTTCCACATGTATGCAAGGTGACTATACTCAGAGTTTGCTTGAAAGGCTGCAGGGATCTGGCCGTGTCTCAGTCGAATGCTGGAGGGTGAGGTTCGGCTTCCCGCTTGAAATCACAGCTGCTGTGGCTGCCTCTGGTGAGAATGGATAGGGCCCAGGATTAGGAAATCAGTCTAGCTTTGTACTGGTATCTTCTCCATTAATAGGAAGTTAAATAATAAGTTTTCAGCTTCTGTTATAAACAGGATGGATGCTGACCTTGCAAATATTGTTGAAGTTTGCTAAAATACAAGTACAAAATGCAAAATCACTTGCTGAAAACAGCTAGAAATATTTTCAGTTTTCTGAAAAAATGAGAGACTTAAATGAATCAAACTAAGTTTCTTTTTAGGAATTTCAGGGTGCATGCAGGGCACGAGTTTTTGTATCAGTAAAACTGCTGACAGGCAGTACTTTGTGGTCATTACGCTTATTACACTATATATGTAATCATCCTGAAAATGAAGAGGAGAGCCAGTCATTTGCCAGTTCATTTTTATGGAGGGAAGGGAAAGTATTTTCAGCACTGTCAATTTTCAGTACAAATTTTGATCAAGATCCAGTATGGGTCAAGATCTGTAGTGAAGAAAAATAAGCTTGCACTTGTGCTTAAGGGTGACCACAGACGTTTCAGAAGCGTTTCTACTAGTAAAAAAGACTTGTTCACCTTGCATATGGTACAGACTGTTCCGAGTTGTAATAGAATCAGTCTGAAAATGCCCTAGTACTCCTTTTATATAGGATGCTATCAATCAAGTGGAAATCTTTGAAAGCTTATTAAAAAAATAAGCCAAAACCAGTTACAACTAGTTGTCTTGTGTTCCCTTTTCTTTGGAGTTCTCCCATTATATTATCTTCTGAGATTTTTCATCCCCAGCCACTGTGTGCAAGAGCAGTAGGGGCAACGCTATAATTAGTTGACTAATTAAACTTATCAAACAGGGTCAAACCTTCTACTGTTACATCTGAAGGAAATATGTTTTAAAAAAAGAGATATTTTCCTTTAATCTTTCAGTTTTTACTGTCTTAATATTACTTTGTAGCAGTAATGCTACAGAAGGCCAGATAAAAGGACAGCGTAGTCATCTATGTAACTTCATACAATGCTTTGATTGCTCAGAAGCCTTTATATCATTTGAACATATTTTAGTATTCCCATTTAAAAGTGTAAGCATCTTTTGCCCTGTCTCTCTTTGTGTTTCTAGGCAGCCCAAGAGTCAAGTCTAATTATTATAGTCCTTCTTCATATGATAATCAAGCCAAAGATTCCTACAATTTTACATAATAATATAGTGCACACCACTTTAAAAATGCTCTTTGATTAACAGAGTGTTTCTTCTACACTATATGGCTCTTCCTCTGACACATTTTCTTTTGGCAAACCTGGCTCAAGATCAGTATGTTAGACAACTCTAGTAGTCTGAGTAATTGTGTTGGTGTACTTTGAACATTGTTTTAAATAGATGTATTCTCTGATAAAGTATGAGCTACATGTTGCTAACACTTTGCTCTGTTCTGAAAACCTTGCATGTCCTAGGATGAAAATATCCATGAATCATGGTAATTAGATTTCCATTTGAAATACCAGCCGAAGTCTTTTAGGAAACAGTCTTCACAGTTTTCAGTTATCGAATTATTAAAATACTTAAAGAGGCTCTGTTGTGACTTGATGAGTTTCTTCAAATTTGCTAGGCCACAAACTGTATTGCATATTAAAAATGCGGGAAGAGCTGCAGAAATGAAAGGGCAGATTACAGCTGTCTATACAAAACCATAGTGACATGCAAAGTTATCAAAGGAAGTCATCCTCCATCTTTCAGATTCTTTTTTTTTTTTTTTTTTTGGTGTTACATCATAACAATTGATCAATACTGTAAGACAGTTTCTTTCTCTAGAACTCATGGTTGAACAAAGGTCGAAGCAGGTTTCTCTGTGACAGTGGTGCCTATTGCATTTAGCTTTGGAGCACGTCCATTTGTGGCAAAAAGTCATGCCTGGAGGGTAAAGAGGCCAGACAATCCTACCTGCTCTGTGAATAACAAGATTTCCCTGTTTTCTGATAGTAACATTAAAGATCATGTTTTAAAGGTCTAAGTGCTCCACAAAGCACTTTCTACTTGCAATAAAAATCCTCATCTAATGTATAGATGGGTAAACTAAATTGTCCAATGTCACCCCCTGATTCATTTGTAGATCTTGCAATGAAAATGTGTCTCCTTTCATAGGCCTGTTTTACATTTGCTCAACCATGTTTCCTCCAGCCTGGAACATAGTTTTTTGCTTTTCCGTGACTATCATAAACATGACTTGAGAAGACCCTTGAAGGAGGCTGGTGTCAGCAGGTAGGATGAGTACACAGCCTGGAATAGGGAAGTGTGAAATGCAGAAAGGATGCAAACATCATTTTAATGGCTGTCTCTTCACTCCAGGGTTAAGTGATGAGGTTGGTGCCTGGCTATGAGAACCCAGGCTATCCTCATATACATATTGGTAGCTGTAAGGCAAAGACGCTTCTGAGTTGAAGTCTTCATTGGTACTGCAAGGCTTCTGAGCACGGGATGGTCCTTTGGGAGCACATTCCATGTTTTTTATGCTGTGGCAAACTGAAGTGCTCCAATTATTTTCCATTATGTTGCCGAAGAGTCATCAGTTCTTCTGGGCATAGGTTGAAAATAGTAGGGTGGAAGGGAGCCGTAAGTCCACCGGCTATAACAGGGGAACACAGGTTCTTCATTGCATGGGTTAGGGAGAAGATATGTCCAAGAAGTAGTGTGGAAAGGGTGAGTGGGCAATAGATACTTTTCTATGTCCATGTGGCTAATGGGCCATACCACTAAATCCCTCAGGAGTCAGTAGTCCTGCCCTCAGGAGAACGTGCCTGAGCCTTTCAGAGTTAAAACCCATGAATTCTGCCTTAATTTTTCTTCTTTATATTTTTTGCAGAGTGGTGAGAATTTGGTTTGTGGGGTATTTTCTTTGGAAATCAATAATGCTGACTTTCTTGGGGAGTTGCAGATAGCACTCTGACTTTTCTCTGACTCTTTGTTTCGTGTTGTGGATGATGGCAGGTCTTGGATGGCACAGCTTTATTGCAGTGACTGAGTATAATAACATCTCAGCCAGAAAATTTTGGATAGCATCTGGATTTTTTAAGTTGCCTCTGATATGTTTTCTGTGTTCAAAAATCTCTTGGTTTGCTTAAGTTCATATACATACTGGGAAGCAAATACAAAATACGTGTTGGGTGTTAAGGACCTCATCTAGAAAATCTGAATGGAGGAAAGTGCAATAGGAAAAAGACAATAGGAAAATCTGTTTTATTTTCCTTTAAAGAAAGGGGCATGTCCCCTCTCATAAAGGAGGTTAGAACTAATGAGCTTAACCAATGTGTTCTGTATTTAAAAATCTTTCTGAGGCAACAGTCATTATTATTATTATTGATTTTATTACTATTGATATTTGCAAGACTGTATTCTTGGAGGTGTAGTTGCTCTGGGAAGGCAAGGCAGCTCATGTTGCTGATGGGGAAGGCAATGTGAGTTGCAGCCAAGGTGTGGGTGATATAGAAATAGAGCTGTCCTGTGGCATGGCTGCTCTCTCACTGCATGTGTGCTGCAGGTGGACAGTAGAAATGCCCAAAGACATACTTAAAAACTGTTTTCAAAGGGGAAAAAATTAATTTATCCCTTTTGCCTCTTTGGTGTATAAAGGCACTTTAGCTGAGATCAGTTTAGAAATATGAAGTCCAGGCCTCTGTTGCTGGAGAACTAACTGGAAACTTATCTGTTGAGGCTGTAGCATTATAAGCAATGAGAAACTGAAGAGCAGGGAAAGAAGGCTTCCAGTCTTAATTTGAAACTTCTCACTACTTTTAGCACCTATTTACATTTCACATACCTGGAAGTTGTTTGTTTTTTTTTCTTTGACTTTCTGTACCTGTAAGATCCTGATAGAGAAGCTGATGAAATATGGGCTGGATGAGCAGACGTGAGGTGAGGACTGAAAACTGGCTGAATGGTTGGGCCCAGCCCAGAGGGTGGCGATCGCTGGAACGAAGCCTAGTTGGAGGCCAGTCACTAGTGGTGTATCTTAGGAGTCAATACTGGGTCCAGTCCTGTTCAACATCCTCATTAATGACCTAGATGATGGGGTAGAGTATACCCTCAGCAAGTTTGATGGTACAAAACTGAGGAGTGACTGATGTATGGGAGGGTCATGCTGGCCTCCAGTGGTACCTCAACAGGCTGGAGTAATGGGCTGACAGGAACCTCATGAAGTTCAACGGAGAATTGCAAAATTCTGCACCTGGGGAGGAACAGCCCTGTGCCAGAATGTATGCTGGGGCCTACCTCGTTAGAAAGCAGCTTGGCAGAAAAGGACCTGAGGGTCCTGGTGAATACCAAGTTGAACATGAGTTAGCAATGTGCCCTTGCAGCAAAGGCGGCTAATGGTGTCCTCGGCTGCATTAGGAAGAGTGTTGCCAGCAGGTCAAGAGAGGTGATCCTTTCCCTCTGTTCAGCACTGGTGAAACCCTGTCTGGAGTTCTGTGTCCAGTTCTGGTCTCCCCAGTACAAGAGAGATATGGATATACTGGAGAGAGCCCAATGAAGGGTCATGAAGATGACGAAGAGACTGGAGCATCTCTCCTATGAGGAAGGGCTGAGAGAGCTGGGACTATTCAGGCTGGAGAAAAGAAGGCTCAAAGGGGATCTTACGTAAATAAATAATATCGATACCTGAAGGGAGGGTACAAAGAGGGTGGAGCCAGGTTCTTTTCAGTGGTGCCCGGTGACAAGACCAGAGCACAAAGTGAAACACGGGAGATTCCCTCTGAACATCAGGGAACACTTTTTCACTGTGAGGATGGCTGGAAGGTGGTGGAGTCTCCATCCTTGGAGATATTCAAAAGCTGTCTGGACATGGACCTGGGCAACTGGCTGTTAGTGGCCCTGGTTGAGCAGGGGGCTGGACCAGATGACCTCCAGAGGTCCCTTCTACCCTCAGTCATTCTGTGATTCTGTGGTATCTTCATGTTTTTGACCAAAAGCTAAAAAAAGCCCTACTGCAGTGGCCTTTCAGAGAGATCTCCACCCACAGTGAAGAACATGAGAATTTCTGGTGCTTTTTAAGGTAAGAATTAAACAGAATAGTCACATGTATGTGTACATATCTGAGTCCATTTATGTGTATGCATATATGAAATCTCTGCGCCCTCATTCAAGAGAAGAAATGAGAGTTTGTTGTAGATCCTCTTAGATGAAGGATCTCTTAATTGTTGCTAACAGAATATGGAGAACTTGTTCCTTACTGGTATTTTGGGGGCTTGATTATCATGTAGCTAACGTTTTCTAATGCTCATGGCTGCAAGATTTTATGGGAAACAGATAGGCTAAGGCATAGCACACTCTGATGCATTTTGCTAAAGGATCTATTCTTCATCAGTTCCTACTTTTTTAGTAATTTCCATTTGAAGACTTCTTGTCTTTGGTGTGTGCTGTTTTACACATGGTGGTTATCCTGAGGAAGCTTTCGCAAAACAGTTCTGCTCCATCTAATTGCTTGGCAGATCATTCTGCAAATGAATCTCCTTGACTGAAAGTACCATCTCACAGCTGTTTAGCCAAAGTGAATTGAGTTCATTTAAGGCCATACGACAGAGTTGACAGTAATTGGCATCATTGTTTAGTGGAGTCAGCAGGGAGTCAGCGAAGGAATGGATACGGACTCTGAGTTGCTCTCAGCTCATCAGAATAGGTTCAGGCAAGTGGTGAAACAGACGTAGATGTCTGCACTGCCTGCCTTGCATCTGTTTGGGAAATAGAGGCCTTAATTCTCCCAAGACATGTATCCCCAAGCTGACCTGCAGTTCATTATTAGTATTTATTACAGTTGTCTGCTCTTAGCAAATCCCTTCTTCTCTCCTTCCCCCATGTGCTAGGTGCCTACTGTACAGAGAAGTGTATTCCCTGCCTTAAACATGTACACACTTGTGGCAAGCAGTCACAAAAATTTACAAGCTCTGAGTAGGGGCTGGAACCAGAAGACCAGAGACTTGGAGACATATTTCCATGTGTCACGCCATGCTTCACAATCTTACTGAGACCTTTTTCATCCCAGGAAAATCACATCTGAGTACCCAAGTGTCAGGTGATAGCCAAATTGTCCTGTGTGATTATGGCAGAACAACAGTGAGAATCTGTAGCAGAGGTGGGATAATGCCATTGTTTTTATATCTTGCCTCTACTCTACAGTGAGTAATTTTCCACTATAGAGCCCTACAGTTTGGTGCCGTCCTTAAGAGTTCAGTAGAAAATTTACTCAGTACGGGCAGCAAGAAAATGAGGAGCTTTTAGTATTGCTGAGGCTTTGAGCCATAGCTTAAGCAGCAGTATACTCCCATAGCTGTGAACAAATTTGGAGCCTCCCCGGTAATCAGAAGATCAATGGTTATGGTTTTCCTAAGTGTAAACTATTTTGTGATTGTTTAAATTCCTAAGTTGTCATAAAGGGAAATAAAGGTTGCCTTAAGTGCTAGAGTACATAAGTATGCACAACTGAAAACTGCAAATACAAGCATCCTGGTACCTGGATTTTTAAAGTGTACCCAATATAGCAACAATAAATATGTTTAAAAAAATGGATTTAGTTGATTTTTTTCTCTTAGAGATATGCCTTGGAGACGTGATAACGTCCAGGGCACAAACAATGATAAAATCCGTCAGTATGTGGAATAAAGTCTGTTTACAAGTCTGTGTCAGTACACTGGTTTACTTAGCATCTGCAGTTGCATATTCAGCTTCACAGTACTTACTGTGAGCAAAACAGTTATTAACATCTTCATATATATCCTTGAAAACTTACATGTAGCTATATGATTGCTTCATTTTAAGCTGTTGCTTATAGCATTTCAAGTAGGGGGACTTGTAACATTTTAAATATGCATACATATAGCTAGGCAATGCTAATTTAAGCTGTTGCTTTGTATAAGATTAGTTGAAGTTTAGTAACAAGCAGGAGGGGTTCAAACACATGAATCTTTACTAGTTCCTATATAGTCATTGCTTTGCATTTTAATTCTTACAAGACCTTTTGCAGAGGGATTTCTTTCCTAGCCAAGAATATTCTTGTGTGCTTAAGTGGAAACATGAGAGGATTTGTACCAGTACCAGATTGTTCTCTAAATATAGTCACTTCCAGTGCTTATTTTAAACTAAGTGTCAAACTGGAGAGTTATTAGGGCAGTAACTGTAGTTTGTTTGAAAAAGAAGAGAGAACTTTGCACAGTGAAGTTGTCATATATGGAAATAAGATGAGTGGTATGTGTACTTTTGACCACCACATGTAGGTAAAAAGGAAAGAGCTGTAATCCGTGTTTGTTTTCATATGAAAAAGCACTCACGAATTTGGAGTAGACTTCACAGCTGGTGGGTGTTGAAGCCAAAAATAGAGTTTCATGATCGATTACCCCTTATTAGCAGAGGACTCCAATAATCTTTTCCTGTGGTGGGTCAGCTACATCTTTTTCTGTTAGTTAGCCTATCCAGAGATGCTTAGCTTTTGTGCTGTTTCTTTTTGGTAGACCATTTTGTGTTTTATGTTAGTGATGCATCTAGAAGGGAATTTCACTGCTACGCCTTTAGTCAACCTGCAAGTTAGTCCACTATTCTTAAGAGAAATAACCTAGCCACTTAATGCAAGAGTGCACGTGGCACGCACTTGTCAGCTTAGGTATCTCTGTTTGCTACTGAAGAGACAGAAAGTGAGAATGAAAGGAAGAGCTCCAGCTGAAGCCCAGAACAGTAGAAGTTTCAATATAAGTCCATGGTTTGAAAATACTCAAATGATTATGTGAAAAGAGAAAAAAAAAACCTTAACCTTTGAAATTTGCTGGTAAATGGAATTGTTGCCTGCTGGCCATCTGCACTAGCTGAACCTCCCTCTTGAGGCCTTTTTTAATTTGGTGACTGTACCGTCCTAGTTTGTATAGCATGTGTATGATCCATATTGTACTGCAGGAAACTCCCTGAGAGGGAAGGGTGGCAGATTAAGGGTCCTCATAATAATGCATTGCTCTAGCCTGATGGAAGAAGGCAGCCTGTGAGATCTTTTGGAGAGAGATGTTTTTGCAGGCTGTACCTGCACACTGGCTCTGTACGTTTTACTGGTGACTCTACTGACACGTTGCTGAGGAGGCTGCATGATGTGCACAGGAAATCTGCTGCAGGGTTTCCATCAATGCTCTTGTGGTCACTGTTATCCACTGAGCTGCCTGAAACCTACAAGAAATACAGCCCTGCAGGGGCATGGATGGGCGTCTAGAGTGACAGAGATTGTCTGAAGTCATGAAGGCATTAGATAGTTAGACCACAGTAAATCTGTTGAGAGAGGGATGCTGAAGGAGTCCAGGTCAAATAGGAATTGATATGCACCATGGAATTTTTATACTTAACCTGGAGTCTTGCTTTTCAACCTCTTTAGCTCTTCCACCATTTTATGGAGGTGAATTGCCAGAAAACAAACCTTAATATTTTCCCAGAAAGCTGAGACAATTATAAAAATTATGAAATACCAAGCCCTCTAGCCCAACTCCTTCTGCTGCCCATCATCTGTAGCTGATAATAACAGCAACGTGTCTGCAAGCACCCATAACCAAAGAGCAATAAGCTGTGAGGGAGGATGGACCTGCTCTGTGACAATTTCACTGAGCATCAGAAATGAGCATGAGATGGGTTATTCAGCTCCAGACTGTTACTCTGGAGGTGAGTAGATGAGCTTATTCCCTGGTCAGATTCAAATCAAACTGATTACATAGGTATTACTCCAAATAATTGACTTTGCTATTATCTTCAGTGATTACATATTTTTAGTTTTCAACTAACAATTAAATTAATTAATTTTGAAATACCAACTGTAATGAAGTACTCTATACTAATTGCTTTATTCTCCTATCCCAACAACTTATTCCACAATTGCATTCATATTTAATATCATAGAATCATAGAATGGTTTGGGTTGGAAGGGACCTTCAAATATCATCTAGTTGAACCCTCCTGCCATGGGCAGGGATATCTTTCACTAGATTAGGTTGCTCAAAGCCCCATCCCATCTGACTTTGAACACTTCCAGGGATGGAGCATCCACAGCTTCTCTGGGCAACCTGTTCCAGTGCCTCACCACCACCATCGTAAAAGGTTTCTTCCTTATGTCCAACCTAAATCTACCCTCTTTCTGTTTAAAACCATTGTCCCTTGTCCTGTCACTACAGGCCCTGGTAAAAAGTCTCCATCTCTCTTAGAAGCCCCCTTTAAGTACTGAAAGGCTGCAGTAAGGTCTCCCTGGAGCCTTCTCTTCTCCAGGCTGAACAACCCCAATTCTGTCAGCCTTTCTTCGTAGGAGAGGTGTTCCAGCAGTCTGATCACTTTTTTGGCCCTCCTCTGGACCCACTGCAACAGGTCCATGGCTTTCATGTGCTGGTGACCCCAGAGCTCGATGCAGTACTCAGGTGGGGTCTTGATGAGAGTGGAGTAGAGGGGGAGAATCACCTCCCTCAACCCGCTGGCCATGCTTCTTTTTATACAGCCCAGGATACACCTGGCTTTCTGAGCTGCAAGCGCACATTGTGGGCTCATGTCCAATTTTTCATCCACCGGTACCCCCAAGTCTTTCTCCACAGGGCTGCTCTCAATCCATTCATCCTGCAGTCTGTATTGACATTGGGGATTGCCCTGACCCAGGTGCAGGACCTTGCACTTGGCCTTGTTGAACTTCATGAGGTTCGCACAGGCCCACTCCTCAAGCCTGTCAAGGTTCCTCTGGATGCCATGGCTTCCTTCAAGTGAATCAGCGGCACCACTCAGCTTGGTGTCATCTGCAGACTTGCTGAGGGTGCACTCAATCCCACTGTCTATGTCACTGATGAAGATACTAAACAGTATTGATCCCAGTATGGACTGTTGAGGAACACCACTCGTTACTGGTTTCCATTTGGACATTGAGCCGTTGACTATAACTCTTTGGATGTGGCCATCCAGACAATTCCTTATCCATTAAGTAGTCCATCCATCAAATCCATCTCTCTCTGTATCAAAGATTGTTCTCAGTATCTGATAATTTTCTGAGGTTAAAAAATGGCTTCTAGTTTTGAATATCATAATTAAAATTTGACTCATCTTGACCAGGCTCTGAATTTAATTAGACCTCATTTTTATGTTCAGCTATGCTACCATAGCTGGCAAAGAAATATACTACAACAGGTTTCTTGGATGAGTACAGTTTGGTTGCAATGGAATTTGCTTTCTGTTTGTTTACACATTTCATTATTAGGGTTATGTATGTTTGCATGATCTGTTGCCCAGGTTTCCATATGTTGTAATTCTATGGCAACACTTGTACTAATGCACAAGATGACCATACACAAACTAAAAGCAAAGTTTCAGATCTCCTGGAGCAGAAATTATACTTCTCCTTTTCAATTAATGTTTATTAAAAAGCCACTCTGAGGCTGAATTCTAGGACCTAAAGCTGAGCTGTTGTGGAAGGACATTCAAAAAGGTGAGGTGTGATTTTATTTGAAAATTCAAGCCATGGTGCTACAATAGGAATCTCCCTCATCATTGCTTCTGCAGAAGAAATAAATTATAATGTTAACCGGACAGTGTCAAAGTGTGCCCAGTTTGGTTTGTCTGACATTTATTTTCATATAACCAGGAACTCCCACAAGAAGGGTAAGCATCTTTAAAAAGTGGCCCACCGTTGCTTTTCAATAAGAAAGACTTACTAAACTATTTTATTGTCCCATCAAATGTGTATGTACCCTTTCTCCCTGAAAAGAAAGGATATAAATTTCAGAGGGAAAATGTGTTCAGAAGGAAATTTTGATGTTAGGGATTTTGGATGTCCTGGAGATTCAGCAGACGAGGAAAGAAGGTAACGAGCCTGACAGCAGACACTGCATTTATGCAGTGTGCAGGTGACACCAGCAATAGCAAACCTGTGCACTGTGTTCTGTAGGCGAGTGTCTTCATCAGTTTTAACCACGAAAATTAGTCAGTAGAGAATGCTCATGTCTGCCTCAGATTCTGCACAGGAGGACTCCCTTCCTGTCCAAAGGAGGTTGCCAACTGCTTCTCGTGACACATTTCCTCCATGCCAAAGATCAAACATTAAATGCCAAGAGATCTACACAAAGGTGCAGCGGGTTTAGGTAGCTGCCAGCCTTCTGCCTGTCACTGACCTGCCTATCTGAAGGCCTCTTTCGCATATAGTTACTTCTCATTGTCTGGCAGGCAGTCACAGCTTTTGCTTAATCTAACAGATAATTTAGCTTGTGCTTATAGTTTCTATCCAGTGGTCCATTGGCAATCCCTCAGGCCGTGATTAAACAAACTTTTCAGTTGATATAATTTTCTTTCCACTCTCATACCTGATGAAGAATCTAAGCCCTCAAATACTACTGAATTACTTATGGAGGGAGATACAAAGAAGTAAGTACAGGTTTATTCTCTCATGAAATAGCTGAGCAGAGGTTGAGGTCCCCAGTTAGATCTGCTTTCAGTAAGGCTCTCTGGGTTTAATTTTCTCCTGACTGGGCTTCAAGTGGCACAGAAATGTAGAGGAGGAAAGCAGGTTTAAAATTCGTTGTATGCTTCCCCTGCTGGAATCAGTCTATATTCTCCTGAAATAGCTTGGTTCACAGGTCTGAGAACAGCTGGGAAGCAGAGCCATTTTCCTCCCTAGAGGGTTGCAGGGACAACCACGGGCATTTCTTGAGGCCAGTTTCCTGACTGTTAATACTCCTATACTTTGCCTCAAGAGTCAGAAGCATAACAAAGAAACAATTCCTTTATTTGCAAAATGTAAAAGATATTGCAGACTTTGATTTCTTTTTTAAAGCAGATCTTTAAAAAGCCATCATGGAAAAAAAATCCTGCAGAAAATAAAATAAAATAGAACACTTTTAAACGCAAGGAAATAACCATGTATGTGAATATCCCTGCTTGGTTGCTTTCTTTTGTGTTGCATGCTGTATCCCTTGCTCTCTAAAGCATTGTGTGCTTTTTTATTTCTTAAAAATTTACAGAAAATTTAGTTACCTATTTGCATGATGTATTTTATTGTTTTCCCCCTTCATTAACATTTTTTTTTTTAAGTGAAAAAATAAAATCTATATAGCAAAGTTCTGGTTTGAAGTGATCTTGTGAAATTACATTTTCCTAAATTCTGAATGTGAAGAATTTTGGCCTTAGATGGTTGTCGTATACTAAGTCAGCTTGGATCAGCTTCTTGGTAGTGTTAGAGACCAGACTTTTGAAGACTGGTGTGTGAGACCTTGTGTTTTCCTCCCTCAGAGCACCGCAGTTATAGGAATACTGGCTCAGTAGTTCGGGTTATTTCAGTATCATGCATTGAAAAGTTGTCTTTTTTCCTTCCAAGTTCCCAACGGCCATAAATATTTCCCGTGTTTTCCAAGATAAAACTTGGCAAGCAGCTACTCTTGTGGCCTAGTTTACTGTCAGCTTTTGAGGTGTGGAGGAGGAGCAGCAGCTCTGGGAGTTTCATGCTCTCTGTGCTGTGGAAATGGGTCTTTCTCCTGCTCCACAGTAAAGGGTGAGGCTGGAGACCATGTCAGAAAGTTGCAGTGATAGCGCATTTCATGGCAAATGTCTCTTGCATGTGAGTTGCGGAGCAGCTGTCCATGCTATTTGAGTTTATAGCTTAGAGCAGAGGCTGGAAAAGACAATCCTACACTTTCACTTTTAAGAGATGGGGGGCATATGTGTGAAATTTGAACCCAAAATAAAGGTTGTGGAGCTAGTCTAGTCACATGTTAACATTTAACAAGGAGTTAATTGCCTCTGTAATCCCAGAGATGTCCATTGATACCTCTTGGGCGAGTACAACTGCAAACTTCTTCAGTAAACAACGAGCTTTCTCTGCAGGCAGCACAAGTTTCTGACTCTGCAGGCTAAGAGGCGAAACTGGTGGGATCAGCTGCTGGGATAATTTGAGCCACCAGAAACAAAGGGGTGAGTCACTGCCAGTGACCAGCCAGGCACGCCAGGGCTCCAGCCGGCGCTGTCAAGTGCGGAGAGCAGCGTATGGCAGCGCTCGCATGCGCCCGGCGCGAGCTCCTGGCTCCGATTTCCTCCCAAAGGCTGCGTGTTTGCAGAAAACACTTTTTCCAGCAGAGAATTCACTGTTCCTGGGGAAACTGTAAACATACAGAAAATGTGTTGGGACCACTGCGGAACGTGTTCGTTGACGCTGTATGAACTGCGGTAACACCTTCAAGCATTCCAGCATTTGCCTTGTCTCAAATAATTTCTGAGCTATACTTTATGGTAAATACAACACTAAAAGGCTTTCTCAGAAAAACTGGACTAAGGACTGTTTTTAGAAAGACCACACAAAGCTTGGCAGATAGACTGAAGTTATTTCTGCAGGGTTTATTTTCTGCATAGTTTGTTTGTATTTAGAATAAGTATGAGGCACATGCTGCTCAGTTGGGCTCATCTGTTGATACAGTTGATACCACAACCAGCTCAGGCAGTCCTCCACGCTGAAAAATGGCAGCAGGGACTGAGAGGGCACGGGGTGGGGGGGAGCATCTCAATGTTCTACACTTAATTCTTCCCTGAGTGTCCATCTGGGACTGCTGTTGGGATCTCCATCTGGGAGCATGTGGGGTCAGATCTGCTGTGTCTTTTGGGGTCCTTTAATTACATTCTGAGCAATAAATCGGGGTGCACATTTGCAAGGGAACCACTCCCTGTGGGTAGTGTTAAGTGCCTGGTGAGATTTGGCAGCCCAAGTGTGCTAAGGTAAGTTAATCTAAATGGTGTTTTATGGATTTACCTAACCTTCATGAACATCTGTGTGATCACCCTAAAATATTTAGGATGTAAAATAAGTAGAATGAAGCCTAATAGCTTTAATAATCCATTGGGGGGGGGAACCAAACCACAATTAAAAAAAAATCTAAGGAGGGCCCATAAACTCTAATACTTTGGAAAGTTTTGGCAAGCTTTTACTTACTTTGGCTGTGCAATGCAAGTCAGTGAGGATATCCTGAAGGAAACAGTGTCATGAACTGGCAGGGTCAGATTGATAGATTTTTTCCAATGACCAGTTTATATCTCAAGTGCTATTTCTGTCGTGATAAATGTGTCTTATAGCTCAACCAGGGTATGCTAAATGCCTTTTCAAGCAAATCCCTGAGGATAATACTGGATATTCACTGGAATGACGTTGCAGTAAGTGCTAAAATTCACCAAAAGTTTCAGTAGTTTTTCACTTCCAAAGTTATCTAGAAAAAAAATGGAAATATTTGGGGCCAGTGTTAAGAATGAAGTCCGAGCATCTGCAATGACAAGTGTCCCTGGGCAGCTGTGGAGCGTGTGAAGGGGCTGCCTGAAGGAATTTGTTTGTTGACCATTGCCTAGCGAAGGGAAGCAGATTGGCCACCACGACGTGACAGACGTGTGAAGAGTGGACAGGGCCAGACAGATGGCAGAGGCCTGTGCATATTCTGGGTGACATCCGACAACCTGAGATGAATTCAGATGTAAAAGGTGGTTCACTGACTTGGACTCAGTCCCAAAGAAGAATTTGGTTGTTTTAATTAAAACACAAAGCCCAGGGAAGCTAAAATGTATCAAAACTCTGTTTATTACTGTCAGCAGTTAGATACCTTGTAGAAAGCAAAATACTGGTTCCTAAATCTCCTAAATGCCTAAACATTCATAACATTCATTGGCATCCATTTCTTCCTGTTCCCTTAGACTGGAGTTTGCACAAGGAGGTGTCTTTACTTTCGATGCCAAGTGATCCTTACAAGCATAATTCTGGGTAGTCCAAATGTCTTGCTCAGAGCTGAAGCTCCGCAACTGAATCTCCTTCCAGTGGTACTAGAGACTGCAACTACTGAGGCAGAGGGGAGGGAGCCATAGGGTGTTAGCCCCTTCGCACAGAGGCCCACAGCATCCTGTAAAATACTTTGGGATCTTCTGAATTTTAAGACCAGCAGTAAATTTATCAATGTGCAATTTTCTATAATCCCTGTAAAAATTGGAAAGTCATTCTGGGGTTAATAAGTCCATGCAAGTTTCTGGAAAAAAAAAACCAGAGCAAGCTTTCATCCCTGCCTTTTGATTTGTAGCATTTCATATTTTTAAAATTATCCACTCAACAAAAAGGGATAGAGAGTAATAATTGAAGAAGAAAAAACAAAGCTCAAAGTAGCCTTGACAGGTTGAATTCCAGGCTTCCTGGGCTGTGAAATTAACCTGTTGTTTAATTTAGCCAATTTTAAGAGTTTCTGTTTTAAGGGTACTCAGCCAGAAGTCATCATTCATGTTTGTCGAAAGGACCTCCCTTGCAGGAGTAGGGTTATGACCAGACCCCCTGTGCTCAGCTTCTGATGGATGTACTCTACCATGGAGCGTGGATATGTATCATTTGAAGTGTACGTTCTGCTTGAAGGGAAGAGGCAGGAATCTGGATGCATTATACTTGAATGAAAAATCCTTTGGCAAACGTCTGTGGGCATAGCGGATTCGATACCTAATGAATGTGATGGTACAACAGGTAATACTTAAAGCTCAAATGGCAAATGTAGATTTCAGGATTAAATGTACAACTACTTTCCATTCCCCTAAAATGTGCGTGAGATGTTTTACAGTTGACAGTTATCTAACCTGGGGCTATTTTGGTTAACCCTTGAAAAATCTCATGCTCCAGTTTTGTGGATTTTGGCTCAGTCTGTCTGTACGCACTCACAGACATCGCTACCAGCCGCCTGCCAGGCAGGAACGATGTACACGACTGCAAGCCTAGAAGCATCCCTGGTAAATTGAAGCGGCCAGTGGTGATCTTTGAAGCGGCTAACTGCTGGATGCAGTTTTGCAGAGCTCCAGGAAATATTAGCCAGGGTCCTGGTGGCTGTGATGTTCAACATCAATGGATGTGTTCCTTGGCTGCAGGTTTTGTGGTTGCAGATGCTGAATCTTCACCATTGCGTGTTCCTGGTCCAGGATGAAGCTTGCTGGGGCAGAAGATGAGTCACTGCGGCTGCTTTCTTGCTTAGAGTGGATTACTCAAAAGTGGCCATTGAGTAAACACAGCAGCAGCTACAGGGCTGCCACAGCAGCAGCCGGTGATGAACAAGTTACGAGACAGCAACCTCCAGCAGCTTTTGGAAACAGATGGTGTGGCTGGGCTGATTCCCTCAGGTGACCTTCTCCCAGGTTACTGCTAGCACCCATCAGGGTCTGATGAGCTCACCTGTGAGCCCTTTCTGTAGGCAGCTATTTCAGGACATGGATATAAATATGTACCTTGTCTGTTAGCAGTTCTGTTTGTATTTTGTGACATGAGATTACTGATCAGCCCACCATGAGCGTGCCAGTCGTCCTAACGATCCTGGTATAAAAAAAGAGTAGAAAACCACCTAGCGTATGGAAAGCAGGAAACTGAACTCAGAGGAGTGCAACTTCTGAAGCCAGTGAAACCAAATAGATATTTTGAATATTTTGAAACCGAATAATATTTCAGTCTATCTAGGACCTAGGGCCCAGGTGAGTATTAGAGTAAATGTAATTTATCTAGGCCAAGCCTATTTATAACTTTCCTTGGAGGGACAAGGCTTGTGGGCAAATGTTACATTTTATTAGTTGATCTGATGTAGCTGGGAGAGACAGACAAGCATTTAGGCAGATGAGCTGTGTTTTGGGGTAATGCAGTAGGCCAAGTGATTTGGTAGACACAGAGAGAGCAGATTCATGCAGTAGAAAAGTTTTGCTTTTATAATCTTTTACTGAGTGCGTCCCTGTGGTTTGGCAGATGCACTCCAGAAGGCTAACCATTGAGGGTTTTTCTTTCCCCAAGGGCAGCGTTGCAGCCTGGCCCAGGACCCCCTGCATGCTGTGAGCCCGCTCCCTCATGCACCTAAGCCAAGTCATGCTGGGCAGGCTTTTGTTCCTCTCGTCCCGGCTCCAGGACTCGCTTGTCCTCTCCCTCCTGGGGCCGCTGCTTGCTGTGACCAGTCTTCCCACTTCCCTGGCTGAGTGCAGGTTTGCTTCAGAGTTTTGCTTAGGCTCAGGTGGCACAGGCTTTTAGTTTAACCCCTTTGGAGCATACCAAGGAAGTTTGTCAACCGAGAAGTCTTTGCTTTTGAAGCACAAAAGCATGATCTTCCAGATTTTTGGAAATCCTGACATGCGGCAACCAAATCTGGGTTGGCTGGGTTGGAGTATGTCTTGCTTCTCTCTCTGAAACTCTTACACCCCGTGGCTGTGCTCGTCAATCAGATCTGAGGAGAAGCATGGCCCCAGAAACCTCTCTTAAAACACAACGAGAAGGCTCCTGTCTCATGGTCCGGCTCACCACCTTCCTCATGTTGGTTCCCCTGTGAGGTGCAGGCTAACAAACAGTTTGGTCTGCGTTGCAAATCTGATGGATTTTTCTTCAAAAATGTGCCAAAGCTGTGCAGACTGCGGATGGATACATTTGCCTTGGGCAGGCTGAGACATGCTCGGCACACGATACAAAGCAGAGCTCATAATACGTTACAGGCATACTCTACCACATCACACCATGTGCATGTGCATAAATACATGTAAGGATCAATAAAGAAAGTAAATCGACAACATAATGCAAGGGAATACCACAGGAGTGAAATTTCATATTCTCTTGCTGAAGGAAGGCAGCCCCGTGATGCACTCTGCCAGGGCAAGCAGTTGTGCTGCAAGATCTATCACAGTGCTTTCCCCTGTGTGCTTGATGCTGGTGGAAACATGATTTAGCAAAGGGATAGAGCTAGTAATGAAAGAGATGAGCACTGTGAACAAATAGATGCCTGATGATTACTACTTTATCTGGTTTTTATCTTTAATATTCCCTGTGCACAGGGGACAATGGAAACTGATTTAGGATGCCAAAGAATAAAGAAAAGGCTTTTCTGAATTATTTTCAATTCAGAAATTCACAACAGAGAATCTTGTGTCTCCAAATCTTACCTACATCCTGCTCAAGTATACCAGCTAATAGAAATCACAGAGATGGCTTTTTGAAAGAGCGGTTGCAAGGAAAACCAGAGATACCAGAGAAGAACCTGGCAGCCTTTGTGTCAGCAGATAAAAAGTTGTCAAAATTATGTGATGAACAGTGTGAAAAGGAGAACCGAGTGGTCTGAACAACAGCTCACTGGGACTGGTGGGTTGGCTGGAACAAGCAGAAAGAAAACTTGAATAGTGTATAAAAATCTCTGAGGTCATTGTGAAAGAAAACAAACCCACATGCTTGTGTTTGGAACAAAGAGAAGGCCTGGTGTAATTGGTGCATGATGTAAGGATCTTGGGACTTCAAGAGGGAGAGCAAGGAGAGGACCTGGCTGTTGCCAAAAAGCTCTTACAAGTAAGTGTACCCAGCGCAGTGGCACAACTCCTATAAATCAGAAACAGAAAACGGCAGCACAAGCTGGACCTTTGGCAGACTTTCACAGGCACACTGACGGATCGAGGCGGGAGGGCATCGCCAGTGTGGTGGTCGCTACGACCAGATGCTGCAGTCACAGAATGTGTCAGGGCTAATTGTATTACTTTTATGTTTTTTGACAGGCTTGCTAACAGCTGTATTTCTGAACTTTCTAGGGGAGCAAAGGACAGGGCAGGAGGTGGGGCTGGTAGTTAATCCAAGCCAGCAGCTGGGAAAGGAGCCTTTGAAGATTCTTCCCCCCGGGGCTGGAAACATGAGCTTTCTGGCCCGGTCTGGTGGCCACGGTGAACAAAGGGTCAAATGATAAATCTCAGTCTCCAGAGGGAGACTCAGTTTGCAAAGTAAGGTGAGCTGGAGAGAAAGCTGCCGGGGAGCTCCTGTTGTCAGGGCTGTCCATCCAGCGGGAGGAAGGTGCGTGACTGCCTGGGCGAACTGCCTGTGTGTTCATCGCCGGAGGCTGCGCTTTCTACCAAATGCTTTTGTTTTCAATAAATACTACTCAGCTTTGTGAGAGTTGCCTGGAAACCCCATTGTTCCCCCTGAAGAAGCTGAGTAGCGCAGGGGCAGATGTAGCGGGGTCCTCAGGTGCTCTCCCTGCCCGGGTGGCGAGGACCAGGCAGCGGCCAGGCAGGACCACTGGCTTTTGCCGCAGGAAGGTGACAGCTTTAGGCTTGAGGTGCCCCTGTAGACACAAGAGGAGGAAAAGCCTTGACAGTAGCAGTGCATGTCCGTCACTGCAGACAACAAACACAGACCACCTCCTGCTTCTCCATCCCTCAGCTATTTTCACACAGCTGCTTTTAAGAAACCACGGAGGAGACAAGGCGGTTTAAAGACCAAAAAGTTTTTTCTGTGATGACAGTGCTAATTGGTCCCAGCATATACGATGCAGTTCTGGTGTGAATCTAATGGCTTACCAGAAATAAAGTAATCTGCAGCTTGATGGGAATGAAAATACCAGTTACGCCCTGCGGTCAAGTTGCTTTAGTCACGGCACCACCCTGGAGCCTCTACCTTGATTCACGTGGGCCAGGCTTTGCCGCTCAGCCCCGTGTGTGTCGTGTGTGCATCTGTCCATCGGGGGGGAGAAGCTGCTGCAACAAGTCTCCCAAGGGCCAAGGGGAAGTGGTTAAACACCGACTTTGCAGCATTCCCTGTCTGCCAGATCAGGCTGGGGAGGGGGTTGTGGGGCAGACCCCCAGGTGCCTGGGTGGTGGACAGACCCCCTCCTCGGGTCCAGCAGCGGTGGTGAGAGGCGATGCTTTCTCCAGCTGCCTGGGATGCACTGCTGCTACCTGGAGACCTTGGTCACACAAGAAGTCTTGGTGGCTCTTGATGCGTATCAGGTTTGGTGACGTTGCGGCCAAGGCTGCCCAGCTGGGAGCTGGCACTAGCACCCTGCCAGAGCTGTCCCACAGCATCCTGTACAGGGACCTGGGCTGAGGGCTCCGTGCCCTCTAGCCCGGTGCTGCCTAGCTTTTAAGGCTGCATGGACCAAAACTTGCTGCAAAGACCTCTGGCTCTGACAACAGCCCTCTGCTTGTAGGTCAAAAGATATTAAAGTATTCCAAACTGCATTTGTTTGACTTCTCATTAAAAATCGCCACTATAGTTGCAGTTTAAGCTGATTCTCTAATCCCAGCACAATATTGTAGGCCCAGCTGAAGTATTTGTGCAGGTTTTTTGTGTGGTTTTTTAGTTTGGGGATTTTTTTTACTTTTACTTTCTTCATGGAATTGTAAGGCAAAACCTTTCCCTCCAATTGAAAACTCACTTGCCCATGCAATTTTTTGCTTTCCCAAGACACTGCCTGAAAAAATTTGAAAAAAAAACCCACCTCACCCTCCAACTCTTCCTTTTCCTTCCAAGAAGCTGTACCAAAATGCATGGTGACTGTTCCTGGTTAGAGGAAGAATTTTCTTCAGAAAACCTCAACTTTTCATAGATAGGACAAATTTAACATTGATCCACAAAGTTCTGTTTTTCAAGACAAATTGTCAGCAAAAAATGTCCACTTTAGTTGAAAGATTTGCTTTCTACTGAAAAGAAGTTGAATGAAAAACAGAGTGTTGAGTCTGAAGCTTTCCAATCCAGTGCCACAAGCCTTCTCCTAGGTTCACCCAAAATCTCATATGAAGCAGTTGGTAGAATTTCTGTGTTCTTAACTCAAAGTCTGAACCTTCATCTAAACCTCATCTGTACCCAGGGATAGCCTCCATGTGCAAACTTCATTTGCAAAATGATGTCTCTCTGGCTGTATCGTTAATATTTTTAACTAACTTTTCCTGGAGATGTAGGAAGGCTTAATAGGTCCTAAAAAATGAAGTGCTTTGCTGCCTTTTTTTTTTGGTGGTAAAATATTTTAAAATAACCCTAAAGCCACGGCCCCAAATCCAGACACTGAGATTCCAGAGAAGGGATCAGTAGATCAATTTTTGTCCTAAGAGACCCTGGTAATATTCTTTTCTGTTTCTGTATGGGAAGTACAGAGAAAACCCAAACGTGACTGGCAACTTTAAGACATTTCTTGCAAATTTTCTGTATAAATGAGTGTCTAATCAAATGTGAATTCCCAAACTTTTTCTGTTTCATATTTCCTTAATACTGTTTCTCTTGGAGCTCACTGCTTCTATGCATTGTTTCTTGTAAAGCTGCACTGTTGCTGAACTAAGCAAACAGCTGTGTCAGATATAAACCCCACAAAGTCTAACATGTCTGTGGTTACCCTTCCAGATTTTTACAGAGGAAATATATCATTGAAAAGCTAACTGGTAATTTTAGTTATCCCAGTTGGTTTTTTTCATTTTGTCAATGGAATTTGGTTTAGTTTATTAGCCAGTGTCTGGCATTTTGTCTTGTTTGTGTTATTTACAGAGAAAGCAATCAGTGTAGTTTCTGCACTGTTTTTGGGATAAAGTAGTGTTGCTGGTTTCAACCCCCCTTCCCCTAAGCCATTGATATAATCACTGCTGACTGATGTATTGATGCCTATTTGTTAAGTAAATAAAAAAAAATTAAATACAGATTTGGAAAATTTGGGTGAATGACTCATAGAGTTAATGTATCACTAACTGTAATTGAGAGAGACTCTGTATGGAACTGCTTATTAGAGCAGCAAGATGAGAGACCTGCATACAGAAAGATTTTAAAGGTCTCATTTTGTGAGTCTTACTGCCGCAATGCATAGTTGCATTGAGGAGGGATAGGTTTGAAGCACTGGGTCATAATCCCCCCTGGGCTCAATACTTTTGCTTGGGCATGGAGGAATGTAAAATGAACGCATGCTTGGTCCTGTACAGTTTGATTCAGCTGTCAAGGACAAGATAGGGAAGTTACACAGTAGGTAGAAAGTCATTGTAGGAAAGTGGGTAAAAAGTGCATTATTCGCCAGCCTGAGTAGTGAGTGAGTGGTGAGGGAAATACATCTGGGAGTCCCTTTTCTCCCATCTCTTCTCCTGGCTGTAGGTGTTTGCGTTCACCAGGGAACTGCTAGCTGTTAGCAATCAAAGGTAGGTAGTGGTCCCTGGCTTTTGTCATCTGTGGAGAAGCCTGTATGGTGTCTTCACCATAATGGCAAAAACCCATGCCATTCTCTAAAAATGGAAAGAAAGTGCAGCTTTCCGGTATTTGCACAGCCCTTTATACTGCTTAGGGATGCATCTACCCCCTGAGCAAGTAATTCCCAGAAATTGTATGCTCGTGTTTCTGTGTCATCAGGCTTTTCCTAGCATTTTGTGACTACCTCTTTTGCTTTCCTGTGATTTTGAAGAGTAGCCCTCTCTTGAAAATTGCTGAATGACTGCTATAAATTAAGCACTATGGGCATTTGGAGGAGGAGGATTTTGAGGAAAAAGCTCGTGTGGCATGCTGCAAAGTGAAGCTGCATGTTACATTTTTAATGAGAGATTTCAGGCTACAGCACTGTGCATTCATCAAATTCTCTATACACTGCTAAATATCCTTCTGTTACTCCCACAAAGAAGTGTGGAAAGTTGTCTGCTTCTTTACTCCAAGGAACCCTCTCTTCGCATTGATTTGCTCTCACAATTGCTCTGTGTCAGTCCTTGAGGTCTGGATTGTGAGACCTTCCTTTCTGCAGCAATGGCACATGTCGTTGCTGTTAGTGAAGTACAGTATAGTATAAAAGCCATTTAGTCAATGCCAGCATTCATTTGGAAGAAGTTTAACATTAGCATTTTCTGAGCTTGATACTGCAAAGTGCCAGGCTCCCTGATCCTGATTAGCAAGGCATTTAAACTTACACATAAAGCTATCAGTGCTCCCATTGATTTCCGTGGAGCCAGTCACACATTTAAACTTGCTAAAATGATTAGCAGCCTGGGGGTGAGAGCACTCCGTTCTAAGTTCTGGGGACTTAATGAATAGGTCAAATTAATCTTTTAAAAAAGCGCAACTGGAAAAAAAAACCAAACTGATTAAAAAGAGAGTTCATGATCTTTGTTCTCATATCAGTGGGGAATCAGACCAAGTGAGAGCAAGTGTACAGCAAACAGAGAACGCAGAATCAAGTTTACAGTAACATAATCATCCTGACTGAAAACTCTTAAGACGTTTTCTTTCTCTTTTAAATCACTATTTTTGTAGAAGAACCTTAGTCTACTTATAATTAAGTCTTAAATCCAGACAGCCATTTAAGCCTCATAGCTGGTAGTTTGAGGTCTTCATGTGAATGTGTTTTCCTATGTCGACACTAATTTATTTCTGGAAAAAAAAAGATGAATATTACAAGAAGGCTCTGTTTCCTATGGGGTTTCTCATAAAGTGCAGACAAAAATAGGACTGAAATCTAAACTGAAATTGACAGGCATGGATTCTGAATTGTAGGTTTCTTTCTAAGCAAAATGATCCAAATCCAGACTAGCCTAAAAACAGAGATTCCTCGTCTAAACTGGATATTGCCACTTTTATCAATTAAAGACAAATGTGTGAGAAGCATTTGACTTCCAGTAGAGCCTTGTGATTTCCCTCTATCCTCCATGCATGTGAAAAAACATGCATACCGTGGACTAGCACATGTCAGCAAATAAATACTGTGCATGCTAACTATTGTGAACTAACTGGGTATCTGTATGCAAGTGGATGTTTTATGCACTCACATTTTATGTAGTGGCAGATTAAATATTTGGCAGGCACATTAGGTGCCTATTTTTAAATATTTATTCCTGTGTTTATTTTTCTTTCATATGCTGCTGCAGTAACAAGTTACTCTTACTTAACCAGTGATTTTGTATATTCCTCCAAGAGACTAAAAGCAGACACAGTAGATAGAAAGAGAAATTACGGTAAGAGGCAAAAAAATTCCATTCCCTAAAAAGGGAAAGAAAATGTAGCTTTTCTGTATTTACACGGCCCCTTATACTGCTTAGGGCTGCATCTACCCCCAAAGTAAGTAGCAATCGTTTATCTTACATCTGTTAAACAAAAATGTACAGTACAAATGGGTTGCTGTGCACAGTGTCTGCAGGTGAGAGAGGGAGCAGATGCAGGGGGATGCTGTAACATGCACTGCCTAAGGAATCAGGTGTTGTCAGAGATGCTGCCCGCTCCTGGCATCTTCCCCAGGGTGTATGGGAGAGGACTTTGGGAACCTCATAGACCAGATCTGTACCTGCTCTTTGCCTTGCGGGGGGCAGTGACTGTCCATGTGGATGATGTTTTTCACATCACAGAGAATACTTTTGAAAAGGCAATAGAGGAGCTCCTAGGAAGCAACCCCAGAGTTGCTTGGTAGAGTTGGAGGGTTCAGGCAGGATTTGGGAGGGGAGGGTGTGCCTCAAAGGCAAGCAATATATTTAACATCAGTCCGACTGCTGATGTGTCCAAGTTAAGCACGTGCTTACATATGCGTGGAAACTGAGACAAGCTCTGTGGTCAAGTGAAATGAGATTAAAGAAGAAGAAATGCATGCTCTGGGGAGTCTAAAGACGATAGGTGTGATGTGCTGCTGGGTGAAGGGCTGACTCAACAGTCCCTGACAGCTCTTACGACTCTTGCTTGCAGCCTGGCTGAGAATTAGTATCAGGAATGGGATTTGTCTGATTTACATTGCCACTAGGTTACGAGGCTCATTTTCCAGATCATCTATGGGATGATGTTTCAGACATGGATGTCCTAACTTGTTTTGTTGGGTTTTTAAAAATTGTCTTTCTCTCTATGTTTCACTTGTTTCTGGCATTGCATTCCAGGTTTCTGTGACTCCTGCATCCTGTTTACTCTCCTGATCTTGGTTTTGATGTGTTAGTAAAGTCTCCAGGACCAGACTTCTGTTTCACTGTGATTTATTTACTGTTGCCTCCTTTTTCTATATGTTGCTTCTTTGGCTTTTTTTTTGGCCTCCTTGTGCATTTTTAGCTTGTCATCACAGCCTTTCTTTTGTTTTTATAGACAAGGTTATGTTTTAGGCCCTGCTCCTAAAATATCCATCCAGAGACTAATTTTGAAATAATCCCATTGAGACTGCTGATATGTTTAAATGTAGCTTTACATTTAGCACTTTTTTGAATCAGCAGATTTGTACATGTTAGTTTTACTAGTTAAAGAGTGTCTTTCTAGTTTTCTTCTTTGAAACCAGAAATGCTTTAAAAGTTTTTGGCTGCAATGTCTTGTTTATGTATTGTTTTAGAATCTAAATTATAAAAATGAAGTTAAAAAGTTTTAATCTGTAAACCAACTAAATATTCCTGCATTCCTAAATATACTTGCTCAACGAATGAGTGGCGGTCTCAGTCTTCTGACCTAGCCCTAGAACAACCGTTCCGATACCTATTTATAAATAAGTACTTTTGTCCAGGGATGCAAAAGCAAAGCCTCTGACATTTATTATTCTGATGTGTGTCTGTTCCCAGGACATTACATTTCTGTGGATACGTCTTACAAGGGTGAGAAAGCAGTGCTGTCCAGCCCTGAGCTGTACTCGGAGGAGTGGAGCTGTATCAGACTGATTTATCAGATAGCAACGACTTCAGAGACTTCCCCTGATCCTGCCAGGCTGAACCTGTACCTGAGGCAGGAAGGAGAGAGCTTTGATCGTTTGCTGTGGTCAGCCAAGGAGCCTTCAGATAGCTGGCTCATAGCTAGCTTAGATTTAATGAACAGCACAAAGAAGTACAAGGTAAGCCTGATTTTAGAAGACGCCACAGGCTTTCTGGTGCGTGTGTTGGGGTCCACGAACTGCTTTTTGAACTGCTCTGGGCCCTATTCTTGGCTTTCACCTCTAGGGCTGTGAGTCAGCCAACGCCTCTGTCCCTAAAATGAGCGAGCAGAGCTGGCTTGAGTCAGGCAGTCGGTGCTCTTCCCAGCGAACGCGTGGTGCGGCTCACGGGAGAGCTTGGCCAGCCGAGCCGTGCGGTGAGGATGCCTCGCCTCGTGGCAGCCCTGCGGAGCTGCTGGCGTCCCGCAGCAGATACGGGACCTCGCAGGTCTGTGGGGCTGCAGCTGCGCTCGCTCGTTCCTGTCCTTTTGCCCTTCTGGGAGGAGTCAGAAGCTGAGAGGAGAGTATTTCTACCCAAAACCCACCCCGGCGCGTCTCTCACAATAACGTCCTGTATAGCCACAGCTGAGGAATCTGGAGTCTCATACTCTTACATGAAGTGTGGGATTTTTTGGCCTTGTCTCATTGTTATTCAGTGTGCCTTCTGTCCTCAAGGAAGGGCATTGGCTCCGTCTTTTGTGCATTCTGCCAAGCTCTTCCAGCGAAAGCACCTCTCCTGACTGTAAGGATGATGAGCCCCTCACATATATTTTATTTGTTCTCCTGTTTATCCTGTTTAAATGTCCAGGGTGATAATGGAAATACTGAAACCCTAAAATTTACAGTTTGGTTTATATTGTGCAGATTGTACTGGAAGGTGAAATGGGACAAGATAAATCTGCCAGTATAGCAGTTTTTGAAATTAAAATAACTCCTGGATATTGTATTGGTAAGTACTGTCTCCTCAGCTCCCATAGTCTCTGCATAGAAAAAAATGCCTTGTTGGCAGTTTTAAAACTGAATTAAGGTCTGGGTTTAGAAAAAAGACAATGGCTTTTTCCTTATTGAAAAGTAGGCTGCCATATTCGATATGGGTATTTTTTAAGCTAAGGTTGCATACGCTAATATGTGTTTTTATTCACCTGTCTCTGTGATATGTATAGATATCTCACATACAATAATTCATTCTAAAGCTATTTATTGTTCAAGCAGGAACAAGTGTTACATTTTCAGAAAACTAGAGTGCTGCAAATATTAGACATAACAGCTGCGATATTATTTCTGCTGTCTGCCTGATCATGCTTCCTTACAGTGGCATCTTGCAGGCTGCAGAGTCAAGGCTCTGTTGATACTTACACTTACTGCTAATTCCTCATGACATTTGCCAAAAACCGCCAATGAAGTTCAGTGGCTAGGAGGCTGGGAGACCTTTGCATTTCTGGAGAGCTCTGGTGGAGTCCAACTGAATTGTCACAATTCTTTGGCTCTGTGAAGGAAGCAAAGCAATCTCATTACCGCTATGAAATACTAGTCCTGCTTTGCTTCTAGCCATCCCTGATTTACAAGTGGAAGTTCTGCTCTAACTATTTAATACTGTGAAGTGGTATATTTTAAATTTATTTTGTTTGGTTCTAAATTACAGCAGTCCTATATTGCCAAATAATGAAAAAATAGATCGGACCAAACCAGATGGAAATGAGAATTTTATCAAAAATTGATCAAAAATTGTGGCTAAGTTTCCTTCCATTTATTATAAGCTGTTAAGTGCTGTGTCCAGTTTTATAAATATAGATGTTATCTGCTCTGCCATACGTAAAACAAGGCCAGTGCTTAGCAGTAGCCTCTCTTCCAGTTTCTGTAATGAAAATGTGTGCACTGAGCTGCTGACGTCTGCAATTGCAGAATGTGACTTTGAAGAAAATCATCTTTGTGGCTTCGTGAACCGCTGGAACCCCAATGTCAACTGGTTTGTTGGTGGAGGGAACATTCGCAATTCTCAGTCTATCCTACCCAAAGACCACACACTTAACAGTGAACTGGGTAAGCAACAAATGTAAAACAGAAATATTGTGGAAAATTTGAGTCTGTGATCCACGTATGACTCTTATACTGCAAATTATTATGTGAGTTCTTTCTTTTCTCCTGGCACTGGACGTGGTAAGAATGACTTATATGAAAAAAGGGATTAGAAAAAGATGGGGGGAATTTGCAGAAGTTCACACAAAATTTCCTGTAAGCTTTATAATAAGGTTGTTATGCCCTTTGCTAAGCTTCAAAATTACTCAAAATAAGGATGAAATTTTGGGAAAAGAGGGGGAAAATTAATCTTTCTGTGGATTCTAAAAGTATGGGCCACAATAAGTTTTAAAATCTTGTACCGCTGCTCTGTACATCTGGCAGGGGTTTTCTTTGCAATGGCTATTGGGAAAGTTGAGTAGGGAAGCTAAGGGATTGAAACATGTTTGGAGAATCTTGGGTTAAATTGCACAGTTTAGGAGTTTTTTTCCTTTCAGTCAAATGTGGTGCTGTTAATACAGTCCATTGGAGGCAGAATGCTGTAAACACTTAAAGGATTATCAGCACTTGTCCTGTACGGAATGCTTGTCTTGGCCACCTTGTTGAGAGGAGAACATTTTACATAGTCAGAGAGAGGGCTGGGGGGTATCTTAGCCTTTGATGTAGTGTTGCGTGAAGTACCGCAGCAGGTGACAGTCGGGAGATCTGGCTGCTGCAGCACACCGTGTGTCTCAGACAACGTGACGCTTGTGACAGTGCAAGGAATCATCATGAAAAGCAGGGTTGATCCTCTTTCCTTAACTCATGCCGCTGTGCCTTTTTATTTATTTCACAATTGTGTGAGTTGAGTACAGAGTGTCAGTCCGGCCCTGCATCACCCCATGGCACCTAAATGCTGGTAAAATTTTGATGGAAGTTTAACTCACCACAACTTCAACAGCAGACAGTGGCTCTACCTATTAAATAAAGTACTGTATGTGATAGGAAACGCCGCCAACTGGGAGGGATCTGTTTTCTTGTAGCCACAGTGTTTCTTTTTCACACCAAACCCTCACTGCTGACCATCGACTGAGAAGCCAAAAGTCACAGAAGAGACTTCTTTTTGCAAGACTTGTGCTATGAAGGTACATCAGCCAGGGAGATCATAATTAAGCTATGAAATGTGGTAAAACTGCAGAGCAAAAATGAATCCCAGAACTTCTCAGGCAAGTACCAGTGAAGTGTCACCAGTGCCCTGGCAGTGGGCAGGCTGGAGGAGACCCACGGCCAAGCAAGCCCTTTCCCCTCCTTCCACTGGCGTGAAGCGAGAAGTGACATCTCCAGGTTTGAGAACACTACTAGCTAATTAACATACGGGTCTAGATACAAACCTAATGGCACATTTCGCAGTGTCCATGCTGAAGTACCTTGTCAGTTTGACACTTTATTCTCCTCTAAGTTTTCTACTGGTGAAGAACCATTTTTCTGTTCATCAGCTGATACTGTTTGATGCAGTGTAGAAGAAGAAAAACTACAGATGCACAGCATATCCGTGCACATGGATGTGTCCTGTTTAAATCGAGATAGCTCTCCCAAAATCAAAGTCTGAGAAGCTGTACCCTTTGAAAATTCTGCAGGTCGTATTGGCTGTTGTAGGGGGAGGGAGTCTGCTCATCTGTAATGCATTTTTCTGTTTATTAACATCTCCCAAAAGTCTTTTCTAAGGATTTTACAAAAAAGCAGTCTATTCAGTAAAAATGATAAAGCATTTAGAAACCAAATCCTAGATAGACCAAGCAGAATTATACAAGCAGTGAAATGTGCAGAATAAAGGTTATTTGCCAATTCATTTGATATATTAAATGAACTGCTGAGTAAAACATGTGAGGAAACACATGGCTTATAGTCCTGTTCACTTACTTGGGTTGCCTCAGTAAAAGCTGCACTTGGAAAAAGACTAAATACTATACTGAGCTGTTGGGAGGCAAGGAATTTAATCAGTTGTAACACATTTTTCCATTTATGAATGGGTCCCAAAATTCAGAGATTTTATTACTTTCTTTAATATAAAGGTCTCGAATAAAGACTTAAGAAGAGCTGAGACTGACTGTTTTGCCAGTGGTATCTTAGCCGAACAACTTTGGGTTGCACATAGGAGGAAAGGATTAAAAAATCTTTTAGAATTACTAAAATTTCCTAGGAATCAACCATTGTTGTCCAGGTGGTAGAGATACGTCAAGTCCTTGCCCATCTCCTGATACTTCTTGTAAGTGGTGTCCTTTAAAGAGTGTCCTTACACCAAGTTTCTTTTATACTTTTAGGTCACTACATGTATGTGGACTCTGTTTATGTCAAACATTTTCAGGAAGTGGCCCAGCTAATCTCACCAAAGACCACGACCCCAATGTCTGGGTGCTTATCTTTTTATTATCAACTTAAGCAGGAAAGTAGCATTGTTTTTACCGTTTACTTGAGAGACACAAGTGGCTTTTATGAAGAGATCTGGAAAACAGAGAGTGCACTGAGTGCAGACTGGGTGCTAGCAGAAGTTGACTTCAATGCGCCATACCCCATGGAGGTAAAGCAATCATTCCTGTACAGTCCAGCTACGACTTCCAGGTTGCATCAGACATCAGTGCCAACTCCGGCCAAGTTGGGAACATGGCAGTGGCCATCCAGTATCTGAAATATCATTATACAATCATAGAATCATAGAATCGTTAAGGTTGGAAAAGACCCTTAAGATCATTGAGTCCAACCGTTAACCTATCACTGCCAAGTCCATCACTATACCATGTCCTCGAGCACCATGTCTATCCGTCCTTTAAATATCTCCAGGGATGGAGACTCAACCACTTCCCTGGGCAGCCTGTTCCAATGCTTGACCACCCTTTCGGTGAAGAAGTTTTTATAAAGATTATAAAGATGCTGGCGATCTGTTCTTTCCTTTGACCACTGCATAAGGGTCAAGGATGAATCACTTTCCATACTGGTGCTTGATTTTCAGGAAAGATGAAGTCAGGTGATGAAGTGCTTAAACAGAATACCTTGGGACGCTGTAGGCTCCTAGTAATGTGAAGTCTTTCAGTTCCTACTAAATAATGTCAATGTTTTCTGAGTCCCATATTTCTGTGACTTGATGATCCATTTTTGAGGATGCTGACTGTCATAAAATAATGCATGCCTCCCACTGCAGAAGAAAAATTTTTAAAAATATTTGAGCTCTATTCTCTACTTTATACAGTCCTGCAATTCAGTCTTTCTGTGCTTTCACAAGATAGAGTCCAAACTTGGGTCCTAATAGTACTGTAGTCCTTACATGTGAAAGCCAGCTCTCTATGGTTACTATAACTAATTTCAAGAGTGTCAGAAAGAAATGGAATTTTTTATTCCCTAGTGTTTACTGAAAAAAAACCCAAACCTTAGAAGACTGGAATAAACATTTTTATATAAATACATATATGTATAAAAAAATATATAAACACACACATACACATACATATGTATAAAAATATGTATGTATGTGTATATATGTGGTGTACATTATATCTTTATATATATGTAAAATAGATATTCTTATATCTAATACATACATAAGTAGAAGATTGGAATAAACAGCGTATATATATTATATATACACATATATACTTACATGCTGTCGTGGTTTAACCCCAGCTAGCAACTAAGCACCATGCAGCCGCTTGCTCACTCCCCCATTGGTTGCATGGGGGAGAGAATCGGAAAGGCAAAAGGGGAAAACTCATGGGTTGAGATAAAAATAGTTTAATAACTAAAGTAAAATAAAAATAGAACAGTAGTAATAGTAATAATAACAATAATAATAACAAGTAGTAATAGTATAATAGTAATACAAAGCAAGCGATACACTGTACAATTGCTCACCACCCTGCCGACCGATGCCCAGCATGTCCGCCAAGCAGTGATCGTTGCCCCTCCCTCGGCCAACTCCCCCCGCTTATATACTGAGCATGACATCATGCGGTATGGAACAGCCCTTTGGCCAGTCTGGGTCAGCCCCCCTGGCTGTGCCCCCTCCCAGCTTCTTGTGCACCCGGCAGAGCATGGGAAGCTGAAAAGTGCTTGACCAGTGTGAGCGCCACTTAGCAACTCCTTAGCACTACTTAGCAAGAACCAAAACATCAGTGTATCATGGACATTGTTCTCACCCTAAACCCAAAACACAGCCCCATATCGGCTACCAAGCAGAAAATTAACTCTATCCCAGCTGAAACCAGGACACATGCATACAAATATATAATATGTATTTTATACATATATATGTAATTTTTTAATATATAGATATAGTCTCTCCCTATATATATATACTTCTAATACTAGGATTACAAATAAATCGGCTTTCATTCTACTTTCTTTAACTCCACATAAGTTATTTGTTAATTCACCATAAGCCTGCAGATTTTCAGAAATTCTTAGGGGTAAAGCTAATTTTCATCAGATGTTACATAGTCCTTTTATACTTTACAATGTTAGTGGCCAAGCCATCCATTTGAATTGTCAGACTTCAAATGGTATGGGAAAGGAAATCGGATCTGATAAAGTCTCATAATACTAAATGGTAAGTGAATTACTTATTCAATAAATATAAAGTAACACGCAAGGGGAAAAACAGTCCTAGCATTATAGATGGAAATTAATTAATGATCACTTAGAACTTGCCATTACTGTGAAAATATCCTCTCAGTTCTTAGTGCCATTCATAAAACCATCCGGAATGTTGGAAACTATCTATACTGGAATAAATAGCAAAACAGAGGATGTCGTACCATTGGATGAATGCACAGGGTACCCCTGTGTTCAGCAGGGTATGAAACTCCCACCATCTCAGTTAAAAAAGAATATCCTAGAACTACAAGAGGGAGATGCGGATAATCAAAAGTGTGGAGAAGTTACGTTAATGAAATAACAGTTTTCAGGCTGTAAAAAAAATGACTGAAGTAGAATATGGTAGAGGCTCATAAAAATCATGAATGATACAGAGAAGATTAACCGTTCCCTTTTTCTCATGATTTATGTTGCTGCTCCAAATTCTTAATTACCAGGTAACAGTTTTAAAGTAAACCAAAGGGAGGATTTTTTCCTACATCACATAACTGTGGAACTCAATTCCACAGCGTACTATGGATATCATTATTCTGATCAGTTCAAAAACTGGTTGGACTAATTAATGGGAAAGAAAGAATCCATCAGGAATGCAATGTGAGAGAAGAAGAACTGAAAACTTGTCATTGGCTTCAGTTCTTTCTGTAGGTGACCTCTGTTGGAAACAAGACACTGGGCTAGATGGGCCTTTATTCTGCTCCAGGAATTTTTATGTAATCCAGCACAGTCATTATTTGAGAGATCACTTTATAGAAGTAAGATCACACCTTGCATATAATTTCTTCAGTTGCTTCAAGAGGATCTTCCTCTTTGTTTCATCCGGCTAAAGGAAATCACTCAGGATTCTTTCATCGCTCTCCTATTTTGGCTCCAATCCCTAGGCAAGACATCACAGGCATTGCTTTCACTGAACAGGATCTCGCTCTGGAAGCATTTGTCCTTATATCCTTGTTTTGTCCCTGGGGTTGCCTTGTGATTCAGGCCTTTTCTCAAAGTTTTCCTGTAACTCAGAGCTTTGATACTTAAGATAAATTTTGAGATACTTCCTCAAGAGTTACGGACTGTTCTCCACTTATTTAAGGAAATTATGTCCCTTGAGAATGGCTAAGTACAAACATTGTTTGATTTTTGTGGTGAACAAAACACAATGATAGCTTTTCTGGTTCTTATCTTAACTAAATTTTTTAAAGGAAATCTTCCCTGCCAGTTGATGCCAAGGCATGGGTTTCAGTGTCTGAGGATGTTTAGAGAAAACAGTAAAACTTAATATTGTAACATCAGAGTAACTCACAGAGTTTGTTTTTAGCTCTTGATCCAGATAGATTCTACAGTAATAATTAGGCAGGTTTGGAGTTATAGTCAGTACAGACTGATGACCCTGAATAGTGGCTTTGTATGGTATCATGACAGTAACCTTACTGCATCTTTCAAACTGATGCTTCATAAAGCAGCAGAAGAGCTATGTTCCCCTTGATTTTTACTTGACCTTGAGTGGGCAAAGATGTGGTGCCAGGGTCAGGCTCTGATTTATATCCCTAATTAGTGATATAATTTAATTGGTCCCAACACCTGTCTGAGATGCCCTCAAGTCTGTCTGGGACATCCGATCAGAATTCTGTAATATGAAGATGTGTACCAAAATTATTGTTGTGTATATGGTAGATGAATAACAAACAATTATCATTTCCAGGTAATATTTGAAGTTGCTTTCAATAGTGCCAAAGGAGGTTATGTTGCCCTTGATGACATTTCTTTCTCTCCGGTTTACTGCAGCAATCAGACAGGTATGAGTTCTTATTGCTATTTACCTTCCTTGTTTTCCCCTTTTGCTTTGCTCCTCTGAACCATCTGTCAGTACTTGCAATATTTGATAGTGATGTGCAGATGCTACCTTCTCAACTGACCAGCGCCATTGGCTCCTCTCCCTCCTGGCGACAAAACAGGAGATAAACACTAATGCCGTTCATTTGATCCAGAAACCAGTCCTTAATGCTTCTTCTCCAAAGACCTTGCCTCAGGGATCTGCAACTAAAGCACTGGACTGAACGCTGTATTTGAATCACTCCAGCTTTTGAACAAATTACCACTTGCAGGCCTGTCACAGAACGAGACAGGGATTTCCCCAGGTGTGACCATATGAAGAAGAAAATGTCCTGGGCTTTTCGTTATTGCCTATGCAGGGAATATCTGCTTCTACGGCACATGCCCCGAGGTGTTCTTCACAGCCAAAACAGGAGCCTTGCCTTCCTGTCTTCACTCTTCTGGGAGGTATTATTTATCTCAGAGTGGCGTGTCTGTCACGATTTTATGAGGTTTTCACAGCAGCAGAAGTCAGCTGAATCCACCTGACCTCTGCTGTAGAGGCACTTGGGATGAAGGATTTTTGTCACTTGTGGATGCAGCCTCTTAAGTAGCTGTGTACTGGTTGCTTGGGTTTTACTGTAGCACTAAGCAATAGTCAAAAGTAGATTAGTGGTTTCCCACTAAGCTCATCCATTCTTTTGGTCACAAGTTTGAATTTTTGGGTAATGTTTTGAAGTGATCAAGGAAAAAGAGATTTTTTTTCCCTTTTTTATCTGCTTGGAGTCTCTGCTAGCTTTACCTGCACTGCTCAAGTATCAATAGGAGTTAGATTCCAGATATGTTATTAATCCATGATTCTTGGCTGAGTAGTTGTTTCATTAACTCTTCAATGCCTGTTTTTGCTTTGTTTTGCAACAAAAATCCTGAGTTACGTTTGCAGTATGCCATGGATTGGAGCTGTGTGCTCATCTGGGTTTTCCGTTTTAATTTTCAGGTGGCTTATATGTGTTGAGGCATGGGATAAATTTTATAGTATTTTCTGCCCCAACCCTGATTTAGTCATGCTCTCACAGCCCAAGTTCAGATCTACTCTGACTGGTAAATTTTACAGGTTCAGCTAGAACTTTGCCTACTAACTCTGATTTTGAAATTTTTGTGTTTTTTTTTTCTGTTTGAGAAATGAAAAGTTTTTCCCTTATTTTTCTGGAAGTTTTGGTCAACAAAGGTCTCAATGTTAGCCAAACAGAGGGAAAAGGTACCAGAGTATTAAACTTGCTCACCAAAGAATGAATCTTTAATGCTGCATGGACCTGGTAGTCCTCCAACTGTGTTTTCTTTAGCTAGGAAAGCAGTGGGGGGAGGCCAGAGCTGCCTCCTTTTTCTCTGTAGGCAGAGAAAGACATATGGACAGTGCTTAGATCTAGCTTATTTGAGGCTGAAGAGACCACAAGCATCACCGAAATTTTTCATCACCTGAAGCTGATCGCCTGTGTCCCTGCCCTTGCCAGGAAGCCCCTCTTAGCATCCACGCAGAAGGGTCGTGCATGCTGCCATAGAGTGATGCTCACAGGATCCTGACTCCTGATGTAGCCAAAAATTGCATGATGGCTTTGGGTTGTGCCTCTCCTTCCCCAGGCATCTGGTACAAGTGACTGATGAGGCTTTTAAAGAAGTAGAAGTGTTTTACTGGAAAGGAACTGTTCACCAGGGGGATTTTTTTGGACTAAAGCAAATCCTGACCCATGAATTCCACATTGCAGATCAAGAAGGAGCCATCAGCAGGGCTGGGGAGCTTAGCTTTTAATCAACTTTCCTATAAATGGTGCAGCTTTCTTTGCTGCAGTGCTAAAATGAGTGAGGCATAGCTTCAGAGGTCAGTAGCCGTGAGGTGGTTACATGAACCAAAAGCTCTTTGACTTACATACTTGCAGCATGCATATGCCCACATATTATACATGACTACAAAAGGTGTTTTAAAAAAGTGCTCTTTAAAAGAATATTAAATGTTGATGTTAGAAAATTATCCCCTTGGAAACTGAAATGAAAATATGACATCCATGCACACACACATGCGTACTTACACTCATTTTGTCCAAATATCTTTTGAATGAAGAAGGAGGATGAAAACAGATGGTCTGAATGTCTTTGTGCATTATGTCCTCCTCAAGGAGGAATCTTCTCTTAATAGCTGTAGCTTGTTTATATTTTATTTTAAGGGGCTGTGAAGGAGGTTTCTGCCTGGCTCCAGCAAAAATATAAGAAAATAACACCCACTTGCGATAGAAAATTGATAGTTTGATATCATTGTGACTTTGCATTATATACATATAACATCTTTGCACATGCTCACCTTCTGTAATGCAAAGAAAGATGAAACAGAGTATACTTTGGCATTCTTGTGCTTCAAATACTTATTATACTGTGCTCTTCCTAACAGAATATATGCATCTATCTTTTAGGAACTCCTTTCAATCCTGCCCAAGCAGGCTGCAATTTTGAGGAAGATCTGTGTAGTTTTTACCAGGATCACAAAGATGGCCCAGGATGGAGCAGAGTGAAAGTGAAGCGTAATGTGTATAGAGCAGGAGATCACACTACCGGGTTTGGTAAATCAAAACTCCTTTTCACTAGAAGAGTCAAAGTGGATATAAAGGTTAACCTGCTGTATCATTGTTCACTCTGTTAAATAATGCCATTGGCACACTGGTTAGATTGCCTCACTGCAACCCCCTGCTATTAAAAATCGGTGTACACCGCTCTGTCCTAGCTGGGACTCTGGCTGTGCCTCCCCACATGTTAAGGGGGAAGGTCACCTATTGAATAGTCGCGCAGGGCTGTAAATCAGAGTATCTTCACTGTACTGATCTGTAGTCACTGAAGGGATGATTCCACCAAAATATGCAAGCACATATAATAGTAGCTTAATGCATTACTTTTAGTATAGAGGAATAGCGTGCTCTTAGCTCTTCCAGGCTTAGGATAGTTGGCATTTTTAAGGGAAAACTGTGAAATGTTGTGTAGTGAAGCCACATAGTGAAAGGCCTGCTAATAAGTTCTGAAACTCACACATCTCTCTGTCTAGAGTATTCATGGTTCCTAATCACATATGCTAAAGTCTCACCTCTTTATACTTGGTGCAGGGAATAATAGGCCTTGTGCCCCATTCTTCATTCTTCAATCTCGGAGTGGTACCCTTGAAACAGCCAGGTTTCCAGTGAGGCCAGCAGGCCAGAAAATTTTTCAGTGTAAATTTGAAAAGTGCTTATTTCTGGTAACTTAGCCACGTGCCAGTTTAGCTTGAAGTAGCTGGCATGCTTTTAGAAAAATTCTTATTTCCTTTCAAACAGAGTGTGATAGTCTGTTTCCTGCCAGTAGAAACTGTTTTTGTAACCACAGTCTGATGCAATAACGGAAGCCACTTTAATAGCAAATCAGCTGTGCTAATTGCATATTAGAAATACCCAATAATTGTCCTGTCTTGCAGGTTATTACTTGTTGGCGAACACGAAGTTTACATCACAGCCTGGGTACATTGGACGTCTGTATGGCCCGACCCTGCCAGGAAACTTGCAGTTTTGTCTGCGTTTTTATTATGCCTTATATGGGTTTTTCAAAATGAGTGGTACTCTTGCTGTTTATATCTTTGAGGAGAATCATGTCGTTCAGGAGAAAATCTGGTCTGTCTTGGACTCTCCAAAGGGAGTTTGGACTCAAGCTGAAATCTCCTTCAAAAAGCCTATGCCTTGCAAGGTAAGAGCCAGCTCTTCAAATCTGCTGAACTCTGGATGGAGATTTTCCTTGCCTTCTCCTCCCAGGGTTCTTTGTTATCTGGGGATTAATCCTAAGTGAGCTATACTTGCACAGTGAAATAGAGTTCCTCAGGCAGTACAGCAGGGAGTAGAGTATTTCTTCACAGCCTGGCTCCCAGGGGAGCCCTGACAAAGGGGCTTCATACCAGGAATGGTGCAATGTTGCCCTGGTGTCCTCAACTGTAGTCACAGTATTTGTGGAGATTTCACTCAAGGAGCTCTAACGAGAGCTGGTTGTGTCTTGGTTTCTCAGCAGGCTCAACATTCACTCATTTTTGTTTGTTTCTTTCCTATGTGATTCACATCATTGTATTCAATTACAGATTTTAATTAATCTAAAAAGTCAGTACTGGTAAGTTCTGGTCAAAATGGGGAGCTGATCCTACTTTCCTAAACTCAACCACGGGGTTAAAATATGAAAACAGAAGTCAGTGTAATTTAGAGCAATGGACTTGAAGTATTTGCAGTGTCTGGTTGGAGAGGTCACTTTGTTATCTCAGCAAGTTAATAAGAATAACGTAATATTTCACGTCACCTCCTGAGTTAAGGCCTCAAGTTGCTGTTATTCCTCACCTCCACTCTTTTTACAAAGACTGACTTTTACACAAATTTGTGTAGGCGCTACTTCTGCAGTTATCCTGATTTCTGTAACGGGTTTTCACTATCTGTGAGTCATCTAAGGAGAACCAGATGGATTACTACCTGATGACAATGAGATAAATCCAGCTTTTTTCCCAAAGTGTGATAGTACTATGAACATATGAATGAAAGGTTGTCTTGTAACTCAGGTATTTCTAAATTAAGACAAATATCTTAAGCATTTTCCCCACTACAAAGTAATTTTTGAAATTGCAATAGTTATTGAGTTTAACTTTTCTTGGGGGAGAAAAAAAAAAAGTGTTTTTCTTTGAAGTAAATACACTGTTCGCCAAAAAAAAAGTTGCCTAACTGTGTTAAAAGGGAAATTCATGCTGAAAATTTCAGTCATAATTGTTGGCTGGTGTTTACTCTGATCTGGGAGATTTTTATGCATAAAATGTAATAGAATTTCTAATTCCCTTTCAACTGATACAGAAAAAAAAAAGAGTTTTATTAATGCCCAGCAAGTGCATGACAGAAAAG
>NC_138858.1:40196749-40272995 GCF_965183815.1 Platalea leucorodia | reverse complement strand
CCTACTTTGATATAGTTTTGATTCTTTTCCTCCTTACCTTGTTTTCTCACCTAGACTTGTTTTTCTCCTGCCCCACTGCAAGGCTGGCAGCTGTACAGCAAACCTTTGCTTCCCCTTCTGCATCTGCTTTTACAGTTTTTCTTCTGGAACTGTGAAGACTACAGTCACACATTGCCAGCCAACTCATTCCACTACTAAGTGATACTCTTCCCCTCATGTCTGCTTCTTCAATGCTTGCTATTAACAGGAGATTGCTCCTGCCTGATTTCATATTTTATGCTGAACTAGGTGCAGGTGCATGAGGGCACACTGTCTGCACACTTGCAGTGCAAATGAAACAGACAGATGAAAGATGGACAGACAGGAATTATCTGTCATTAATATCTAGCATCCACCAGGTGGTCATTAATCCCTAAAGAAAACATTGTACTTGGATATTTATTCTTTATACCACCACAACTTTCTTTTTCTATTTAATTCTGGTTTTCTGTATCTGTATACCTCGTAACCCAGGTGCAGAATGAATGAGCTGTCACTTGAATTACAAGAGCTGGTGTAAGAAGATGTACTTTATTATGAATAGTAGTTCTGCATCTCTGTTTCAAAACTTCTCCTTTCTCCTAGGTGTAAATAAATTGCGGGCTGTACATTCAGGCTAAGCTTTTGCGCTTATGTTCAGTCGTATGAATCCAAAGAGTTTTTTTTTTTTGAGGCAGAACTTTGTGTGTCCCCAAAGCCTTAAATTATGGATACAAATTGGAGAACTTTCCAGATATTTCTACTTGCAAAATTCTGCAGAATTGAGTTAAATTTTGTGCAATTCTGTAGGCTGAGTGAAAAGGCTCTACAGAGTGATCTGGACAGGCTGGATCAATGGTCCAAGGCCAACTCTACGAGGTTCAACAAGGCTAAGTGCTGGGTCCTGCACTTGAGTCACAACAACCCCATGCAATGCTACAGGCTTGGGGAAGAGTGGCTGGAAAATTGCCCAGTGGAAAAGGACCTAGGGGTGTTGGTCAACAGCCGACTGAATATGAGCTGGCAGTGTGCCCAGGTGGCCAAGTAGACCAATAGCATTCTGGCTTGCTTCAGAAATAGCGTGGCCAGCAGGACTAGGGAAGTGATCGTCCCCTTGTACTTGGCACTGGTGAGGCTGCACCTCAAATACTGAGTTCAGTTTTGGGCCCCTCCCTACAAGAAAGACATCGAGGCGCTGGAGCGTGTCCAAAGAAGTGTAACAAGGCTGGTGAAGAGTGTAGAGCACAAGTCTTATGAGGAGCGGCTGAGGGAACTGGGGTTGTTTAGCCTGCAGAAGAGGAGGCTGAGGGGAGACCTTATTGCTCACTACAACTACCTGAAAGGAGGTTGTAACGAGGTGGGTGTCGGTCTCTTCTCCCCAGTAACAAGCAATAGGACAAGAGGAAATGGCCTCAAGTTATACCAGGGGAGGTTTAGATTGGATATTAGGAAAAACTTCTTCACTGAAAGGGTAGTCAGGCATTGGAACAGGCTGCCCGGGGAAGTGGTTGAGTCTCTGTCCCTGGAAGTATTTAAAAGACGTGTAGATGTGGTGCCTAGGGACATGGTTTAGTGGTGGACTTGGCAGTGTTAGGTTGACGGTTGGACTTGATGATCGCAAAGGTCTTTTCCAACCTAAATGATTCTATGATTCAATGATTCTATGACCTGTACTTTCACAGCGAACATGCTTTGTTTTTATTGATTGCATTTCCACAGCTGTATTTCCAAATAAGGAAAATCCAGCTTGAAGGAACCCACTCACAGGAAAGCTATTCAAGTTTTAAATTATTTCATTTGATAGAAGAACCCTGTGTGGGGGTTATCGGTTAACAGATATGTATATCAAATTTTACTGGATCCATGTCCAAATTCACTTTTAGCAGCATGAAATCTAAGTACCTTAACAAATGAATAGGACGTTCAGTGTTAGGTAGTGGGGAAGTAAAAGTGAATACACAGGGTTTCAGGTAAATATTTTTATGAGTGTGGAACTGGACAATAGGAATTAATGCATCTTAAGGAAGATTAAATAGTCCTCTGCATGTTGTTCTGTCTCACTGCTGTGAAAACAGAAAATATTAATGTACGCTGGAGATAGAAAGAAGAAAATAAAACATCAATATGCCACCTTTACAGAGATAAAAAGAAGGCCAGTGCTTATCTATGTGATAGTAAATATCAAGTTAAATTGTTCAAGTTTATTTTCAAATACACTGCTCGTAAATGAAAGGGGTTTGGCTAAAAGAGAAGTATCACTTCCTGAAGCATTAAAATAGAATTTCATACACATTTCAGAGTGCAGTCACGGCTTCTTTACCAAGATTATTGCATGTTAAACTACTACTCTGTGTCTGTATTTCTTCCTCCAGTCAGCAATAAACACTAACAGAATTTAAGTGTCACTAGTGAAAAGCAATCTCTAACTGACAAATATCCCATATTATTGAACACCATCCTTTCCAAAAATCTTAGCTAAAAAGGGAGAAGTGTATGTTAAAAAGTTGCACATTTAAAAGCTGTCAAACAATTCAGTTTAAAAGTCTGCAGGGTAAAGGCATACATTGCTTCAAGTGGCAGCAAAAGTGTAGCAAATAAGTCAAAGAAAACACTTCTTCCTGCTTATTTGGTAATTGGGAGACCATATTTGGAGGGCTGTATCATGTTTTGGAATCCCCAGTAGAAGAGATGGATGTAGTGCAGTGAGACCAGCAGAAGCTATGAAGCTGGGCAGGATGCTGGAGCACAGAGCATGCAAGGGCTGTCTGAGAGCTAGGTTTGTTTGACCTCATGGAAAAAAAAAATGGCTAAGAGAATTGATGGCTCTCCACAGCTACCTAATGAAGAGGACATAAGGAGAACAAATTTGGAAGGTTTGTTAGGAAATGCCAGCTAGATCCTAGGAAAAACTTTTTCATCATGAGTATGGTCAAGCAGTGGAAGAGATTGCTCAGAGAAGGTGTGAAATCACCTTCCTTGCAGATATTCAAAACTCAACTGGGCATAGCCATGAGCAAAGCATGCTAACTGGATTTGTATTGAGCAACGTTTGGACCAGATACCTCCAGAGTTCCCTTGCAATCTAAACTATTCCTTCGTTCTAAGTGTTTGCATTCACTGTTAAAATACAAACATCAGGAAAGCTTTCTCAGGCCTTGGTTTCTGATGAAAAGACAGGATCCATTGTGTCTTTAGAATAACTAACTGTCTAATAATTAGGTCCTTCTACTGATTTGTGGATAGCTCAATGCCTATGGCAGGACAGAAACATAACAGAATAGAAAGTTATACAGATGTTATTGTGCATATAATTTTGTTGCTGAGTTTTACACACTACTTGTCTAATTTGTTTTAGAGACACTATGCATCATCTTGAATACAGTCTCTGTTTCCTGATCGGCATGTGAATCACACAAAGTGGCTAGCAGAATTTTCTGTTTTCTTTTCTTCAATGAATAATCTTGGTTTTATCCTCATGAAAAGGGGAAGAAAGGGAATTAAATCTGTTTTGGGGCACAGAAAACACTTTCGCTATATTATACTGGCTACCTGGAGACCCTCACTATGAAATGGAATTCATGTTTATCTGGAGTTGTTGCAACCCTCCTGAATAAAAGCTCCATTCCTAGCTCTCCCTAGGCATTCCCACTACTGAATACCAGCTTAGACCAGGAATTAATTTAGCCTCACATACAGAGGATCTGGTTACAGCTTCTCATGTCTTTTCACTTCAAGAATAACACTTCCCAAGTTGATACTATGTCCTATCCCTAAATTCTTACAAACCTGAAATATTTTATAATTGAATTAAAACAAATAATTTTTGATTAAATGAACAAAATTCTGTTCTTCTTCTTAGTGAAATTTTCAATTTGTAAGCCAGAGAAATATTAAGGACTCAAAGGATAGGCTGTGATTGTGTGATATTCAGACAGGCTGAGTGGAAGAATCTGAGAAAATCACCTACCTCCTCTTTATAATATGGGAGTAAGAAAGGAGTATCTCCTAGAGGACAATGCAGCAAACCCAAGCTATGAGATGGATGCTCTGTCCAGGTTCTTCATAGCTTTTTGAAGTAGATCTATGCGAGCCTCTTAAGTGAATTTCAGAAAAGAAGTTCAACCATAAAGAGTACTGGGGTCTGTTATCATTTTGCATAATGAACAGTGTTACCTAGTCACAATACCAGCCCTAAAAGCAGGAATGAACAATAACTGTTCTATTAATTTTTTCTCACCAAATGGGGAAGTGGGTGGGCATTGTGCTCCATGGCTCTTGCTGGAATTATTTACTAAACTATCATATTCTTCTTCGTTATCCTCTGATTCCTTCAGCAGGGAAAAGCTAAAGCCCACTTTCAAGTACTGGCATAATTGTATGTAGTATTATGGTAGCTAAAGCTCATCCCGATTCTCATATGTTTACAAACCTAGTCCCACAGTTTTTCTTGTTTGTCTGTGATTTATTGCTAAAAAGCATGTTTTCCACTCCTCAGAATATAAAATATTAATATCCAGCACCCAGTGCCCCAGAACAAAGATAAAATGACATGCCCATGTATACAGGCAAAAGTATGTTCCTGGTGAAAAAAATATCAGAGTGCTTTTCTGTCAATGCAATGTTTTTGTCAATTCAGTTCAAAAGATACTGTAAGAATGTGTCAAACTGGAAAAAAATAACTAGACTACTCTCTGTTTTGGTTAGCATACAAGACTTTGTAAAATTTTTCCTCAAATTACAAAGCTAGAATCACTTTAATCCAATTTGTGTTGAAATGTAAGCAAGTCCCTGATGTCCTTAAGATTCATGGATCAGAGGCAGAACAGCATCTCTTTTAAGAGATGGTCTTCCTGTAGCCAGGATTAAGCCGTTATAAGCCATTAGGAGATTCACATAGATATTGCTTAAAAATTTATTTATTTGAGTAAGGTGACCTGAACAAAAGCCTTTAGAGTTAGATTCTTCCAGGCTTGTCCCAGTAGGATGCTACTATATAGAAAGTGACAATGATTTTCTAATGTTTTCTGATGGGAAGCTCTAGCCCTTGTACAGTCTAAGACCTACAATCATGTACCTTTGTCCTTCCCTTCCCTTCCCTTCCCTTCCCTTCCCTTCCCTTCCCTTCCCTTCCCTTCCCTTCCCTTCCCTTCCCTTTCCTTTTTTCTTTTTCTTTTTCTTTTTGTTATTTTGGTAAGTGTGGTAAGAAAGCAGATTCAGAATTTTTCTAAATCAGGCAGTCCTGGCATTTGATTTAGGGGTGAGGGCAGCATTGTAATTTTGGTTTTCTCAGTACCACTGGGTTCAACAGTAAGAGCAGCAGGAGGAAGCACAGTGGAATCAAATTGAATTTCAGATTTTCTTGGTGTTTTAGAAGTCTGTGTGGGGTTTTACATGTCGGTTGTGACCAATTTTCTCTTTCTCTGATTTCCTCTTAGGCTCCTGAGTTGTCTTCTAGCCTAGTCACTGAGCTTTGGTGTAGACCTAAAATCAAAAGTTCTTTTTCCTTCTGTTCTTGTCCTTCACTACTTTCAAATCAGATCAAAGTGTATACTGTCATAAAAAAAACGAAAAAGGTAAAAAAAAAAAAAAAAAGAAAAAAAAGAAAGAACTTCCGCCTTTAGACACTTTTTGAAAGAAAAAAGCTTTGGAAAAGATTATTTTGGGTTCTTCCCTGTATGAGAGTCTCTTACAGTAAGTGCTTTTTTAATAGTGAGAAAGCATAACACAGTATTTCTTTAGGCTTGGTGCTAGCTGCCTGTTTTTCCCTATGTTTTTCCAATTCTTTCTAGGCTTGAAGAGAAAAGAATTTTCTTTGGGGGTTCAGCTGTCAGCTTTGATTATATGCTGTTTTTGTACAAGAAAAGCCACAGCATGCAGAGTACAGGTAGTTATCAGTCATCACAGAGAGGGGAGAGAGGGAGAAGCTGAGGACAAGACAAAGGAGTCCATTTTGGGTTTAGTTTTGTTTAGGATTTGGGTTTTTTTGATTGCTTGTTTTTTAATATTAAAACAGAGAAAGTAGCTGGATTCTTGAAATTACATCAGCATTATAAAGATAAGTGGTGACAAAGAACATTGCTAGAAAGCTCTCTGGCTCTTTAACACAATATTAATAGTTGAAGATGAACAAATGTAGAAAAACTATGACAGACCTCTCGGATCTCCATGGAGGAGCCTGGCTGGTGTTAGGAGGTTGGAATCGAACCAGGAAAACTTATGCAGGCTGGTGGGAGAGAGGAAGTAAACAAGCAATTCATTGCTTCAAATTGTAAAATTAAAAAGACAAATCTGAAGCTTACAGTTACAACCTCTTGCTTTCAGAACAATTAACTCCCTCCTTCATATACACCTCTTTACTGGATTCACAACCCTCCTTTTTTCAGTGAGTATTAGTACAATAGACTCAGCCTTGCAATATCAAAATAACAACTAGAAAAATTTCATACTGGTAAGATATTCTTGATCTTAAAGTTATGTGTTATGTCACCAGTTCTTTTGATTTGCTTTACTGTCAATGTAGGGCTGTTACTATTATTATTATTATTATTATTAATAATTGTTGTTATTGTTATTGTATTTTAAAATAAGCATTCTGAATATTCACCTTTTGTAATAATTGTTGTTGAAAATAATCCATTAGGCAAACATTAATGACTACTGTTTAGGATGAAATATGAACATTACCTTGCCTGTTACTGCATGATAAGGAATCTGTTCACTGTTGAAAACCTTTATTACTAACAGTAGTTGGAAATGTTTCTGTTGAAAAATACCCATACTAAGGGTTCACAAACCACTTTTTTTTCTTTTAGGATAACCTTATTTTCAGCTAAGATGGTAAAATATTTCTTTAGAAAAACAAATTTGCTTAATTTTGAGTTTTGCATTCTTGAGCATTTCTCACCTCTTTCCCTCTTTTTCTCACAGAAAATGCAGTAGAAAAGCGTGAGGCTTTATGATTTTCCTCTACTAATTCTAACTACAGAAAAGAAATCCTATGTTAAGAGTATTAAAAACGAAAACTGAAACTGTTGGATTTTGGTTATGTTTTTGTTTTTCCCCACAGACATAGTAATTCTGTGAAGAAAAATAAGGAGGAGAGGGGCAGGGAGGAGACAGGGAAAAACATTTTTGGGGAATTGAGAAAAGAAATTGAAACTATGAAAATTAGTTCCATTTTAAGCACACACCTGATAAAGCTAGACTCAGTCTTGAAGAATTCTACTGAAATCATGTTTTCCAATTTTTCAGACAGCCTTTTTTGATAATAGTTGCACATTTTTTATTGGTTAGAGTCATGCTGTGGCCATACCAACTCACTGCAACTGCAGATTGTTTAAATGAAAGCAGAAGCAATTAGAACAGAAGTGGTCAGCAAATTTTCTTATGAGTTCTAATAAACGCCAATAAAATATATGACTGATGTATACCTAAGAGCCTTCTTACATGACATCTTACATCTTACTGCTCACTTTGGAGGATTAGCTGGGGTTTTACAACTTTTCTAGGATTCATAGCCAAAACGTTTTCATTAATTGACTTTTTTTTCCTGACTTGTATCTACCAGATATATCCCTTATGGCTGAAGAATCTTCAATTTCACTTTATGTCTCTTCACCATAGTATATATTTTAATCTTTTCCAAGACAGGTCATTTGAGTAAAGTGATGGTCAAAAGCTAAAAATGAACTTGGAAACCACACCTGTAGATATTCAATAGGCTAAAAAGCTGCATTCAGGGAAAGGCTGGGAATTCCTATGGTCTTAAAGCTACACTATTTTTCAACCTTATTTACAAAAAATATATGTGAAAAGTCTACTATAGTAAATTGTGGTTCAATAGCACCATAAGCTTTCAGGCTGGTTGCACCATCATAGTCAGGAACACAAACTTACTTAAGAAATGCTGGTAGAGTTAGGACTGCATATGTATGTTAGACACAAGTGAAGGTAAAGGATAACTTTGTTCTTCTAGCAGGGAGAGAAACAGAAGGAAATAGTGATAGAGAGAAATAGGACATGAGGAAGATGGAGAAAAAATCTTTTTTTTAGATTGCTTTGTAGTATTTTGTCTCAGCTATAAAATAATGTAAAATTTCAGCTGAAAAAGCAGCATTCTGAAAGCGGCCATACAAACAGCAGCAATTTCCAAATGCTCCTTTTGAAATGATGTGTCATCTGGAGGTCAAAAGTGTGATTCTTGCATAAGCTTTGGTGAATGTGATTTACGTAACATCAGGAAACTCTGCTTTTAGGTTATAACAGTCTTTACTCCTACCAGGGACAATCCCTAACCCACACAATGGTCCTCAGAATGAAACATTGCAAAGCAAATAATTACTGTAATAGCACAGTGAAAGACAGAGAAATGCAGAAATGAAGAGAAAAGTGTGGTAAGAGATTGCTTCCATATAGTATTTAAGAAGGCTATAGATTGCATTAGCTGCAATTCTTAACGAGTATTTTTGTAAACCTATGAGTCCTTGTACAATAGGGATTTTGCCAATTCCCATAGTATAAAATGGCTCAAACTACCATTACAATCAACAGCCATTACAATCAACTGCAGGAAATGATAGGAAGATGCTGAAATGTCTTTTCTGCCAGGTTGTCATTCACTGAGACTGACCTCAGACCATTTTTTTTCCTTGCTGATTAGACCATCCCTTACTGCAGCCAGGACTCTGCATTTGATACAAAAGAATAATACAGTAATTCTTTGTTGCTAGGATTTTTTGTTGTCTTGTCACTTTATGCAGACTTCTAACATTTTGCCAATGTCAAGAATGCAGATCAAAGATGTTCAGGGTGTTTTAATAGATTTGTGGGTGCTGACTGACTACTACTGTCTTTGCTTATTTTATGTCATTATAATTACAAGCTGAAAAAAAGAAAAGTCTTGCCTCTAAAAAGATACTAACAAGGACTTCCTACATAGGCATCTGAAAAAATTCACAGCTTCCCCCTCCCCACCCACCCCAAGTTGTCACATTGCAACCTGGTTTGCAAAATATTTCTTTTGCTGTGTCTGAAAACAATGTAGAAGAGACAGGCTTACCTGTTACTGGCTGTTGTATTATGCTATTAACAGCTTCTGCAAACTCTGGTATTTCATTTGCTTATGAGTACTCTCACTTTTGTCTCTGTGAAGATAGCAGTCCAGACATAGTACAGTACAGTACAGTATTTCCCTAAGCACACTGCAGAGGGGTAATAACTAAATGAACTAAAACCCACCACAGACTAGAGCGTGGAGTCTAGTGCTTTTTTAGTAGCAGCAGAGTTATGCAAATACAATTCTGTTCATGGCAGTGAGCTCAGAGGAAGTGGGAACAGAACTGGAAATTTCAGCTTTGAAAACAGAGTTGGCTGTTGTACCTCTACAGACATCACAGCAGAGATTTCTCTGGTAATTATCCATTGCAAATTAATTGCCCTTATGGCTCACCATTGGATTAGAAAAAATAAGCTGGCTTGAAAGAGCAGATGGAATGTGAGATGTTGGGAAAAGTCCGAGTTCAGTGTTTGTTTTTTTCATTCTCCGTCCAGTGGATGGTCTGTCATTAAATATCCTTTAACTTGCAGAAGCACGTGTTTGTTCACCAATATGTTGCACACAATATCTGAAGATATATTACAAATAGTTATGTTGACTTTCTCACGAATGCAAAATTCAAAAAAAGACATGGATGACCTCAAAAAAGACTTGCTTAGAAGTGTTTTAAAACATATTATCACCTGTCTTTGTGGGGCTGAGGAGAGGATGATGGAGTATTGCATATATGGAAGAGTAGCCAGATAAAGCAGCATAACTTTCTCATAAGGGCAGTAGTAATGTTAGCTACATATTTCCTCTGGGCTTTATTGGCATCCATTTGTCTTAAAACTGCCTTCAAGAATGCAGGAAAGTTGTAAAATGTCAGAGATCCCTTCTGGCAGTTCTTGTATCCATTAGGTAATTTTTAATTTTTTTTTTCTTAAAAGAGAAATCAGATCTTACTAGATACATTTCATAAGTAACAATATTCAGTATCATGGTTTTGTTCATTTGCTGTTTCTATTGCTAAAAGACCATAGAGTGAACGTTCTTATCTAGAGGGACAGAATTAAATGAAAATGAATTTGAAGTATCTTCCCTATTCATTAGCACCTGCCGAATGAGTTATGGGAGTAGTCATATTTCTTCAGTAGCAAAATATACAGCTCCATTTAAAAAAATGACAACTATTGTCTCAGGAGTGTATCTGTGCAACAGAAATTAGCTCTTTAACTCTGATGTGATTTCTAGAAGATGATTCCCTGGAATGAGTTTGTATTCCAACATAAAGGCTGGGCACTATAAAAGTGCAAGGAGGATTCAAGGAGGATTTCCTGTGAGTCCAGAAACAAGCATGAAAACACAGCCCCTACCTTGGAAACAGCTTCAAATTGCTTCAGCACATGCTCCAAAACTGTCAGTGGAACTAGAAACCTGTTTGAAAAGGTAAGCAAAACAGGAAGGTAAAAGACATATCAACAGCCATTCTGGCTTCTTCTCAGCAGCTGCACTTACCTGTCGGATTGGCCTTAGCAGTGCTAAGGAGTGCTAAAGAGCATGTGGTGTCACACTTATGTTTTCTGGATTTGAGCGTGTTCTCATGCTTTCATGAACATTTCTAGTAAAATGAAAGTAATTACATTTTTTACATCACACAGTAAGCAACATGCTAAACTGCTTCATCATTAAAACTGTGAGATGTTTTAAAGTACATACTGTGAAGGGTAATGGGAGCCAATGGGCTGGTAAGACATGTCTGCTGGGGAGCTCTAAGGAAGCTTGACCAAATGTGCTTTTTCAGATGTATCTTTGTGAATATTTTCTTCCTGTGTTAAATGATGATTAACAGTCATTTCGGGGGTGCAATCTATAATGTACAGTCATTGGAATAACTAGTGCATGTGAGTACATGCTTAGATGTATTATTAAGACATCTTGATACAGTGTAGCTGTGCCCATCTTTCAGCTTGTTTATTGGATATGCCTATTTCAATGTAGGAATGTTATAAACTGTACTGTGAAAATTTATTCTTGATAGTACTCATTTAACAGAATGTGATACTTTCAGTTCTGACAAAGAATGCTAGTATTTGTGAAAAATCACATATAAAGAAAAAGATTAATTTTTATTTTACTTAAAACATCTCAGCCTTCTTGTCATTGGAATCTACATAAAGTACATGAGTACAGGCAGATGAGTCCATGCTGAACACCAACAGCCTTGTGCTCTTATTAATTTTTTTATCTTGTGAGGCATTTAAAAATTTCCAGGGTCTACAAGGCACTTCACCTACCTGAAGATTACTAGGTCTAACCAAAAGGGATGTATGTGGCAACAGGGCATTTGAGACTGTAACAAGGATAGCTCCTATCCCTGTTATTGAAAGGGTTAGTCTAGGTTTGTAATTTAGGACTGCTTTTTGAACCTGGACTGTTCTCATAGTTCCATTTGGTTCTCCTGATTGAAAGCATTTATATTGATCTGTATCTGACAAGCTTTTCATCAAGGGTCAGGCTTACCACAGTGGGTCAGGCACATGTAACTTTTAGAGCAAATAACTTTAGTACTCTCTACAATATCCTCAAAAGGCTATTGAAAGCTCTGATGCTGGATGCAGCTGCCCTTCTATTAAGCCGTGGCAGCTGTAAAGAGTATCACACTACTTGCATTCTACTTGTTTCCACCAGCAGACCAAAGCATTGATCACAAGTGCTATACATGCATCCAGGAATCCTAATGTACTTTGCAGGTACCATGTAGGAAAGGGTTACCTACTCCAGTCCGAGGACCAGAAAAACAGCAAGAAGCAGAGCAGACCTTCAGCCACATTCTCTGATGTTTAGTAATTTGTTTACATACACAGAACAGACTGTTTCTAGGGGCATGAAATGCAGTGCAATGCCTGTTTTGAACTGGATCAACCAATTCATTTTAATCATAGACAGCAGGCTAAAAAGGTTACAGGCATCTTTAGTCAGAGTGAGAGCAGACATTTTAAACAAATCAAGAATGCTTGTAATGCATTGAATTTGCATTTCTTTTCCAAGTGAGCACCTTTGGGTGGCAGCAAGAAACTCAATTTCAGAATCATCTTTATAATATCTGACAATGCATTTCAGATTCCATAATGCAGATACTTCAAGGGAAAAAAAAAATTGAATGGGGTTGGTTAAAATAAAAGTTCATTTAGTGTAAAATGGATCACGTTGATTTGGGGATTTGTTTTTTTTTTTTCCTTTTTTATATCAAATGACTGAGTCATTGCTGGAACTTTTAAACTGTTGTGGTTTGTTTTGATTGCATTGATAAGTATCTGATGAAAATGTGCAAATCAGCCACCCTAGACTTTAACTCTTCCTGTTGATTACACAAAAATGGTATGTACACAGAGTGCTTGTGTTCATGACTCCCTGTACCATAAACATACAAAGTAAAACTCTTTTGTTGTACCTCTGAGAGGTGCAGCACGGAGTTCATGGCTCAAGAAAAGCAGACCCCTGTTACGAAGCATAGATTAGGTACAGTGTGGGAAACAGAAGCCAAAAATTACTTTTCCTACCCTGCTTCACATCTTTTGCTTGACAGTCAGTTTTGAGGTAGATTTTGTACACTCTTTAGCCTGTGTACAGGTTTTGTAATGCAGCTCTTGCCTTGTAAGGCCTAGACTTTCCAAGGGCAGTGGCTACTCTGAGCATAATTTTGGCTGTGAATATCATATGACTAGTTACTATCTCTGTACAGGAGTGTCCTGGTTTCAGCTGGGATAGAGTTAATTTTTGTCTTGGTAGCCGGTATGGGGCTGTGTTTTGGGTTTAGGATGAGAACAATGTCGATGATACACTGATGCTTTGATTCTTGCTAAGTAGTGCTAAGCTGTCTCTAAATAGGTGCTAAGTGGCGCTCACACTGGTCAAGGACTTTTCAGCTTCCCCTGCTCCGCCGGGAGCACAAGAAGCTGGGAGGGGGCACAGCCGGGGGGAGGGCTGACCCAGACTGGCCCAAGGGCTATTCCATACCATATGACGTCATGCTCAGTATATAAGCTGGGGGAAGAAGAAGGAAGGGGGGACATTGGGAATGATGGCGTTTGTCTTCCCAAGTAACCATTACGCGTGATGGAGCCCTGCTTTCCTGGGGATGGCTGAACACCTGCCTGCCGATGGGAAGTAGTGAATGAATTCCTTGTTTTGTTTTGTTTGCGTGCACGGTTTTTTTTTTTTTTTGCTTTGCCTATTTAACTGTTCTAATTTATTTTACTTCAATTATTAAACTGTTCTTATCTCAACCCACGAGTTTTCTCCCTTTTGCCCTTCTGATTCTCCCCCCATCCCACTGGTGGGGAGTGAGCGAGCGGCTGCGTGGTGCTGAGTTGCTGGCTGGGGTTAAACCACGACAAGGAGGTTAGTAGCCCTCCAGCCCTGTTAATACAAGTAGCAAAATAAGGTAGATGGGGCTGGGGGGAGTGGGGGGAGAGGCGGAAATCCCCCAAATATGTGGAACTACTGAGAACTGAAAAATAGCTTCTTACGTAGCGCCAAGTTATATTTCCTTTTTTAAAAACAAACAAACAAACAAAACACCAACAACTAGGATTTAAGAATTCACTTTTCCATACATCAGAATGCAATTTCATGTTTTCCATGTACAGGACAATGAATATGACAAAGAATACCAAAAGTTATACATAAATATGAATACATTAAGTGAAAAGACACCTGATTTGAACAAGGCTTTGATTCTCAGTAAGTCAACGGTGCAGATATACTTGTTTCTCTTATAGACCCGTACTTAATCTCCACTTCATACAATTACCAGTTAGATATATCAAACCAGATTTTCACCTCCAGGATAGCAGCTTTGTTAGCTTAACTCTTTCCTTAAAGAGTGTGAATAAAGATAATTCTTGGCTGGTAAAAACCTACAGAAACAGCTCCTTTCTTTGTCTGAAATCAAATCAAATTTGTGGCATACCTACATCCCAGGATGGATCCAGACACATCTAATAGATGCATGTTAGACAAATTCCATGCATTTGAAAGACAATTTTCATAGAATCATAGAATCATAGAATCATTTAGGTTGGAAAAGACCTTTGCAATCATCAAGTCCAACCGTCAACCTAACACTGCCAAGTCCACCACTAAACCATGTCCCTAGGCACCACATCTACACGTCTTTTAAATACTTCCAGGGACGGAGACTCAACCACTTCCCCGGGCAGCCTGTTCCAATGCCTGACTACCCTTTCAGTGAAGAAGTTTTTCCTAATATCCAATCTAAACCTCCCCTGGTATAACTTGAGGCCATTTCCTCTTGTCCTATTGCTTGTTACTGGGGAGAAGAGACCGACACCCACCTCGTTACAACCTCCTTTCAGGTAGTTGTAGTGAGCAATAAGGTCTCCCCTCAGCCTCCTCTTCTGCAGGCTAAACAACCCCAGTTCCCTCAGCCGCTCCTCATAAGACTTGTGCTCTACACTCTTCACCAGCCTTGTTACACTTCTTTGGACACGCTCCAGCGCCTCGATGTCTTTCTTGTAGGGAGGGGCCCAAAACTGAACTCAGTATTTGAGGTGCAGCCTCACCAGTGCCAAGTACAAGGGGACGATCACTTCCCTAGTCCTGCTGGCCACGCTATTTCTGAAGCAAGCCAGAATGCTATTGGTCTACTTGGCCACCTGGGCACACTGCCAGCTCATATTCAGTCGGCTGTTGACCAACACCTAGGTCCTTTTCCACTGGGCAATTTTCCAGCCACTCTTCCCCAAGCCTGTAGCATTGCATGGGGTTGTTGTGACTCAAGTGCAGGACCCAGCACTTAGCCTTGTTGAACCTCGTAGAGTTGGCCTTGGACCATTGATCCAGCCTGTCCAGATCACTCTGTAGAGCTTTCTTACTCTCAAGCAGATCAACACTCCTGCCCAACCTGGTGTCATCTGCAAACTTACTGAGGGTGCACTCAATCCCCTTGTCCAGATCATTGCTAAAAATATTAGACAGAACTGGCCCCAGTACTGACCCCTAGGGAACACCACTTGTTACTGGCTGCCCACTGGATTTAACTCCACTTACCACAACTCTTTGGTCCTGGCCATCCAGACACTTTTTTACCCAGCAAAGAGTATACTCATCCAAGCCATGAGCAGCCAGTTTCTCCAGGGGAATACTGTGGGAAATGGTGTCAAAGGCATTACTAAAGTCCACGTAGACAACATCCACAGCCTTTCCCTCATCCACTAAGCTGGTCACCTTGTGATACAAGATCAAGTTAGTCAAGCAGGACCTGCCTTTCATAAACCCATGTTGACTGGGCCTAATCACCTGGTTGTCCTGTATGTGCTGCATGATGGCACTCAAGATGGTTGGCTCCATAACCTCCCCTGGCACTGAGGTCAGACTGACAGGCCTGTATCTCCCCAGATTCTCCTTCCAATTTTGCTTGTAGATGGGTATCACATTTTCTAACTTCCAGTTAACTGGGACCTCCCCGGTTGAACAGGACTGCTGGTAAATGATGGAAAGCAGCTTAGTGAGCACTTCCGCCAGCTCCCTCAGTACCCTTGGGTGGATCCTATCTGGCTCCATAGACTTGTTCATGTCTGCGTGGTGTAGCAGGTCACTAACCGTTTCCCACTGGATTATGGGGGCTTCATTCTGCCCCCCATCCCTGTCTTCCAGCTCAGGGGGCTGGGTACCCTGAGAACAACTGGTCTTACTATTAAAGATTGATGCAAAGAAGGCATTAAGTACCTCACCCTTTGTCACAATGGGACACTTTCCCCCCACATCCAATAAAGGATGGAGATTCTCCTTAGCCCTCCTTTTGTTGCTAATTTATTTATAGAAACATTTTTAATTGTCTTTTGCAGCAGTAGGCAGATTAAGTTCTAGTTGGGCTTTGGCCCTTCTAATCCTCTCCCTGCATGATCTCACTATATCCCTGTAGTCCTCCTGAATTGCCTGTCCCTTCTTGCAAAGGCCATAAGCTCTCCTTTTTTTCCTGAGTTCCAGCCAAAGCTCTCTGTCCAGCCAGGCCAGTCTTCTACCACGCTGGCTTGCCTTTTGGCACATGGGGATGGCCTGCTTCTACACCTGTACGATTTCCTTCTTGAAGAATGTCTAGCCTTCCTGGACTCCTTTGCCTTTCATGACTGCCTCCCAAGGGACTCTCCCAACCAGGCTCCCTAACAGGTCAAAGTCTGCCCTCCAAAAGTTCAAGGTAGCAGTTCTGCTGAGCCCCCTTCCTTTCTTCTTCAAGAATTGAAAACTCTATCATTTCATGATCACTATGCCCAAGACAGCCTCCAACTGTCACATCACCCACCAGGCCTTCTCTGTTCACAAACAAGACATCCAGCGGGGTGCCTTTCCTAGTTGGCTCCCTCACCAGCTCTGGGAGGAAGTTATCTTCCACACACTCCAGGAACTTCCTAGACTGTTTCCTCTCTGCTGTATTGTATTTCCAGCAGGCATCTGGTAAGTTGAAGTCTCCTACGAGAACAAGGGCTAGTGATCATGAGACTTCTCCCAGCTGCTTATAGAATACTTCCTCTGCCTCTTCATCCTGGTTGGGTGGTCTATAACAGACTCCCACCATGATATCTGCCTTGTTGCCTTCATCCTATCATCACCGTCGTTAAGTTCTAGATAATTAAAACTGTCCCTAATGTACAAGGCCACCCCACTGCATCTCCTTCCTTGCCTATCCCTTCTGAAGAGTTTATAGCCATCCATTGCAGCACTCCAGTTGTGTGAGTCATCCCCCCATATTTCCGTGATGGAAACTATGTCATAGTTTTCCTGCTGCACAACATTTTCCAGCTCTTCCTGTTTGTTGCCCATGCTGTGTGCATTGGCATAGATACACTTCAGGTGGGCTATTGCTCCTGCCACCTTTTTGGGCAGGAGACCCCAAAAAGACAGAACATTTATAAACGTGTAAGAACATTTATAATATAAACGTATATAGCTTACATAGAACACTTTCCTTTATATTTAAAACTGGAAGGGAGAGAGACGTCAAGCACACATTTTTCAGCTAATATCACTTTAATTTAACTTATAAGAAGTATTATTGTGCCAGGCTGCTGCAAAAGAAGATTTACTCTGGCACTCGAAATATTAGTGAGACTAAGATGTTAGTTCTGTCACTGGACAGAAATGTTTTTATGTCTTCCTTCTTGTATGAATGAGGATGTGATCTTGGAACACAGCATTTTCTGTCATATACATGTCTATATATTTATTATATTCATTAAGTTTTCAGACAAAAGTTTGTGGATTTAATATTGATTTTACAGAAACTTCTGTTTAATGAGGTGTTGGAAAATATTTGTCATGTATATATACTTGTTTGGAATCCTAAAATAGATTAAATAAAGATACTTTTGCTGAAGGTTAGCCATTGTAAAGGTGATTTGAACAGTCTGTGCTGCAGCAGCAGAAGCTGGAGCAGCTGCTATTAACCACTTAGTTCTCAGAAAACAAGGCCTTGAGCTGTCTGCACAAAAGTGATTTTGACCTTGGTGAGAATTTGGCAGAAGGGTCAGTCCTTAAATATCTTGATATTTTACCTGTGCTAAGAGATTTATTGGGGAATCAGACAGGTTTGAAATTAACACGTTCACTACAGCTACAGTCTTTTAGATTCAATCCCCTTCCACACTGTTCATTTATACTTTTGAGTAATGATACTTCTTTACTTGTCTTTTTGTTTTTTCCCTAGAGAGTTTTACATTTCCTCTGTTTCTCATGTACCTGTTTTTACTGCTATCCAGTGACCATCTGTCACATTAAAGGTGTGATTATGATTTTCTTGGTAACTCTGGATGAAGATAACCCTTCATTTACTGCACAGACACAGAAAGCACACCCAAAGCTGCAGTTGCCGCAGGCAGACTCTTCAAGCACAGCTCCGCTGTTCTTATGAGGGGTGTCCTAGCATCAGTCTCCAGAGTTTTGTTTGTTGGGTTACCCAGTCCAGTAAAATGTGTGGCTTTGAAACCTGAGGAATGTTTACTATGAAGTTTCTGGTGGTACCACTCCTCAGAGATACTCAGAATTTTACAAACAGCATTTTTCAAAACCTATGGCCAAATCCTTAACCAGGATCTTTTCTATTTCAGTAAAGTATTAGAACTACAAACTCAAATATTACCAGAACTGTTATGGGGAAGATGGGGAAGGTATTCTTGGTTTAAGAGAAAAAAAGCTGAGTCAGGTTGACAAGTGATAAATTCAGCCAGGCTGAACTGGACTTTGGCCTTGTTTTGAGACTGTTTGTTTATATTTAGCTTTTTCTGAACCCCTATGTTCTTACTCCTATGGTCAAGCTGAATTTGCTTGTTTCTGTTTCCTCAGGTGTGAAAGGATTACGTCTCTGGTGTGGTCCAAGCCTAGTTCAAACCCATACTCTGTCTCCAAAGCTGAGACAGTGGGAAAAAAAAAAAAAAAAAAAAGGCATTTTGCCAAGAATCCTTTCTAATTTCAAATTGCAAGTCATAGGATCCTCTTGGCTGGAAAACAAATTGGGAAACAATTTCACACACAAGAAAAGAAAGGCTTTCTATTTTTCACATTGAAACTCAGAATGTTATTCCACAAATCTTTCAAAGGTTTAAGAGTATTGATGTTTTCTTTTCTCTTTTTCTTCACAAAATTAATCTTCTTCCCTTACTCTTTTTTATTTTTATTGATGCCAAAATATTCTTGATTTTCTGTAATTTTTGAAATATCTAAATATAATGGAAAAGCATTATGCAGCAGCAGACCTCCTGTATGACTGCATAGCTTTCTAAAAATAAAAGAATACACCACGATAAAGTAGCTTGATTTGATTTTTTGCCATTTTGCAATTTTACAAAGTTGAGAAAGTTTTACTTTTTTGTTAAGCTCTACCAATTCTTCTGTACTAAAAAAAAAAACTTCCAAGAGATCTATGGTAGATAACTAGACAATATATTATTTTTAGAAATTAACAGTACTTGCAGATAAATTGTTTAGAAACAAGAAAAAAAGCTTATAATTTTTTATGTCTTTAAAAACTATCTGATTAGTAGATTATTTTCCATTTTTCCTTTGTTGCACTTATTCATTAGAGGGTATCTTCTGCTATAGCTCATTTGTAATGAATTAGATTAAATGATAAAAGATGATTCAGAAAATGTTAGGGATACTGTAGATGAGAGGATAAAGGACACCCAGCCTGCTCACTTTGTCTGGGAAGGTTAGACTATAAATAGATGTCTTTTGCCCTCCAATACACACATTCAACTCCCATTGAAGTCAGCAGCATAGAAATCAATGGGAACTCTGTGTGTATGTATCAGAGCAGACTTTTTGTTCAACTGAATGCTTTGTACTTGGTATAGGAAGATCTAGAGATTATAAGAAATCTGAAATGTTCAGAACAGTGATATAATCTATAAATCCCCCTAATCCTGCTGTGTATATTTGATTGTACTGGGGCATTCTTAACACATGTATACAATACACATCGTAACAGATTTAAAATAGGCATACCTATAAATACACACAGCATATTTCACCCATATCATACATGTTATACTTTATAGCAGAAAATAGAGAATTAATTTCTACTATTTCTTTCTACTATGATTTTTTTCATATTTTTGAAATCTTGTACTTATAGTAGAGAGCATTATTCCTCTCACTTGGACTGTATTCTTAGTTCCTCAGACTTTGATGGCGAGTTTTTCTTGTACAGCGACACAAGATTCAGCTTTATTTAGATATGTTAGAATGTCTGGAAAATAACCCTAAGAGATAACACACTAGAAAACTTACTAAAAAATGTGTACTATATTAGTGTCTGTCTTCTTCATATCAATCTTTAGAACACAGGAAGAGTTCATGTAAGACTCGTTTTGGCAAGGAATAAGTTGTACCAGAATAAACTGGTGCCTAAAGAGTGAATTTTGAACAAGCAGATAATTTAAACTGGAATAAATTTCTAGGAAATTTGGGAGTCTCTGTGTTTTGCTTTATGGACTCTGTCTGTAATTATGAATGCAGTTTGTGAATGTATTCCTAAATCTATTTACTACTAAAGCCACAAGCTGCTCTTTGCCTTCATTTTGCATTTTCACCCTATTTCACCCCATGACTGAGGGGCCTGTTGGCCAGGCTACCAGTAGGCTATTATTATACAGAGGTGACTCTCTCTCCAGATACAAATGTCTGTCCAGACTGGAAGCTGTCTCCCACCATGGAAAGCTGGTTTATCCAGAGAGAGGTCTGCAATGTCCTATTGTATCTGATAAAAAGGGTATATCCTCCCAAAGGAGGAGGAGAAAGACAGGCATTTCTTAGTATCTTAAGGTGATGGGAAAGATGCTCAGTAAGTTTTGGTGGGGGAGAGGAAAAGATGGAAAAATCTTTATAGGCAGAAGAGTACAGTTTAACAGCACCCCTGACCAAGGCCAGGGAAGAAAAAACTTCCTGCCCCCGCAGACTTTCACAGGAATTAGGAAACACTGTGGTTAAGGAAGAATTCTGCTTCTCTGTGTCTTGATAAAGGGCCCTGGTAATGTTCACCAGTTTACTCAGCTACCTGTCTCCTTGTACCTCCTCTTCACTCCTGAGCATTTCCACTTTTTTTGATATTTTGAGGAAGGAAGTGTGTTTCCAACACAAGAAGAGTCTTAAATGTCAAGGCTAGAATCTGAATCAAATAGGCAGCGTGAATTTAGGAGTGAAATTTTGAAGAGGTATTTGGCAGAGGAAGCACCATTCAAAATCAAAACCCAAGAAAAGAATTCACATTGTTAAATCTCCAGAAATATCAAATATCAAGTACTCCAGTAGCTGAGTCTTCCTCCAGACATCTTGTGACAGGCCAAACTCTGTCCCTGGAATAGCACTAGGTGAATGTTCTGCAACAAGTTCCTGGGCTTGGAAGGGAAAGTGCTTATTGTTAAAATAACGATTCTAGGATTACTGCTGTCTCAGTGCTTCTTGGGTTATGTACAAATGAATGGAAGTAATAAATGAAGGAAAATATTGAATAAAAATCCACATGAACAACATACAAAAAGAATAGTGAGCTTAACTTCTGCAGCTGGAAAGGCTGGTAAAGGAGAATGAAGGGAGGCTCCTTGTGATGAAGGAAAGCTTCCTTTTCTGTGGTGGCTTCCAGTTTTGCAGACTGTTGGACAAGGTGAGAATTCACTCAGGAAATTTTCTAAAGCAGGAATTCATCACTGTCCACATGGAGCATTACCATCTCTCCTTTTAAAGTCAGCCTGTAGTGTATTCAAGGTGCATGAAAGAAATACGATAGTGGCAAAGTTTATGGGGGCAAGGAATGTGGGGGTGGAGGGGTGGGTGTCTGCCGATATAGTTGGGAATAACTGTTCATAAGTTTTTGTGCCAAAAATCTTGATTTTTTTTTTCCCGGCTTTATTGGTGGACATGAAAGATTTTACATTTCCTTACATGTCTTGCCTCACTTGTATCACAGCTAAAATATTACTGCAAAAAGGAATACTACAAATGCTCACCATAACCAATCTAATTCCCTTGGTTTGGACTGAAGCACGTCCTTTTTTTCAAGCAACAGCCAAATCTTTATGACAGTGCCAGCTGAGAATCTCTCCTGGGATATAAGACCAGGACATTTGTGGGCATGAGATGCTACTTTGAAATGGTGCACAGACCAGTGAAGAACTTAGCAGTAATACTTAGTTTGTTAGAAAACACAGACCATATTTATTCCTTTCTTCAGAGCCTTATTTATGGTACACTGGGACTTTTGAGTGAAGGAATGGCAAACAGTTAATAAAACATTTGATGGGTATTAATTACTTTCCACTTAATTACCTGCCATGTGGATCTTGTTGAGCTATTGATTACTGGCAAACATACATCCCACTGGGGATAGTGTGATTTAACTTCATCCAATGAGTCAATTAGCCCAAGTAACACTGGGAGAGCTGGTGCTCTGCCTCAGTAGCTGGGGTTTCTTGCCAAGAATGGTAGATAAGCCATTTATTTGTTCATTAAAACACAGTACTACTGTCAACAGGAGGCACTTACGAGGTGTTATTGAGATTGGTAAAATGTCACTGTTTCACCAAAGATTAGCAGCTGTTTGTAGCTGCAAAGTGAATGAAAAGACCGGCTCTGATTTGAGAGCACAGATGAATGGACGAGGTCAAGATGTTAACCCCTGTTTGTTTCTCATTTGTGAAAACTTCGGTTACAAATTTGCATCAGCTCTACCAAGTGCAAAACATCTTTCACTGTCATTAATTCAGAGGCTGTAGGACAACAAACCCTGAACTGTGGCATGTGACATTCAGTTAATACCACCAAGAGTGAAACACATGGCGTGACCCCCAAATCACCAAAACTAAATAGTTCTCTGTTCTTCAGTGAGGATGATCTTCCTAGCTGACAAGAATAGCCTGCTGTCTTCCCATGAATTAATCTGAGAATGAAAAATCTTTTTTATTTTTTCTTTCCTGCCTTGTGATTTAAATTACAGATACAATAAACCATTATTCATATTGATAGTTTCCTTAGTATGTAACTGAAGGTATAAAAACCCCCTCTTGGCTGGAAACCAAAGTTCTATTAAAAAAAAACCCAACAAACCAACAAAAACCCCAACAAAATGAGAACATAGGTGGAGAATTATGTTTGTTAAAGGAATTCTTGAAGTAAACCTTACATGGATTTAGTTAAAGAAAAAAAATGGATATCGTAACCCGAAGATGTCTGGAGAAATTACTTTTATTTTAAATATGAAGGTTTAATTAAAATACAATTTGGATATGATGACATATAATATACCTGAAAAATGGGATAAATTTTCTTAGTGGTGGGTTAAAAAGTCATTCTGAAATGAGAATCTTCTAGGAAAACTGAACAAGCAATGAACAAATGACCGATGACAAGTACTTGATTACATTAGACTAGATATACACAAATATAGAAGCCAAAAATTGACATGGGGACACATCCTTCAGTTTTTTCTTTTAGAAGAGTCATGAGGCTGTCTTATGAGATGATTTATTTAATGGTGACCCGCCCAAGAATTTGTATTTTCCAAAACCATGGAAAATATTAAGGAAAGGATTAAAGTTCTGTCATCTGCCATAAACGAATGATATGATTTACCTATGCTATGTTTTATTTTACTTAATAGAATGCATTAATTTCCATTTTACAGTTCTCTTTATATCCCTAAGAGCAGGAACTAACTTTTAAATAATACTTCAGGTAACACTGAGAAATGTTACAGATTTGTCCTGAGTTTATCTTCACAAACTAGGTTTTTCATATGTTCTGTAACAGAAGGTCATTGGATTTTGAAGGTGTAACAATATTAGTATTGTAATGTAAGGAAACCAAATAAATTCAACAATATTTGTCTTGGTATAACATAAATTGTTTTTAAGGCTAGATCAAGTATAAAATTGAAAAACAGAAATATTTAATTTAATGGGATTTTCAAAGGTTTTGGTTCCTTTAAAGTTAAGAACACTTTATAAAGACATTGCACACTATGAAAACAAAGTGGTTCATTAAAATTATACTCACATTTGCAGCTGGGAAAATATCTATGTAAGAATAGAAACAGTAAGGGAAATTTCTGAACCCGGTTGAGATCTCCTTTTAGATGTGAATTTCCACTTTACAGCCTTGTGAATAAAATTTAAAAAAATATGGGTTTTTTTTTAAGTGTGTTTGCCATGTTTCTAGCACTTTGCAAGTTTGTAGTAGGGTTCTATAAAACTAGCTATGTAAGTTACGTTATGGTCTTCTAAGTTACCTTAGTTGCACATACTGATGTATAAACTCATTTATGTCAGTAGAATAATTTTGGGTTGTTACAAGCAGATGAGAAGGATCAGGCTCCAAATTATTGCAAAAAAGAAACATACTTTATGATACTATTCAACAGTGTACTGGGTCTATCTGGGATGGAGTTAACTTTCCTCATAAGAGCCCATACGGTGCTGTGCTTTGCATAGGTGGTTAGAATGGTGTTGATAATGCACCAGTGTTTTTGTCTATTGCTATGCAGTGCTCATACAGCATCAAGGCTGGGTCACCAAACACCCCTCTCTCCCAGACAAGGCTAGGAGGCCTGGGAGTGGGCAAGAGGCTGGGAGGAACCCATACCATATGACATCATGCTCAGGAATAAAAGCTGGGGGGAAGGAAGGAGGAAGAGAAGGAGTTAAGAGTTAATGATGTTTGTCTTCCCAAGCAACTCCTATGCATCTTGAAGCCCTGCTTCCCAGGAAGTGGCTGGACATCTGCCTGATGATGAGAAAAAGAGACTATATTTCCTCTTTTTGCTTTGATTCCACTCGTGGATTTTGCTTTTGTTATTAAGCTGCCTTTATCTCAACCAATGAGCTTGTTCATCTTAGTGTCCCCCCTGTGGTGTTGAGGAGAGGGAGTGAGAGAGCACCTGGATGGGGGTCTGGCAGCCAGCCGAGGTCAGCCCACTACAAATAGTTACAACTGCAATTGGCTTTTGGAGAGTGCACACCTCGTGTGAGTGCACAGTGTATATATTTATGTACACACCTCTAATTTTCTGTTTAAAGCTATTGGAGCACATTAAGATGTGATGTTTAATTCAGTCATAGCCTTCACTGCAATAAAACAAAGAAAACACAACTCAAAAGACATGATCAATAAAATCTTGGATTAACTGCTATAAATCTGTCTGACGTATTCAAGGCATAAGGACAAGAGAGGAAGTTCTTAAAATTTCTATTTTTATGTAATTTTTTAATGCAATATAGGTGCCACTTGCCATAAAGCTCTGGGAAGCTGTGAAATAACATAGGTGAGCAGCAGGGAATGGGGCAGAAATTACTGTAAAACATTCTTGTCTCTCCCAGTATCAGGTTTCTGTGGTGGCAAATTAGCATGCTAAAATGAAAGCAATTGACCTATTTTAGATGGTGGTGAAGTTTGTGTGTATGTTGTGGAGGAATTATTTAGCGGAGTGTTGTGCTTTAATGTGGTTAATGGTAGTACAAAAGGGGAAAGGGACCTTGTTTTTCTGCTTATGCTGTAAACAAGGTTTCAGGGGAAATTCTTTGAAGTACAGAGATCTAAGCTGGCCGGTTTTGAATCCCCCCTGAGGTACTACAGAGGAACAGTAGGTATCTGATAATGTTTGCACTTCGAGTAAATCTTTTTGGGCATCAAACACAGTGTTGACAAACAAGATAAAAAGTGGATTATTTAAAAGCGCTGCTTAAGATAAATAGGATACTCATATGATTTGTGGTGTTGACTGTTTCTCTCCAGACTTAGAAAAAAGAATGTAAAGCGGTAAAGGACTAGCTTTTCAAAGGATGTCTGATCAGCTAGTGTTCTTACACCAAGATCCAGGGCTGAGTTTTTGAAGAGACAAGGACCCAGGCCGCAGTGAAATCTGGAGATGTACTGTTGACATCATCATAGGGATTCATCCCTAGCGCACTCATTTCTTTGTAAAAACTAAGTATGAGAAGCACATTGGCATTCCCCAACTCTTGAGAATTTCCAAAGATCTAGTCTAAATGCCAGATTTTCTTCCAACAATGCTGACACCCGCCTTTGTGGGACTGGGTCTGTCTGTCTATTTAAATGCACAGAGAAGTATGCGAGTTACAGTGCTGTGGTGTTGAGTCAAAATGGTATACTAAGATGTAAGCAGTGCTGACAGAAGCCAGCAGGGAGCACCGTGGTTTAAATATAGCATCTCAGGACTTCCGAATGGGTTACAAATTCTGCTACAAACAAGGATAACTTGCACCATGTTATTATAAGCCCATTGTATTTTTGTGCTTAAGTACAATTTTATTTTCTTTCCCATTAGCTCTGAAAAAGAAAACAATAAGAAAACATTATCATAAACACTTGTGAAATATTAGATTTTATTATAGTTATTATTATATGGCTTGTAAAGTATTTTTATGAATATGTTTGGATTCACTCTATTTGCAGGATCACATTGGTACCCATATATAACACGGGACTAAGGTTCTCATTCTGTATAGTTAAAAATTGGCTTCCAAAGTTGGCCTGTTTATTGACAGGACTATGAATTTCTCATTACACTTTCCATAAAATCTTCTTGAGATAGACTCTGATTGTTATATCTAAGATGATATATTTGACCTGTTATCCCAGTAGCATCACTGGAGACCTCAGAAGCTGAAAATTGTGGAAATTTGAGCTACTGAAAAATTTAAAAGCCTTCTAGAGGATAGGTTTACAATATTGCTCAAAACAGTAAGTACCAGCTTAGTCATAACTGCTGATAGAGACAATGGCCTAGCAGTGTGCCCAACAGTGGGCCTAGCAGTGTGCCCAACAGTGAGCCCAACAGTGTGCACTGTTTCAGCAAAGCAAATTTTTTGTTGGTTTTTTTCATATGGGTGGTGCCATTTATATTCACAAAACAAGGCTGTGAAACATAGGAGTGTATTCTCAACTGCCTTTGATTACAGCAAGACACAGGGTCCCATGTACAAGAACATAAGTGCTGAGTGTGCTAGGAGCAAATCCTCACCATGTTGAAACCAATATGTAAGAGCTTGTTACAGTGTGCAGGAACTGGAAGGGGCTGGGGGGTAAGGTCTGGGTTTAGGCCTTGCACTTCCTCACAAGCAGCAATGTGATAGAGGAGCTCAGAAATGGAGGTGGCAGTGGCAAGCTAGGTGGGATGTAGCTGTGCAGGATTGATTGAGACAGAGCCAGTTCTCAGCTTTCAAGGATTACCATGAGCTTCCTGAGAAGAAGGAGAGTTTCTAAAGAAGAGATTTTTCTTCAAATGTATGACCAATCTCTTGTGTAACAGGACTGACCATCCCTGGCAGAAAAATCCTCATAATGCTATGGACAATGCCTCAGTTACACATCTATTGGCCACCTGGAAATAAAGACAGAAGAGTCATCATGAAATGGTTAGAACACTGCAGGGTTACAAAAGGCCCACTGTCTTCAGTAACTCCCGTCTCTTCAGACCCTTCAACAAGCATGGAGATAATAAGTGAAAATTTATGCTGTCACTTGGTCCTTTCCAAGTGCAATGGACACCTAAATGACAGTGATTTATAATTACCAATGGGATTTACAGCCCCACAGTTTTTTATAATTACCAACGGGATTTACGTGAACTACATTTTCTGGCCCTTGGGAAACACGGTCTTGCAGGACATTGGTCTAGACACTGGCTTTCCATTCCTTCATTGGTGTTGGAAAAAAACCCCACAGGTACAACCATTGACCAGCGCAGTCCTGGCCTTAATGTCCTATCCTCTGTCCTCTATCCTATCTGTCCTATCCTGTCCTCTGTCCTATATCATCTGAAAAAGGAAGAAGATCTCCTCCTGGACTGGTAATGTGAGTTGTCTGTAATGGTTTGGATTGAGCTATTGTTGCACCTGTTCCCAGAGACACAACTGAAAGAATGACAGGTGACCTCAGAATTTCAGACCTATGAACTGATCTAGGATGATAAAAGACTTCATGCATCAAGAGCTATTCCTCCTTAGTCTGGAAGGATTTTCAAAGAAGTTTACAGTATTATTTCATGATTCACACATAAGGGCAACAAGTCCCTTTGCAAGAACTGAGAATATCAAAGCGCCAGCTTAAGAGAAATATTTCCCAGTCTTATACAATTCTTGTAAAAAACATACAGGCAGATAAAAGGATGCTGTACACTTTTAGGAATTATTGAAGAACTCCTTTCTTGGTTGCAAACTGTACTCCTACACGGTCAAGCACTATTAAAGATGTTAACTTTCAAATTGTGTATCACTGTCTACAACCTAGCTAACTGTATCCTGTGGCTTTTATGAGACCAGGAAGACTTTCAGGAAGAAGTGGTCATGACCTTCTACTCTGTTCTGCCTGGTGTCTGGAGGCACCAGACCACAGAACTGGAACCAGCCTTTAGCTTGTTCACAGTACCAGAAGAAAACACAGGCTTGCAATGTATTTAGGACTGCTTCATTGCTTCTTTTCTCTCTTATTTATTCTTTTTTCTGTTTTTCCTTTTTTTGTTTTTGAGATTTTTCTGCTTGGGCCAGTTTATGACAATTGCTTTGACCTTGATGATGACAACTGGATGTGTAAATACCCTTCATCAAATACCATGTATTTGATGGAGAACCAAAGTCCTTAGAAGGGCCTTTTAACAGTAACAGAAACATTTGAATACATTTGGGAGCTATCCAAAATATAACCAGAGCATTTTGGAATCGATCAGGAGTGGTAAAATGTGGTTGTTTTAAAAACCAGAGGACAAAAATCCCCCTGATACTTTCTTGTTGCCTCATTGAGAAGTTAAGGTTATTATCAAGGAGACTATTGCTGTTTTTCTTGCTTAAAAGCATAACGGAAATAAAGTGGGGTTTCAACATCCAGTAAAAATTGCCCTCAACAAAATTCCTCAAAAGTGTTTTCATATATTTAAAACCAGTTTTGCCAATGAAAACTATGATAAAATCAAATATTTAAGACGTAAAGTTTTGAATATTTGAAACTGATCCAAAAATATACAAATAAATACAGAAATATTTGTATCACTTTCAGATGAAATACTGTCTATATTACATAGATAAACTTTATAAATCCTAGACAGTAGCTTTAAACAGCTAGCTTTGTCTTTACCATAAAAGTATATAAAGATGAGAATTAATGTAAATGAGATGTGGATTTCTATAAAAGATTTTATTAGCCTGACTTTGAAATGAGCGACATATTTCATTAAAGCTTAGCCACTCTACAGACTCTTCCTGCAGAAATGCCAATAGGCTTTTAACACATTATATATAGTATATTTGTTTATGCTCAGTGCTTTCTGACAAAATATTTCAGAAAAGTTTCAGAGTTTATGCTTTTAATCAGTTCTCCTTTTTATGTCTTTCTGCCTGCCAAAAGCAGACTCCATGACCAGTATGAGCTGAGCTGTCTTCTCTGCAGAGGGGAAGAAAATTATAGCAAAGATGCTTCACAATGATCTGAGGAAGCTTTCTCTAAGTTACAATGCCTGCTAAATATACCAGACATGTATGGTTAAAAATAGTATATCAACTGCCTCTTTTGGAAAGGAGGTACTGCCAAACTGCTTCCATTGGAGCCATCCTGGCTATGGCTTTCATACAAATTCCCTTTCAAGTTACTGCCCAAAATGAAAATCTGAAAGAAAGAAACCTTCTCTCTGCAGGAATTTGCTCAGGGCTGGCAAGATGACAGCAGTCTGGCTTTCCCCAATACCCGAGGCTTTCAGATCCTTTTGGAAGAAGGCCATAGCTTTACTGGTCTCATCGCATTTTGCAGACCTCTAAGAAAAGTGCTGTGGGATGGGCACTTTGGCCATTTCATTTGCAATCACTTGTACCACATGTACCACACCTTTTGTAGTTCAGTAATGGGGGAGAGATGTGGCTTTTTTGCGATGACAACGATTCTATTATATACATCTGATCCTGGTAGAGTTATGTTGATTTATACAGGTGAAGAACTGTCCCACAGTATATAAATCATATCTGTCCAGACAGATACAGTCACAGAAATGAAAAATACTGTATTTTGGAAGACAGACTGTGTAAAATGCAGCCTTTGAGAAAAACAGCCTGTTGCTTAAAAGAAAGATAAGTGCTATTAACAGACAGAAGCTATCTGCTCTAAATAGTGGGTCAACAGGACACAGTATATTTGCAAGAAATATACAATTCCCATTTGTGACCGTAAACACTGTGGGGTCCACATCTCTATGGGTGAAAACCAAAGTCTGTTAGCATACAGATGTGTGATACCTTTTAAAATCCCTGCAGTATCTTCCTACCTGCTGTGCTTAATTTCAGATTCAAGTGCTGTCATTAAAGGAAAAAAAAAAAAAAAACCACAAAACTGTTTTCGCCTTTATCTGTGCCCTACATTGCATTGGCTGTTCCTCAAATATTTTCCTGGTGCTGCAGCTCCCCAAACATTTTCTGAATACTTGATCTTTAGGCCCCCAACTCCCACTTTTCTTTTTCAAGATAACACATGTCTGTCTGACATGTAAAATCGCAACTTTTAAATTGTTTCCTTACAAACAACATTCTTGCAAGCCTATCCTGGCAACATTCCATACAAAAAAAATCTCTACTGTAAAGTTTGTATTTAGAATGGTAAAAAAACTCTGTTGCAATCCGGCAAGCCATAAACTCCCTTCAAAGATTGGTTGCACTAAGCCTAATTCTCATTTTGATTTATTTGACTTTGGATATAATGGTATTAAATTAGCAAAGACAAGCAATGAACAAAACCCTGGAGATGAATTAGCCATTGTATCCAGTCCATTAATCTCTTCTTCAATTCTTGAGAATTGTGGCTCACCCAGACCCAGAGATCAAATAAAATGCCTAATTGGGAAAATCCTAAACAAGAGTATCCTGGGGAGCTTGAATTTATTTGTCAACTGTTCAAACAACTATGTTGTTTATACGTCTTTAAAACCCTGATACTTTTTCACCACTATATCTTAATCCAGATACTTTAAACACAGGAGGGTGATTGAGAATTGCTTTCAATTAACTAGAATAGGGAGAGACACTTATTCTAAAAACAGATAGTTGTGTTGTGAACATTCTGCCAAACATGCTGAGAATTTTATATCTAAACATCAGGTTTGAGGGATGCTCTGAAAACACTTTGAGGGTAGTAGTAAACACAGCTAATGGCTATTCTCTTCTTTCAATAGCATTTGTATTATGCACTGTGATTCAATAAGAGGGAAAAAATATGGTATAAATGAACAATGTTTTTTAAAAAAGAAGTTCAATAACATTCTCAAAGACATATGAAAGGCAACAAATATAGGAGTCTCTTCTGATTGTGATTACCCCAGAATTACCTGCTGATTTTCCTGGAGGTCCAGGAGCACAACCAGCAAGACTGGTCACCTGCCCTTGCAGCAGAAATGCAGAGGACAGTTAAAAGTCCATACCTTGTTTTGAGTCTGATAACATCCCATATTCCCGTCGGTACTAAAAGAATAGGTAACAATTAGTCACCTAACATGAAATAATACGTTTTCTGACAGCATTGTGACTCATCAATAACCTACCTCTGATCTCTCTTTTGGGGACAAAATTCTATGGAAAAATCTGTGGCCAGGAAACACAGGCTGAGGTTGGTTTTTTTCCCGTACTTATGCTTTGTGGTCCTAATCACCAGTTTAGGTCTGATATGGCATAGAGATCACAAGTGCTACATGAATTGGTGCCTTTTTCTTGCTACAGACTATTACCTGTTCTCAGTTACAGTAACAGTGATCATGAGATTACATTAATTTGCTTACAGGGTGTACAAATTATCTCCGGCATGACTGCATTACGTATTTTGACAGTATCCAGAGGGCTGTCATTGACAATTTTTTCTGTAACCTAAAGGTGTTTTTAAGTTGCCACAGAGATCTGTGTATGACAACCCTCTTGTTCAAGTTTATAAATCTTCCAGAGAGGTGACTTTGAAACAATCACATTAATGACAATCTGTACTACAGGACAGAAGAAAATCTGTCTAGGGATGACATAAGTAGAGTTCAGGACAGATTAGATGACTCCTTGAAGACTTTTCTTCCATGTCTATTCTTTAGTGATTGCCCATGTTTTTCTCCATCAAATACCAGTCAAACAATGAAATAATAAATCTAATAGGAACTTTCCAGAAAGGAAAACAGACAGTTAGACCACATAAGACTGATAAAATACATTTTTTTTCCACAAATTTCTCCTCTTTTTGTTTCACAGGACTAACAGCTTCTTGATGAAGAAGAACCAGAGGGAGAAACCCAGGTAGATTATGGTTATAAAAATCTTTCCCTCAAAAGACCATAGTGTATAAATACTTTTTTTTTTTTTTTTTTTCAATCTAATATGAAGGATTTGAAGTTTCTGATGGTTTTCTTCCAAATGTTAGGAAGAAACTAAAATCTTTCTTTAAAAAAAAAGAATATTTATTTGTATTCATTTCATACTGAGTTTATTTTCATCCTCAAAAAAAAGTGAGTCAAATAAACATATACACAAATGATTTGCTTTTCTTCAGTGTACACCATAAATATTGCTCCCTCTAGTCTGATTTGAAGTACTAAAATACCCTGCTGCATACTATGAAGGAGAACATATTTTTACTCTAATGATGACTGGGATTTATTTATACTGATATTCAGGCATTCAGGGGACAGCGAATAGAATTCAGGAGTTGCTTGTTACAGGAAAAGAGTTTAAGTTCTCAATCTCAAGTACAGTTCATATTTTTATACATGTACAAGTGAGGCTCTCTTTTTTCCCACATTAGTAAATTTTTCTTTGTTGGTCTGTGACTTTTTCACATTTGCCATTGCTTCCATTTCCTCACTGATGAGAAAATGTATAGATCTGTTTCCTCCCATCTTATCTTCATAATTAGCTGGACACAGATACCTTTGATGACTTTTAGATCTTCTACTGAATTAGTGACAGAAAGACTTATTTAATGCCACTGTTAATGACTTACCATTATTTATCTGTGCTGACAGAGATATCTCCACCATCTACTTGACTTTAAAGGAATCTTTCTTTTCATTTCAAAACATCCAAATTACTCACTGATGTTGCATATCTTAAGAGTACAAACTGTTTCTTTCTTTATACTTTTTTGGTTTTTCGTTTTTCAACTCAGTTTCTCTCTTAGCTCTTCTCTTTCTTGCATGACTTCAGACGCTACTGTTAATCTCACACAAACAATTTAGTCAAAGATTATTTTCTGAGTTGTGGTGTTGGATGAAGGATGGATGGGATGTTGATCAATCAAAACCACCAGTCTGTACCAACTCCTCTTCCTTGCTAGACAGTTTTATTTCTATTCCTTAGTTTACTCTTGAGGAACTCTTCCTATATTCAATGTTTGTCTTCCTCTTAATTGTGAATACTTGATCTCCTTTGTATCAAGACACTTTCACTTTTTTGTTTTGGTGAATGGATGATCTCAATCCAGTGAATAGTACCTTATTCTTCAAATACCTTATACTTGAGTGTCTGGTGCTCTGAAGCCCTCCAAGTGAAGGAACATCAAACAAGCCTGCTTTGCCCATGAATCACAATCAGTTTTGTCAAGTATGTGCTACAAAGTCTGCTTTAGAAATTTCACTTTAACCATAATGTGGGAAAGACCATTTGGTACAGCTCAGCGCTTCTGCCTGGAAAGTTGCTATCTGCTGACTGCCTGCCTCTATGAGTCATCAGCAGTCTCCTTCACAGAGGTTTACTTATGATTATTGCTATGTTTTATTCACTTTAAGTAATCAAAAGTTGAATAAGCCCTGGACCAAAACACTTTGTTTCTCTACAGACAGTCCATCTCTGAGCATTATAAAGCACCTTGGTAGGCAGCATGGAGAAAATACTTAGACCTCTGCTATCCATGCTGTACCTGTGCTGCAGATAATTAGTTAAATTCAGTCACTTCCACTGTCAATCTGGTACCCTTCATGATCAGTAAAATTCTCATTAAAACATTCTTTTTGCTGACAAATCTGGCACTGGCAGACTTCATTAAGTAATTAACTCAGATACTGAACACTAGTCCATAATGTTGGGCATAATTAACAGATCAGGTTATCTGTCAAAGGCAGGTAATTTTCCCTTACCCTTGGGATGCAGTCAGTGAAGAGGCTTTAAAAACTTGCACATCTCCAGACATAGTAAGGCACCACATCTGTGATTTACACAGAGGAGAGCCTTTGTGTTGCTGTGCAATGGAAATGCTTATTACATGGTAGTGCAGTAGAAATCTACTACCTTTCTGCAAAGGGAATATGAAATATTAGTGCAATATATGGACAATTTTTTCTTCCATGAAGATGAATCACAACATTAACCTTCTCCTACAGGAAGATTATATCATACAAGAGAGTAACACAATCCAATCAAGATTTAATTGCAATAAATACAGCCTTAGCCAGACATGGAAATATCAAGACCAAACCAAAGATCTTTGGTTTGCTGTGTATTGAGTGAGCCAGAATAGTTCTTAACATTGTAACTCTCCCCATGGAGGTTTGGTAAATGAAAGAGATTTGGGGTTGACCACTGAATGATAAGCAGAATATGGCTGTTAGTTGTCAAGCATTACAAGACTCTTCAGTTCTTTCTCGGAAGTCTAAATGAATTCCTGGACTATATTCCAGGGTGAAGTTAACCAAATATCGTCTTTGAACTTGAACATAATTAGCGAGTAAATCAGGCCTTTCTGTTTAGGTTTGAATGAGAGGTGCTTCATAATCATTCTGCTAAAGACAGTCCCAGAAAGAAGACTGATAGATCATTATTCTTTCCTTGCAGCTAACGTTGTTGAGGGGAGATTGAACTGCAGTCCTGTGAAAATGTGCTTCTCCTTGCAGATGGCAAGGTAAAAAGGAGGTGGTTTGGAGCCTTTTAAACACAGAATCTGTCTACAGAAGACAACTGACAGAAACCTGATCTCAGAGTGATTACTCAATATCATGTCAAAGCTAGTCATTTGCTATAGCTGGTATGAAATAAAAGCTGTAAAAACACAGAAACAAGCCAAAAAAAATCCTGAAGAGAAGAATGGTGCAATTTAGATCTCTACCAGTCTTGAAACTGTGGAAATGTGGAAGATGATCAGAGAATGTTGAAACATTTCATTCTGTATCTGTAAGCAATTAGGTCCGCTGAAAAGGATGATATTCAGAGTAATAATATTTTTCACAGTGACTAGGTCTGAAGCAGTTTCTGTGCTTAATAGTTTTCAGTTAATACAGAGAGGAGTAGCTGACCATAAAATCATAAGAAATAAAATGAATAATTTAAGTCAGAAAGATAGAACAGTTTATGACTGATCTGAAGCTAAATTTAAATCCACTTTTATAACTGCTATACATTTTTGCAATTTTTACAACTGCAAGTTTGGAATTTGATTAAGGAACAAAAAATACAGTGCAAGAGAAGCTACACAATTAACTATACACAGACAATCTACAGTTTGCCAAGCAACTTAGAAAGAAGTTCACTGGAGATAGAAATTCTGCTAATACCCTCATGAAAAACTGAAAAAGGTAATCTTTTAAGACTATACCTGACAACTTTAAACTACCACATCCAGTTGGCTTACTCCCAGCTTGGGCATGATTCCCCCATGTCTTCTATCCCAATCCTAGCAGAGTTTCAACTTTTCAACCAGCAAGGTTTAAAGGAAAGAGGAAGTGTCGAGGACTGTTATGGAACCAGAATTGTCTCGACATTGCCGTTCTACTGCCATCTTCTGGGTTCGACATCCAGCCCCCGACAAAACCACCACAGGATGGATGCCCATGCAGTGACCAGGACACGAAAGGCAGGGCCATGAACTGCACGCACGCCTGCACAGAGACCAGGGCGCGAAAAGCAGAAGCGCAAACTGCGTGTACGCAGACCTGTTCTGCGCATGTGCATCGCCCTATAAAAGGACCGCGTGCGCCTTTTGAGGCGCTCTCTCTTTCTCTTATCCTACACCGTGCACCTCCTTGGAAGCTGCTCCTGCGGACACAGAGACTGGACCGACTGGACCTTTGATCGATGGGACAACGCCAGACTCGGAGTGGCGGTAGCTAGTTCCCCTACGTGGCTCTTTTCTCACCCGCCTGAGCACGCTCTTTCTATTTTTCTCTCTTTTTCTCTCTCTCTCTTTTTTTTTCTTTTTTTTCCTCCCGATCTCCCTACCCGGTCCTCACCCCTTCGTTCGCCAAGATAAAGTCAAAAGGTTGTACAGCATTTGACCTCGTTTGCGTCTTAATCTCATCCTTGGGATCCTACCGAAACCTCTCCCGACATTGGATCGGGACATTTTAATTGGCATCACGGACAGGATCCCCTGAGACGAGAGTGCCATACTACCTTGTTGCGGTGTGCTGTGTGATTGTGGGTGAACGAGACGTACGAGCAAGTACGAAGCGAGTGCGGAGTTCCGATCCGCGTTTCTGCTCTCCCGCGAGGGAAGCAGCCAGAGACGAACGAAGCGTGAGGAGGGAGTGGATGTTGGTTCTTTGTGCATAACTTACGTAGTAGTGTACGGTCTGGCCTCCTGGGAGCGTATAGGGGGAACTTGGATACTGAAGCGTGACTCTCTCAGGATGACACCCCCCCTTTGTAGGAATTTTTGGATATTAGTGTGTGTTTTGGCCTCCTGGGAGTGTATAGGGGGAACTTGGATACTGAAGTGTGACCCTCTCAGGACGACACCCCGCTTTGTAGGAATTTTTGGATATTGGTGTACGGTTTTGGTCTCCTGGGAGCGCATAGGGGAAACTTGGATACTGAAGCGTGACCCTCTCAGGACGATATCCCCTTTGTAAGCGATGGCCGCCCGCAAGGCAGTCGATGTTTGTGACCGTGTGCTTTCGCTGGATGAAGGGACAGAGAAATTGTATGGCCTCTTGGAGGTGCACCGGTCTCGCCCCTCGCCCCAGGGACAAGACTGGGCAAGGGAGCACTGGTTTCAGTTACAGAGTGTGGTGGATAGAATAAGTATATTGCAGAAGGAGGCTAAGGTTAAGAGGGGCAAAGGAAAGGCTATAATTTGTGCGGTATTGGGAGCGAGTTTGGCCGCCGCGGTGGAGGAGAAAAAGCAGAGGTCCTGTCGGACAGATACGTTGGTGAACTCCCTGCAGACGGTAATAAAAACCCTGCAGGAACAATTGGAGGAAGAGAGGTGCCAAAATGCGATACTAAAAAATGAGTTGAAAAATCAGCTTTTAATGGAGGCGGATACACTGCTGGGGGCAGAAATAATGCCTGCGGAGAAGGGGATACAGCAGATTTACCTCCAGGGCGATTTGCAAAAAGCCAAAGAGGCCGTGGAGATCCTCCCCGACATGTACCCGCTGGTTAAAACGGAGTATGTGTATGAGGATGAGGGTGATAATCGTCCCCAAGTTATTACTAAAGAGGTCCCGTTTACAGCAACTGAATTGGCAAAGCTGAGAAAGGACTTTGCGAGCAATACAAAGGAATCGGAGACCGAATACGTGTGGAGAGTGTCTTTGTCGCAGGGGGATGGGATCTTGCTGTCAGAAAAGGAGGTGGAAGGGTATTGGGGTCCGGGTGTGTTTTTAACTACGGGCGATCTCCGAGCCCCATGGTCGTTGATCCAGAGAGCCGCATACTCGGCAGGGGGGTTGAGCCCCCTGGAAAGGGGAGACCCCTTAGCTATAACAGGCACGGTAGATCAATTAGTAGAGAGTGTGCAAGAGGCGGCGTGCCTTCAGATGATGCATGATCAGGAGTTCAAGCCCCACCTGGGCTCCCCAATGTTAATGCCTGTAGACCCGGAGAGAATGACTCCCCTGATACGGGGACTGCCCGACTCCCTGAAACCCTTTGGGATCCAATTGCAAGGGCAGATTTATAACACCCCCCGGGGAGAAGGGATTGCAGCCGCATGGGAGGGGATAATGACCCCTGACTACTGGCGGCTAGGGAAGAAAGTATGGACGTGGGGGGAGGTGGCTCAGGAGTTAATTGATTTTGGGAGGAAATACGGCCCCCCTGTTAGTGGACCACCCCACAGAACCGAGACCAGGGCTGTGTGGGCAGCAGAACGAGTTAGTGGGTGGCAGTCACCCCTTGGGAGTGGCCGGGACCTGGCTGCGAAAGGAAAGCCCCTGAGCCGACAGGGACTGTGGCAGTTGGGGCACCAGAAGGGCTAGTTCCCCTATGTGGCTCTTTTCTCACCCGCCTGAGCACGCTCTTTCTATTTTTCTCTCTTTTTCTCTCTCTCTCTTTTATTTTTTCTTTTTTTTCCCCCCATCTCCCTACCCGGTCCTCACCCCTTCGTTCACCAAAATAAAGTCAAAAGGTTGTGCAGCATTTGACCTCATTTGTGTCTTAATCTCATCCTTGGGATCATATCGAAACCTCTCCCGACATTGGATCCGGACAGGAAGACTAAAATTTTAGATAATTTGTAACTATTATTGCTATGTTCCATTTTACTGTGGCAGCGCTGTCCTTATGTGTTCCTTATGTATGTGCAAGAGTTAGAGAGAAAAAATCTTTCATTTTCGTACCCCCCAAATGTTTATCAATTAAAAAAATTACATTATCAAGTTTTAGGACAAAAATATTTAATGTGATTAATCATAATTGATTCGACAGTTTTATCATAGTAGTCACCACTTTGAATATATTAGTGACATTTCTATCTTGCATAGTCCTTTATTGCACCTTGGAAGATTAGTTCTTTGCCTCCAACTGATTTCCCTTTCCAATTTAGTCTTAACAGCCACAAATACAAAATGTATATTCTAACTACATTTTTCTACTGCTACTACACCTAAAAAGACAAGAATTAATTGGACCTGTTATAAATGACAGTGCAGATATATAATTTGTCATTCTAGAAAGAGAAATATCTTACAGTTCATCCCAGGTGAATACCATAGATCAGTGTCAATAGTCATCCCTACACTAGAGAGCAGAAACCTATTTCATTCTTCTGTTTCTCTAATTAATTGTAAGCATGCCAAGAAATAGGACTTATCTAGAGAAGTAAAAGTGTCTGGAAAAATATGCTTTGTGAACATTTCATTTTCACCAAAACAGATAAAAACCCACACCAACTTCCTCTCCCAACCAAAACAAAAGTAGCAAAAAACCCCAAAATAATGACAAAAATATAAATAAATAAAACAAAAGATAAAAGAAAAAAAAAAAGCCCTATAGCAAAGAGATAAAGGAAATTTATTTTTGCTTGGTATTCATTTAGACATGCTTTTGTGGATCCTAAAATAGCATGTTTAGAGAAGACCAAATAAATGGCACATTTTAATTCTACTGTTAGCACTTACAAGGGCTTGTGCAACTGCAACCAACTTGTATCTCTGCTTTTTAGAACTAGCTGTTTTCAACAGTATGCATCAAGTTATCTTTCTATATTTGTAAATAGAGTATGAAAGTAGGTGCTCATTGGTGTTCTGGCACATGACTTCCACTACATACTTATTCTTTTGAAGGCTGTTGCCAAATAGTTTTCTGTTAAAGCTCAGTTTGCCTTGTACATTTATGAGACATACAATGAAAGGTTTTCTAGGTGTTACTCTGAACTCTCTGCATTTCAAAGAATGTTTATATTTTTTTGCCCTGGAATGTCAAAAGAAGGAAATTGAAATATTAGGAAGCAGCTAATGGTTTTTCACCTATCCTAAACTCACAGTTTATTTGTCAAAGCTTTGCATTGGAGAAAATCTGCAACAAGCATCTTGCAATAAAAAAGTCAAATAAATAATTTGCTTGGTGTTCTTGGTGTCTTTTTTTTCACCCCCAGAGTTTTTGTTAATTTTCACCCATATACAAGGTAGAAAGACCCAGACTGAGCATAGAATCATAGAATCATTAAGGCTGGAGAAGACCTCTGAGATCATCAGGTCCAACCTGTTAACCTAACTGCCAAGTCCGGTTGTAAACCCTGTCCCTAAACACCACATCCACACGTTTTTTGAATACTTCCAGGGACTGTGATTGCACCACTTCCCTGGGCAGTCTGTTCCAATGCCTGACCACTCTCTTCATGAAGAAATTTTTCCTAATATGTAATCTAAATCTTCCCTGGCCCAACTTGAGGCTATTTCCACTAATCCTGTTGCTTGCTACCTGGGAGAAGAGACCAACCCCCACCTCGCTACAACCTCCTTTCAGGTAGTTGTAGAGAGCGATAAGGTCTCCCCTCAGCCTCCTCTTCAAACTAAGCAACCCCAGCTCCCTCAGCTGTTCCTCATAAGACTTGTTCTCTAGACCCTTAACCAGGTTCGTTTCCCTTCTTTGGACACTCTCACAATTGGACATTTCTTCTATTCCCAGTATAATTAGCAGTTAGTCATATGTAACTAAGTATATTCATAGTATTATTAGCTGACAAGGATTACTCACATGTTTCAAGAAAGAAAAAATTAATCTCTTTTATGTCTGGGCTTCTGTTATAGAGGGGCACCTTGGTTTTTATGAACTCCTCGTACACAAGATCAGAATTATGCAACAATCTGTATATGAAGAGAGAAACTCTTCTGCTTGAGTTTACTTAAGGGAGACATCAAGTGTAGAGTGAAGGTCTGTAGTCACAGAGGTGAATAGAAAACTATTAAAAAATCATCAGGTAGCATATTTAAAAATAATAAATCAGCTTTTTTTATACCATATGTAATGAAATTGAAGACCACACAGCCATGGGATGTTATGGAGTCCAAAGATAGGAACAAGTCAAAAAGACATTAGATAAAATCACAAGGGATAGAACTAGTGATTGTTCTTAAATGCAATGAGCTAAATTCAGCCCCTTGCTCAGAAGTATTTAAATTGATTAATAGAAGCTGAAAGAGTATATGGAAAAATCACTTTTATTTTCTGCACATTTAATATGTATTTTCTCTGACTTTCTGCCGTAAGAAAGAGAAGGCCACTGGGCTAGATGAATACCTGTCCTGATGCTGTATGTCAGTCACACATGTTTATGTTTCCTGCGAAACATGGAGACATGTTTACTGTTCATGAATATTTATGTTCTTTATGTCCTGTGTTCTCTGAGCATTGATTTTTTTATTTCTATTTCATTATATTCACAAAATTCTACTACAGAAGAAATTGAGATGTTCATTGTCCTAACTTTGCTCCAAAATGTTCCTGTGAGAGATTGGTCTTTTAGAAGAGCTTTAGGGAAGTGAAGAGTCTTACATCATGCGACACAGGGTAAACCATTAAAAAATGAAGTCGTGTGTGTTAAATTTTCCCTGTTGTTGTAACTCAGAAGTTAAAGTTTTACAGATGAGAGAGAACTATCACTTTTTATAACAATGGTAAAATATCCACCAGATAAAAGTATGATAATTTTTCTCAGGAAATTTTTTTCTGATCATAGCAAAAAACTCTTAATCTTCACCAAGTATCAATGCAATTCAAATTTTTGAACTACTACTACAAAAAAAAAAAAGTTTGCCTCCTCCAAACTACATAGCACATAGGGTAATACAGACATTTCTTTTTTTTAAAATCCTTTTCTTAGTCACTTTATCACCCTGCTTGGAATCTACTTATTACAAGGTATTTCCAGCTCCAATAGTTGTCTTGTTATTTTTTCCTCTCCTATTCTGGGACAGGTGGCAACTTTTCAGGATTCCCCAAAAATTAGGGGACTCTTCAGAGCTACTGTGAAATAAGGTAAAGTATAATTAACCATCTAAGAGCGATTTGTTTGGAAAAATTGTTGCTGTTTATGAACTAAGGAGAAAGGAACCAAGAGGTTCGTCCTGTGCCAAGTAGCTCCATATCCTCAGGGAAAAAAACATTCCAGAGGAGGATTGATCCATTGCCTTTCTGAATGTTTTGCAGATCCAAGAAGGCGAACATGCTGAAACTAAAAAAACACTACCTGTTCTTATGAATTTCTGTTAATGAATATTTTACAGATTTTTCCTTCAGTACTATTTACTGCTTAATTTCTTCTTAAGAAGATCATGCTTTTCTTTACTTTACAATTTAGCAGTGTTGTGGAAAATACAGATGTTCCTACACAATTCATAGGTAATGTTTTTTTGTTGTTAAAAATCCACTGAATCGTGATAAACTCCTCTTTGCTAATGATGGCTTTTACATGATTTGTGTTTATGTGAACTACTTTAACTTTCACAGCTTGCAGCTATGAAGAACACTATTCATTTAAAAAAAAAACAACTATGTAATTGAAGGTAATGTTTCATGATTGCAAAATTTTTTGATAAAGGACTATTTTAAAAATGGGCTGAGGTTATATCCTCTGGCATTTCTTGAAGACTTCTCTTTTCTGATGTTCTGATCCTTGTATGTTCCCAGTTATCATTGGGATTTTTTTTGTTTCTTTGTTGTACTAAAAATGTCTGATCCGGAAATTTGAGAGAAGGTTTAGTATATTTTTTTCCCTAATTTTCATTTGAATTAATGGTGATTATGTAACATATGATATAGCAGAGGAATGATTGTAACATAACCCACAGTGCTAAAGAATTTATAAGATGTCAGTATTTTTATTTTCTGCTTCCTCAGAGCTGATTGATAAACATTTTGTACTCTTTTACAATAAAATGGATCATAAAATTTAGCATTGTGCTAAATCATACAATTGCATTGTGCTTGTGTTCAAGCAACGCTGGACTACTGTTTTGCTATGAAAAGCCTACAGGTCTGGCAACCTTCCTGAATAAGTACCTGAATAAACTTTGATTTTGTTCCAGACATAAATAGTCATAGGATGGAATAAGGATTAGGCTTGAGAGGGGTATCTAATCTTGCTAGATCTAATTCCAAAATCTACTGTCCTTGTGCTATCAAGGAAGTGACCAAAATCTGTCTGAATCAAGATAAGAAATCACTGCTACAATAGATATTTGCTGTATCACTTGGTACATCTAGAACTGTTTGCAGAAAAGGTCTGAACAAGCACATATTTTAAAATAATAGTTTGTGGGCTGAATTTAGATACACAAAAAGTCTAAATATTTTCCTAGAGTTTCTGGCTTTGCCAGTAATTTGTATAAATTCATGCAAAGACATTAACACAAAATATGGCTGCATTAAGTAATCTAGTTTACATTATGGTTTTGACACAATATTTTATTTTTCTCCCATTTCTGTATGTTGCGTACTGTTTGAATAATGGTTAATGAATTATGGAGAGAGGAAAGTGTGTGAAATTTTGCATTCTGGGGCATCCTATGAAACAATGGAAAGCAATGTAAGGTCTTTCACTAGCACTAGCAAAGTGGGCTAGACCTTGTCCAGATTTTGCCATGCCTGGGAAAGAAATAAAAGCATGTTAGCCTTATATCAATTATAGTTTACATGTCATTGTAAGAGGAATACCACAATCAATTTCTGTTGTTGTGGTTTGTTTTTTTTTTTGTAAACAAAAGGTAAACTCAGTCTATTTAGACCTCAAGAGATTATTTCCAGATCAAAATTCCAATTTTGCTCTCACTGTCTTATCTCATTTCTAGGCTGAAGTGGTTAACTCTTAGTGAGTTCTTCACCGATATGAAATATTTCTTTTACAATCTATCTTAATACTCATTTATATTCTACAGGGATGTAGGCAAGCAGAATGAACTTTGGATCTCTGAACAATAGCAAACTGGCAACTACAAGTTATTAAATATAATGGAAGAACTATTCAGACTGCTAGATGTGATAACTGAGATGTCAAGCGACAATCATCTGAAGATAGTTGGTCTCTGCTTTGGCAGTCACAGAACTGAAAATATAAAGCCTTATACATATAACCTGTATTTTTCCTTGTGTTCTTGAATAAAATGTTCCTTTTCAGATTTATATTCACAATAATTTACTCCTTTACACACCGCTTTCAGACATGAGTAAACGATGTGTCCTGGTTTCAGCTGGGACAGAGTTAATTTTCTTCCTAGTAGCTGCTATAGTGCTGTGTTTTGGATTTAGGATGAGAATAATGTTGATAACACACTGATGTTTTAGTTGTTGCTAAGTAGTGTTTAACTAGTCGAAGACTTTTGAGCTTCCCATGCTCTGCCAGGTGCACAAGAAGCTGGGAGGGGGCAGAGCCAGGACAGCTGACCCAGACTGGCCAAAGGGCTATGCCATACCATATGTCATGATGCTCAGTATATAAACTAGGGGGAGTTGGCTGGGGGGTAGTGATAGCTGCTTGGGAACTGGCTGGGTGTCAGCTGGCAGATGGTGAGCGGTTGCATCACTTGTTTTTCCCGGATTTTGTTCCTCTCTCTCTCTCTCTTGTTGTTTCCCTTTTCATTACAAATTATTATTTTATTATTATTATTATTATTATCATCATCATCATCATAATCGTTATCATTATCATTATTATTATTATCATTTCAATTATTAAACTCTTCTTATATCAACCCATTAGTTTTCTTACTTTTACTCTTCCGATTCTTTCCCCCATCCCACCGGGGCAGGAGGGTGAGTGACTGGCTGTGTGGTGCTTGGCTGCTGACTAGGGCTAAACCATGATGCTATGTTAATGTAGAAAGTTTATAAGTCACTTAATAGTTTTAGGGCAGTGGAAGCAGCTGGCAGTATTCAATGAGAGGAGCAATCCAAGTTGATACTATTTATTTCTCTGATGCTACCAGTAACATCTTAGTGCAAAAAATTAAATGCTAATCTTTTTTTTTTTTTTTTGAAATATAATTATACAGCTTTTAATTGAACTTCCAAACTACTTTTCAAATGACTTATCATCGCAGTATACCCTGAGGACCGGTGCCTCAGTCATCTATATCTCCGACCTAATGGCACACACCATGGCTGTTACCCATCATATGAGCCCTACCTTCCTTTCTTCTGAGAGGAAGATGTGTGATCTTCCCCTGCTTGTGGAGTCAGGACATGGCAAAGGCATATACCCTAGAAGCCTGGCAGTCTCTTTGGGCTGCCCATTTAGGCACAGCCTTGGTTTTCAGAAGCAGCTGGGATTCTTCTCATGGCACTCATCTCTTACACAGATGATTGAGATTTTATCCTGACATTTGTAAATCTAATAAGATCTCAAACTAACTACAGTTTAATGAGTAGAATATAACAGTGTTATCTTGAGATAGTCTCGTGCTTTAGTGGAGAAAAGGAAGAAAATAAACTTATCCCTACACTGCATGCACCTATCCTATCCTCTCTTTTACCCTTTCCTCTCTTTTAACGGTGTTCTTTCTGCTTTTCACATTGCCTAACTGTATGCAAAGAAGTGCATACTAATTATATCTTTTCTGAGCAAATCATATGGAGGAGGGTCATAGAATGATCATCCATGAAAAGAAATCCAAGCTTTAAAGATCTCTTGTTGCCTAGCATTTCCTCATTTTAAATTGCATGGGAAGTCAGGATGAAATATTAGATAATTATGTTATTTGCTTATTGATCTTGTGTTCACAGCATCGATGCCCTATGTGAATGGCAAGCATGAGGAGCACAGTTAGCAATACATAAGCCTGGTTCAAGGTCTCTCATGTGACACGAACAGAGAAAGAAGCGGTTCTGTGAATACATCTTGCATGACACCTTGCAGTTCCAGTATTTCTAATACATATTATAAGTGCAACAACACAAGCAAGCACTAGTTACTTTGTGTACTGATGAAAGGCACCACCTTGGACGTTAATTTTATGATTGTTGCCCACTGTTCTTGTCTCAGTGGCTATACCTAGGAATAACAGATTTCATTGCACACAGAAACCTGCATAAGATTAGCAAGTAATCTTTTTCAGTTATTTAACTATATTTTGTATTGTTCTGCTTGATAAAGATCACTGGTTATGTTACTCTATTTCTCCTGACAAAAACTGAAACATACCCCAAGTTTCATGGTCTACTTGTGAAAACAAACACAAGTGTTTCCTAATGCAAAGGAAACTCCCATCCTAAAAATGTTCTGACCACCACATTACAGTCACTATAGTAATATTTGATACAGACCTGTGTAAGTACTGTTATCTCAATTGTACCAAGACTGTATTGCATTTCTGACAAACATTGCTGAGGCACTTCACCTAGCAGACGCTGAATAATATTCCTGATGTTTCACAGTTTTTCTTCACAAACATTTGTCCCATGTATCTCAATTAATCAGTGTACTTCATAGATTGCAAAAAGACAAATACAGTGGCAATGTTGCCATGTATAACCAGATGCTTAAAAGCCATGTATTTTCAATCTGATAATAAATAAATAAATAAATAAATAAAAAGCAATCCTTGTCAGCATGCACATATTTTAATGAGGGAAATTGCACAAAACAGGTCACATTGTAATGAAGGAAATTGTACCATTAACTATTATAAGAGATCTATGTATTTTCTTTTTCTGCAGCAGAAAAGCCCCAGGTCTCACTAACAGCAATTGTGTCAGTCTAAATCTTTGATCTTGCTTGGAGGATAAGTACAGTGTAAGCACTTTGACAGCCTCTGCATCCTATCTAAGCTATTTGAACTTGTGCATTGTCAATCAGAACTCAGGTCAACTTTGAAATAAGACGAGCCCAGTAGTTACAACTATACTTAGTTTCCATAAAGAAGGCAAACTTTAAAATCACATAATTTGATTGCCAAGACTAGTGTTTCCCCAGGAAAGCTGTCTGTGCATATTGTAAGACCATGGAGAAATGTGTCTATCAGGACACCACAGGGGCTGGGGGCTGCAGTGCAGCTTAGGCAGGGCCAAGAGAAAGAGGTTCATTGTAAAAGTATCTCCCAGGGCAGGAGGGGGCAACCCTTGCTCTCTTATGAGGTGTGTCCCAGCCCCTCCGTCTCTGCTGCTCTCATCATCTGCTGTTGATGTGCCTAGGGAGGTCCCTGGCCTCGAGATCCAACTGCCTGTCTCTCAGGAGAGACTTGCTTGGGGCCTTGACTGGTGTTGCTGTATTGCTAGAAAGAAAAGTCTGACTTTTTAAAAAAAAGTTAAAATTTGTTTACTTATACTTCATAAGCTCTGAAGCAGTTTTCAAGAAGAGTTTTGTGTCAGAATTTCACACCCATTTTTTGTGGGGATATGATATGTACCATACAGATATCTTCCTAGGGCAGACTTACAGCACTTCACCTTAATAACACCATGCAATCCACTTAACTGCTCCCCTGGAAAAAATCATATTGTTTTAATTGGAAACACTGGCCCAAACAGATTCAGAGCAATGTTTTCCAGTGTCTCTAAACAATGGTTAAATGGCTCAACTAATCTGTCTAAACGGCATACCTGTATTGTCTTACAGCTCTTTACAGTACTTCTCAAATGGTATTTTTTAAAAGACACCTCCTACTGCATGCCCTTTGCTCACTTCATGCTGTGTGCTCTTTATGATTGCTAAATGAGATCTTTCCTTAATATAGTTTAATGTAATTCCTTCATTCATCTCCTGCTTCTTCCCTGCCTTGCCCAAACATAACGAAATCCAGTGATTCACTGTTTAACATATTGTTTATAATCAAGAATTACTTTTTTAATTAAGAATTAACAAGCAATTACCTACATGATTACTTCCTGAACACATTTGTTTTTAGCACATTGTATTAAGCAGAGCTAATATGCTGGTTATAGACCCAGATACACCTCAAAGCTATGGCAAATGAAGAGCTGTCTATCTGATTACTTTGAGCTTACATGCAAGACGAGAAGTTTCATTGAGAATGACTCCCTGTTGAAAATTATGTTGGTGTTTTGAACTTCCACTTCATGAGGTGAGTTCTTCAATTTATGTACAGAAAAGTATGTGTACTTGTGCTCTACTATCTCTTCTAACAATTGTTTCCCAGTAAGAAGTGATCCACGTTTTAATTTCCCGTTCTAACTTAAGAAAGAGAATAAAACATCCCAAAACATTTAAAAATATGTCTGCTTTTAGTAAATGTTATTCCAATCAAAATGCACATCCTTTCAAAGCATATAAACCAATGCAAGTGAAATTTTTTTTCTTTGTGGTAGGAAAAAAAATAATTTTGAGGCTTTTAGAAATTCAGCCTACATTTGTTAATGTAGCCTCTCTAATCCTCAAAGCTTGCTCCTAAAATAAATAAAAAATAAATCAGGCATCAAAGAGCTAGTTTAATTATTTTCCTTTAACACCTTTCAAGACAAACTGGCTTATAACATGAACAACATTACCTCCTTCCCTCTCTATTAAAAAGAGAGAGGAAAATAAATCATGAATCCTCTAACACATGGAAATCTTTGGATTTAAATGCAAGTATTTTGGAAAGTGAAATTCCGCAGTAAAAGGTACTGAATAAAATGTTGTGATGATACTTTCAAATGATGCAAAAAATGTTATGTTTAAGCTTGAGTAGAGCAGAAAACAGGTGATACTCACCGCAGATTCACAATTATCTTCTGAGGCTTCCTGAAGAATACATGACTGCTGTGGAATCTGCAGGGTACCCCTGTGAGCAAATTAACATCCTGCCCCAAAGCAGTAATGCAGACAAGAGCAGTGGCAAGTTCCTACTAGAGTCAGCAGCTCAAAGTGGTGAGAACCCTGAAGGTCTGAAAAGTGCTCACTGACCTTTGCAATATAAGGAGTTTCTGAACCATTTGCTCTCCAGAGTAAGGTGGAGACCTGTTTTGCCATGAGGTTGTGGAAATTGGATCAGGCTCTCAACAATGGATTTCTGTGAATGGTAATCTGCATCTCCCAGGGTCACTCTGAAAGTGTTTAAACTAGCAGTTTTCCCAAATCAAAATCAGCATCCTGTCTCTAAGTACATCTGTAGTTTCAGACATTCGTAAGTCATCTTTCTCTGAAACCATTTATCTAGGCCTGTGAGAATATGTAGCAATATACATTACTTTCATTACTCGTCTGTGTAACTCAAGTGAGATCTAATGTGCAGAGGTTTGGGTAGGTGCTGGAAGAGCATCTCCTTATCCAAATTAATGTTAGATGTCTCACCTAGGATCAGATGTTCCCATTTTCAAGCTTCTATGTATTTCTCACTCACCTGATATTTCTCACTTTAATTAAATGTGTAGGGAGGGAATACTGTCCTGACCTACTCCCAAATATATGAAAGACTAGGCTTTTAAATGAACAATAGAAAACTCAAATAAGACATGCAGCATGCTAATTAGAAAGCAAACTCTCTTACTTCCACATATATTCATCCTAATTATTTTGTTTGAAGAATTTCCTCTTCTAGTGTCGTTAATTAATCAACCTCTTTAGCTATAGCTTCATCAATAGAAGTAATTGTGTTTAGCCAGGATTGTGTGGAGCTGAGGAATTTTCACAAAAAGGAAACAATCACCTGAACGGATCTGTCAATCCCTTAGTGCACAATATCAGGGCCACTTACCTGCCTACTCTACTCAGAAGGTCAGGAAGTCAATCTGTTGATTATGGCACACTATTTTGGTAACATGCCCTTTCCTTTGCTGTCCTCTCACTTTTTATGACTTGTCTCCAGATTTTCCACCTTTTACTTTCTGTGCTATACTGCCAAAACATGGTGAGTAAAAAAACCTTTCTCTGCCTTTCTTGCCACACTCTGCCCATGTTTCCTGCTCTTGGAATCCTTTTATTAACTAGTCATATCAAATAAAACTCATTATTATGTGCTTTTAACACATTCCTGCACTCATGTTTTCTTCTTTTTTTTTTTTCCTTTTATCGTATTCAGCCTACCCTTTCCTCCTCATAAGCTTGTTTTCCTTTTGTCAGTCTTTCTATCTACTCTGTTTTAAACAATTTCTTCTTATCTCCATTCAGCCTCTTAAGCCACTGGATCTCTTCTTTCACTTTCTCTTCTCTAAATTCCTTTCTTTAACAATTATGTCAGCTATTGATTTCACAACATCCAAGCAGAAACTGCGTTTCTAAGAAGGGCTGCATGAGGCACTACAAGAATTCTAGGAGCTGCCACTGTCAGGAAACTTGCCTGATCAGTCAGTTTTATTTTGATTTTGCCTGCCAGAACTGTGAATTTGCCATTTAAATGAACTGATTCAAGAAAACAGGTGAGATTCCTGGCTTTGATGACTGCTTTGTGCAAAACTACCATAAGCCATCCAAAATTCCTACAGAGGCATTCTCATTCTGTAGGCAGATTTTACACCAGCCAAGAGTTGGTGTAGATCCCGCTGGCTCCCTTTTGCAAGCACACAAGGATGGGTGGCTGAAGGTAAATATATCAAGGAAGGCTGAACTGTGCCTGTTTCTCTGGAGGGTGTGAAATGAAGGATCAGGAAGACAGAAGAGGTGTCCACTGTGTTCATAAGCATAGATGAGAACCATGTTCATATGTATAATAGGAAATTATTGATATACAGGTATTTGTTATGTGTGTTTAAAAGGGACTTGGTTAATGCATGTGAAAACTGAGCTTCTAGCCTCCAGGCAAGGTTCAGTGGACAAATAAGTGAGTGGTTTCTCACTCTCACAGGACTGAAGTGGGAGCCTTGGTTTTCTTGTGGTATATCTATATTACAACAGACCGTTTTTTTCCATTCCAATAATTGTTCTAGAAAGGAATTATTTTGTGATGAGAAAAACAATCAGAAGCTATGCACTCAGCAGATAGGGTAAAAAATAATCTTGGGGAACTGTAAGCAGAGAGAGAAATGAAGCGGGTAGGAAATGTATGTTAGCAAGAAAAAGAAGCAAAGGTCAAGGTAAAAATCCCTTCAGGCTATTGTTTCATATGTGTTAATGCGAGCATGATAGTAACATTTATGTGTGTGCAACTGAAATAGACAGTTGAATGAAAGAGATGTCCTAATGTGAGCAAAGTGGCAAGGCACAGATTGCAGTGTACAGCAAACTGAAGATTCATTTAGTGAGTAGGAGAAAGGTCTCTGTCTAATGCATTCAAGAGCTATGGCTCTTGGCTTCACAGCTCTGGTGCTAGTGAAAAGCAAAAGGTAGTAAAAATCTCTCTACATGTAATTTAACAACACGATGGTGTTTGTAGAACTATATTTTGCTGTCTTTTTATCTGTTGTATATAGCTTAAGATGAGCTGCTCCAGAGAACTGTTTTAGGGCTAACCAGTCATTCTAGTTGATACCAAAGAGCCTTTCAATCAGGGGAAGGGAAAGCTCTTTTTGATCATCTCTAAAGACAAAACATGCAGCTAGATTTTTCTGTGTTGCCTTTTCCCTCTATACTCACACCAGTAATCTCTGAACATCTGGCATGTCTGTTTTACTTACAACAATGAACATGCTCAGTGACTTAGTTTATCATGTATTTCAGCTTTGTTTTTTTACTAAAAAACTATATTAAGGCACAATTACAGGGCTAGATTAAACCAAAATAAACCAGAGTGAAGGATTATGTTTCATCCTCAGCCCATCCTACCATGTTTGAATCTTTATATTGCATGTTTCTGTGGTCTCTAGTATTAACAACACAACAATTTTACTTAGAGACAAACACTTTTTTTGTTTACGCTTACATTGTGTTTTTGGAGTGTCTTCATTATTCAGTGCATGCTCTAAATAATGTAGGTGGGAGGGGTTTTGGAGGTGGGGGGAGGTCTCCTATGCACTGGAGATTTATAACATCTTCTTGGTACCTTATTGAGTTTATTTTGTTCATTTCTTACACTTCATCTCCTCTTCCACTATGTCTCCTAAGAAAGAGAAGGGAAGACGCATCTACAGAGACAAAGCAAATCAAACACTACTGGAGCAGTGATGCACTCTTCTTGTATTTTGTATATCTGCATTTCCTTTCCACCTTGCCCCTTGCAGGCAAAGAATGCAGAGGGGCTTGAAAGAGAAAAGCAGGGTCATATTATGATGAGATCCAATTATTTTACAAGAGCAAAGGTCAAGGATTCTAAATCAGAGAGAAAATATGAGTGGAATATAATTTGACAAATAAAAATAAATACTGAGATTCCATGCTCCAAAATTTTGTCACTGCACTGCCACAAGGATTTTTTTTATATCTAGTCCACCATATCTACAGGGAGATTACTCCCGTTCTTGTTTGGTATTTTTACTTGTTTGTTGATGTCTCCTCAGATGACACTGAACATCCTCAGAGCCCTAGGAAGTAAAGGTTAACATTAGACTAGAAATATAGCCCATATCACTTCCTCATCCACTGCCCTGAGTACTGGGAACTGGAGGAATGACTCAATTTGCTTTGCAGGTCAGTCCAGTCAGGCACAACCTGTTACTAAAACTCCATCTAGTTCCTCAAAGTGTTGTTCAAAATAGATTTCAGCAAGTTTTGCCCTCTGCTGGTCCTGTTCTGCATAGTTTTCTTCTGTGCACAGGTTAACAGACCTCAGCCTCTTTCTGCTCCGTTTTAGAAGCCTGCCCTTCCAGTCCCATCCAAACACATTTCCTAGGGTTGCTGTTAGTTACGAACATATCTCTGTCTTAGCCAGTGTCACACTGTACAAAGATACAGGAGTTTTCAGTGTCATACATAGCCGGTGGATACCGATCCAATGAATGACATGACAGGCAAAAGAGGTAGAAACAGAAAAGGGCAGAATTGTTGTGGCAGCCAGAGAGGGACTTCTAGAGACAAATTACTACACAAGCTAAGGGAGAAGCCCGTTATTTTCAACTTTTCAATGGTTTCACGTTTTCTGAACCTGGAGGCAGTATTGTGTCAGCTCTCTTGTGTAACACACTTTTATTAAAACTGTTTTCCTTCCTCTTTCAATTTTCTCACTACTCTTATTTTCCTTCTATTTCTTCCCTCAGTTTTCTATCTATCTTTTCACATTTTTTCTTTTTTTTTTTTTTTTTTTTTTTCTTCACTTCTCTCCAGGCAAAACTTTACTTCTCTATTCTGCCACTGACCTTTACATATTGTTCATGGTATTTCCCTGTTCTTCTTACTTGGATGTTATTTTCTCTTCATAGGTCCCTTTGGACAATACTTCCTCCAGCGTTATCTATTGAACATGGGGGTTAGATGCTGTGGTTCTTCAGTGTCACCTTTATCTTTGCCTAAATTTAAAATAGCAGTTTATGAGCAGAAGTGAAGTAGAATGTCTTTTAAATGGAGCACTCAGTCAACTTGTTTTTTGGCTTCAGCTCATTAGGAATGCTTGTACAATTAGAAATGGAGAAAAAGTTGGGCAATCTTAATTATTCCTTTACTACTATTAATCCCACACGTACTTTATGTCTTATACTGAGGGAAAGAAAGGGAGACCAAAAGGGAAGGGAGACAAAAAAGTTTGTGAGATCCATTAACTTCTTTTATTTTGAGCAGGCTAAATGGGGCAATAACCCCTCTGGAATGGCTTTTTTAGATTTTACTTGGACTTCTTTCCATCACAGGAACACTTATGGATTCTGATACCTCTGCTGCCATGCAAGCATATACAACAAGAAACAGAGACACACATCCTTCTTTGAAGAACTATACAGAAAATACAACTTGTACGCTGGATTCCTCTTCTCTCATTCCAGAAATCCTTCCTGTTTTTTCTCTCTCTTGTTTTCTTCTATAGTTCTTGAATGAGAAAATGCTATTAGCAGTACAATGTGTGTAGATGACCACAATTAATATTTAGGTCTGAACTTACTACCCACAGGTGCCATAGTAGTGACATGACTTAGTGATGGACAGTTAACAAATACTTTTTTCATTTGGTTTCCCTTGGGACGTTATGCATGTCATTATTGATTCTGGCAGTTCTGAGTTTCCATTTCAATGTCTCAGCCTTAGAGCCAATAATTATGTCAGCCCAAGAGAGATTTGATGTAAATTGGTGCAAGTAAATTGGAAGGCTCTAAGTAAGGGAGTTTAAAACACCCTGCTATTATATACCAAGCACATGTTGTTATTTTAATTCTTTTTAATGCAACACCCAGCCACCACTTTAGTTACCAAAAAAAATCTGAAAGCAAATATTGATCTTTGACAGGTTTGGCTGTAGAGGTGTTTTTATGGGAATCTGGTCTGGAAAGGCATTGATTTTTCTGTACACGGCAACATGATTTAATGTAACAACCTGATACAACACACCTTAATGCAAAGCGATGGCTTGGAACCCAAGTATTTATGTGGATAAGATGTGATGTGAAGAGAAGAAGAGCTAAATAAAAGGAAAGAGGGAAAAAGAAGAGTCAAAAGAATTGCTGAGGAGAGGTAAAATCAAGGCTTGCCTGGAAGCTTATTATTATGCTGAAAATAATTACATAAATTATGCAATTATATGATAATTTATATTATTGTACTATTATATTATATAAAATATAATTGGTTTATGCTTATTACTGCTTTTGAAATAACCAGCAGTATCTTAAATACATATATTTGTTCAGATGCATATGAGATGAACTTTCAGGTTTATGGAAGTTTAGGAGATTTCAGCAAGGTCATGACTTCCTTGCTGGTTTTGATATATGAGAGATCAGCAACATACAAAGGTTAGGATTTTGTGCATTTCTTTAGAAGCCTCTTGGATACTCTGGGAATGGCCATTCTTATTAAAGAAAATCAGGCAGGTTATACTGATGTCCAGGATTTTCATATTTGTGTCAGTATCTGCAATATTTAATCAACTTCAATGAGGTTAATGATATATTTACATTTTCTAGTGCAGTCCTAGGCAGGCATAGCCACAGAATAGACCAAAGTTTACCTGAGGAATGCTCTGCTTCTGAGATGAATTAACAAACCAAAGTGTATTATTCTGATAAATTCTGCACTGGCTCTAGTGTCACAGTTGTTCAGTGTAGACACACCTTAACAAACATTAATGACAGTGAATATAAGCACTGGAATAAATCTTCTGGAGCAGACAAATCTCTTCACACTGAAGGGAAGAGCACAGTCCGGTGTTTCTGCAGTGTAATGCAGTATCGCATGACCTATATCCAGTACTGGAAGCAACCAGACCGCAGGAGCCCTTAGCTACATCCCCCAGAAAGTTAACTACCACTTGCAACATAGTACTTCATTCAAAGCTAAATTGGGGATTCTTATATTATGCTATGTTTTAGAGGATAGATATGTCAGCCTAAAGTTTGACATCTCCATTTAGCCATGGCAGATCAGAGAGTGTACAAATCAAACGAAACTAACTCTCAATACCTCAGTAAACGTAATTTCCAAAACCACAATAGCAATCTTGCCAAACACTGGAGAATCAAGGAATACTGCAGCTGTGCTTAACTTAAGTTTCTCTGTGGTCCGTATGGTGTTAAATCAGACTTATGTTACTGTGCCAGCAATGAAAAGCATAATAATGGCAGCAGCACCAGAAATTTCTGGAAAGTTGAAATGTCAGTCATGTCTTTAGACATCTAAAAGACGTATAATACAATGTTAGAAACTTTTTGTTGCTGATGTTTTTCCAACATTATCAGGTTTCAGGCATAAATTTAAAGGGAGCGCTGTATGGGATATAATGAGCTGACATGTCTATTTCCATTTTTTCTGCAGTAGGCCATCGAAGTTGGTCAGTGCTCCCATGGATGATTTGTGATTTTTAGTTTGCAGAATAAGTCTGCTTTTAGTAAAGTGCCACCAAACAAGGATCAATACATGTTTTGACAGTTCTTTATGTCAGTGCTTAGCATGTTTGAAACCATAAGTATACATATTAGATGGTCTGTTAGAAAATTACATTTGTGGTAACCTTTTCATAAAGGCACTGAGAATGCTGAATTGTTTTTCTGCAGATTTAAGAATTGATTTAGTGGCTCCGGTAATGCCCTTTTGTAGCTTTAAAAGCACTATTTATTGAATCTGTTAAAACCATAAAGATAAATAATGATGTAATTAATATATGATGTAATGAATAATGAAAACATTGAAAGTATTTTGTATGTAAAAAGAAACCAAACTTATCCCTTTGTTTAAAAGCTGTATCCACCCTTCAAAAGGGAGATTAAATACCGTATTGGGCTCAAACAGTTTGACTTCTTTTGATTGAGAGTTGTATGAAGTTTGGCTGCAGTCTATTTATGAAGTCCATCATTAGTGTCATGGTTTAACCCCAGCCAGCAACTAGGCACCACACAGCCGCTCATGTTAAACCATGACAAATTAGAATAGTAATTCTAACTTCCCTTCTTGGGTTTTCTATAATATTCTTGTTCACATTTACACAATGTATACCAAAAGCAAAGCATGGTATGTGCAATCATTGTTGGGTTTTATAATATTGTATGAAATACTTAAAAATAGCATCTAGGAATGTACAAGCATATTCTTGAAAGTCTGACATGGTCTTTGCCAGGTCTTTGGCATGCCACTGTATAATTCATATAATCACAGAATCATGGAATGGTTTGAGTTGGAAGTGACCTTTAAAGATCACCTAGTTCCAACACCCTGCCATAAGCAGGGACATCTTCTACTAGATCAGGTTGCTCAGAGCCCCATACAACCTGGCCTTGAATACTTCCAGGGAGGGGGCATCCACAAATTCTTTGGGTAACCTATTCCAGTGTCTTATCACCCTCATAGTAAAGAATTTCTTCCTTATATCCAACCTAAATCTACTCTCTTTCAGTTTAAAACCATTACCGCTCGTCCTATCACTACACTCCCTGAGTCCCTCCTCATCTTTCCTGCAGACCCCTTTTAAGTTTTGAAAGGCTGCAATAAGGTCTGCCCACAGCCTTCTCTTCTCCAGGCTGAACACCCCCAACTCTCTCAGCCTTTCCTCATAGGAGAGGTGTTCCAGCCCTCTGATCATTTTTGTGGCTCTCCTCTGGATGCGCTCTAACAGGTCCATGTCTTTCTTCTACTGGGCATGCCAGAACTGGACACAGTACTCCATGTGGGGTCTCATGAGAGCACAGTAGAGGAGGAAAATCACTTCCCTCGACCTGCTGGCCATGCTTGTTTTTATGCAGCCCCAGATATGGTTGGTTTTCTGGGCTGCAAGTGCACATTGCCGGCTCATAGCTAATTTTTCATCGACCAGTATCCCCAAGTCTTTCTCTACAGGGCTGCTCTCAATCTATTCATTCCCCAGTCTGTACTGATATTGGGGATTGCCCCAGCCCATGTGCAGGACCTTGTTGAACTTCATGAGGTTCACATGGGCCCACCTCTCCAGCCTGTCAAGGTCCCTCTGGATGGCATCCCTTCCCTCAAACAAATGAACTGCACCACTCAGCTTGATGTCATCCACAGACTTGTTGAGGGTACACTCAATCCCACTATGTCATTGATGAAGGTATGAAATAGTATTAGTCCCAGTATGGATCCCTGAGGGACACCACCCCTTTCTGGTTTCCACTTTGAGATATGGAGACATTGACTGTATCTCTTTGGATGGGGCCATCCAGCCAATTCCTTATCCATTGAATAGTCCATCCATAAAGTCCATATCTCACTAATTTAGAGACAAGGATGTTGTGTGGGACCATGTCAAGGGTCTTGCAGAAGTCAAGCTAGATGATATCAGTTGCTCTTCTCTTATCCACCAATGCAGTCACTCCACCATAGAAGGCTACCAGATTAGTCAGGCACAATTTGCCCTTTGTGAAGCCGTACTGGCTGCCTCTAATCAACTCCCTGTCACCCATATGCCTTGACATAGTTTCCAGGAGATTATGTTTCATGATCTGACCAGACACAGAGGTGACACTGACTGTTCCATAGTTTCCAGGATCATCCTTTCTACCCTTTTTAAAAACAGGGATGATGTTTCCTTTTTTCCAGTCACTGGGGACTTCACCTGACTGCCATGACTTTTCAAATATGACAGAGAGTGGCTTAGGGACTACGTCAGCCAATTCCCTCAGGACCCTGGGATGCGTCTCCGTGGATCACATGGACTTGTGTATGTTCAGGTTACTTAGATGGTCTCAAACCCGATCTTGTCCTATAATGAGAGGGACTTCTTTACCATAGTCCCTGCCCTGAGATTCAGGGACTCAAGAGATATGGGGAGAGAAATTGCTAGTGAAAACTGAGGCAAACCAGTTGTTGACTACCTCAGACTTCCCCATGTCAGTTGTCACCAGATCCCCTGTCTTATTTATGAGTTGGGAGTACAATTTCTTTTGTCTTCCTTTTCTAAGGTACCTGTAGAAGCCCTTCTTATTGTTCTTCACATCCCTTGTCAAATTTAACTACAGCTAAATTTGTTCCTTAGCTTTCCTGATCTCACACCTATACTCCCAGGCAGTATCCTTATATTATCCCCAGGATGTGTGTCCCTGCTTCCATTGTCTGTGCATTTCCATCTTGTATTCCAGCTTGACCAAAATGTCCTTACTCATTCATGCTGGTCTCTTGCCTTCCTTGCCCAATTTCTTGCACGTGTGAACTGATAGTTCTTGTGGTCTAAGAAAAATGTCTTTAAATATCTGCCAGGTCTATCTTCTGCTCCTTTATCTCTGAGGACAGTTTTGCAGGATGTCCCATCTACCAGTTCCTTAAACAACTGAAAGTTCACTTTCCTAAGGTTTAGGTTCTTCACTATACTTTTTGCCTGGCCTATATCCCTTGAGATAATGGATTCCACCAAGGCATGATCACTGCAGCCCAGGCTACTACCAATATTGACCTCTCCAATAAGATCATGGCAACAAGCTCCGAGAAGAGCTACAGATGTAATAATCCCCCTTGCAGGAGACTTGTGTTTGCATCGAATTACAGTGATGGAACAATAAAATGAACTTGACTGATACTTAAAACTTTTTCATTTATTTGTTTTCATTCTTTGGAGTCTCAACACCTTAATGCTAAATAATGCAAATGAAAAGTACCTATATTTGCTTTAATACAAAGGCTGCCAACTAACTGCCAATGCTTAAATCACAGTGGCAGCTGACACAGGACTGTGTGCTGCATGGAGCTGAACAACTGGTTGCTTCTGACCAATGATGTTCCCTGTGTTGCTTGCTTTAAGGATCTCTGCTAGCTGATTGTGAGTGTATGATGTTCTCATTATCTTGACGTAATGGTGGAACAGCTGTAGTCAACCTTTTCTTGGGTAGAAGTGTAACGAAAAAACAACTGTAGTGGCCATCCAGACAGAAATATCAATGCCTAACATGCTGTACATATCAGCAAGATCTATGCAGCATGTGCAGGACTCCTGTAAGCCAAAGAGCGTTCATACATTCAGTCACCATAAGCACAATTGCCCTTGGAAATCTTTGCAAAGGTCAGTTCCAAAATATCTTGATTTGATTAGCCAAACAACAGTGTTTGTGAATGTTGGATGGCATTTCAGGGGGAGTAAGTGGGAGAGGTGTCAACATCAAGGGTCTTTTACCAATAACTTCCCTTGATCTCTTTACAAGAGAAAGGGGAGACCATCTTTTGTTTTCCAGTCCTACTGTCAAGGGAGAAGACAAGGTGATTAATAGATTATTTCCTTTTGCAGTCCAGTAGAGTTCCTGAGCATCCCACATAAGTTTCAGAAGTAAGTAAGAAATTATAGTTAATTTGCTGTCATGTGCAGTGCATGGATTTCATGATGGAATTGTAAATCGTATTTGGGAAGACCGTTTTTGTCATAACCTGGAAGTAAAGTAGTCTCAAATGGAGATTACCTATTTAGTTTTAAGATAATCTCAAAAGCTTCAAATCAGTATTTGCTGCATTAGAGGTTGGAGAAAGACAACAATAATTTACTTAGATATACTCTCCAGTGAAATGGATTGGATTGACGGGTAATTGTATGAGTTGGTGCTGTATATTGAAATTCTTCATTGATTTGTGAAAGCCACAAAGCACTGTTTATATGCAGACTTTTTCCAACTCCTGCAATACAAGCACTTTTTACTTTATACTGAAGATTTTTATGTGACTTACAAATCTTCTCCAGGGGGTGTGGTTATCATAAGATAATCACACCCTTGGGGGATTAAAAACACTTGTCTCTGGATCATGACTTGTAATACCCCAGGGGTGTGATTATCTCAGGAAACTCACACTCTCTGTCATGCCTAATTTCTTAATTATTACAGTGGCAAGTTCACACTACTATCCAGGAGTGAAGGTTGTGTCAGCATTTCTTTTAGAAATTTCTGTTTTCAGGAATCTGCCATGAAAATCTGCTGCAGGCTGAAACCTGGCAAAAAAATATTCTGCCTGGAAGCAAATATCTCTACCAGATTTCTAAAAATTAGCTTGATTATATTTTAACAATGTCAGTGAGAAATAAAAGTTGACTATATGTGTTTATGTAACATTCAGCCAAGGTTATGACATTGAGTTAAATGGAGTCAAATATAGTAACATTTATTTTAAAGTATTTATAAATATGTATTCATTCAGACAGTACAATGACTCACAAAGTCTTTGGGGCAAAAGTGTACAGTGTTCAAATATCTGTCTGAAAGTTTTTTACTGCTTCCATAAATATCAGGAAGGGATCCAACTTACTGAGTTATAGTACTGATGAATCCAACTCAGTTTCTACTCAGTGAGCACAGTACTAATCATAAGTAAGCAGGAACTGAACATCTTAACCAAGTTCAGAGAATCACTGACAACTTGGATCCACAGACAGAAATTCTTATTTGTACAAGTTTCAAAATTTAGATATATCTAGTGATTCCAGTTAAAAACCTTGCCAATTCGTATTTGCAGAGGTGGGAATTGATGCTATTTTTATTTTTTAATCTAAGTGTAAGCAGAAGCTTAGCACTCAGTATACTGCTGTTCTTGTCCTGTAGCTTAAATATATCTAAAGTAAAAATAACAATGGTAATAGTGCAATATATTTCATACCTTCAGCAGTCAAAAGTATTCTTCCTACTTTGAATGGAAAGTTAATTTTCAAATGTTCATTTAATAGGCTTTTGTGAATTTATTGCCAAATGTCTATTTTTTGCCAAATAGAATTTTAAAGACACAATATGTATTACTGCCTCATTTTTAGTTTAAGCAAATGCAAAAACCCATGTAAATAACTATATTTAAAAATATTTAATAAACAACATGTGTGGAAGTGGACAGTCTACAGAGAATCTGGAAACTAATCAATACTATAACTCTTTTTTTTTCTTATAAAATAAAAATTAAAATTGGTCACTGGGTTATGCATTTTATGGAACATTATATACAGTTCAAAAAGTATGCAGGCAAACACTATCTTTCTGTCTATATATTTCCTGACATAACAGGACTTGTACTGATTGGAATGACAAGACATAGCCTATAATTTAAAGGATTTTTAAATAATATTTGTACATGTGTTATTTGTTGTTTTTCTTGAAAATGAAAAGAGCAGATATGTGATTTATTCTTCTCTAAACTGGATATGGCTGGAGCGACCTTACCATTCACAATGGAAACTCTTGAAAGCCACAGCCCATAATCCATCCTGACATACATTCTAATGCCCTACCCATCATGTGAGCAACATGCAATTTTATAACATGTACTTTTACATCGTGGCGTGTTACTCACAGCACCTGGCACATATAAAGGAAAACAGGAAATCCTGGGAGTAGGTTGTGGGTAACTAGAGCAGTTCATCTGGCAAACCAGTTGATAGTCTCAGAAGAGAAAATTGTTTCCCAGAGAGAAACGTGAGGAAGAGACAGAGGGATTATATTGACGGACTACAGATTGCCCAGGTGTGCTGTAAGCCATCAGTTCACAGTTGATAGCTGGCAGCTGATAAACATTAAACTCTCCTTGAAGCCTAAAAAATAATCTAAGAAGCATGAAGGAGTAGGTAGAAATACAAAGAACATTACTACTGATTAAAAAGTTGACATATTTTCATATATTTTTTACATTTTAATTAAATTAAAATTAATTAAATTAATTAAGTAAAACATTAATTTCATGAGGACAATTTAGGCAAGTTTACAGAAGGTGTCTGTGTGCCATTAGAAAGAGGAATGTTTAGCTCAGTAGAAGAAATTCTTAGTGTCAGAAGATGTCTCATTGCAGTGAGGCTGTTCCATCACTGCATGCTGCATTTTCTACTTCAGTACTGCGTTCATTTTCAAATGACAAGTTTGAGTTTAACCATGTGAAATACTGGCACACTTTGCTTCAAAGAAATAATGCATTGTGTATAGATTCTACCACTTGTTAAGACTTTAATCCTTCTTGTCTGCAGTCCTGGAAAGAAGTCTGAATGCTGTGGATGACTGACAGTGCAATACTCGTTTGATACTATGAACAAAGACAATTTAATCTGATTGTTTTGTTGTTGTTTTATTCCTCTTTTCTGCTTTATTATTCCCCACCTGGCATTCTTAGTTTTACAGTATCTTCCACCTGGCAGTATTACAGTAACTATACAGATGTATTGACAGTCAATGGGTGTTGAACTGTGGGGAAAAACAGCTGGTGTTTTTGATTATGGAGTTCAAGATGATTTATAGGGAAAAAAAATTAATGAACATGAACAGTTGCTAAGTGAAATGATGGAAGGTGTAAGATCCAGGATACATTTTTGCTACCATTAAGGCTTTTTGTTATGCACCACTAGAAAAACAAGAGGGAGGCTGGTACCTATGATGCAGAAGATGAGAAGATAAAATGGATATCTCATATAAACTAAAGAATGGTTCATATAAAGATTAGTGAATGATGTAAGTAGAGAGGAATAAAGAAGCTTGACATTTTATACTAGGTACATTAGTTAATGTACCTAATCTCAATTAGATTGAGAAATACCATATGGTGTCACTGGAGAATGAAAGATGGAGATTTCTTGCCCACTGGCTCACAATTATCATCAAACCATGTTTGGATTATGCCCTTTCAATAAGAAATTCCATTTAAAATTATTTACCATGAGTGCTTGCTGTCTGGCTATGATAAGAGATAACCTGACAACTTCTGATATCAATCCTGAAATGTTTTTGTGGATGTTTGTGTGTGCATAATGAGGAAGCAACGAGTTTTAGAGGGCAGGCAAACGGCAGAGTTGTGCAGCATAGCAAGAGAAAGGCAAAGTGTGAGAGAACCAGAGAACAGAAGAGAAGGACAGCAAGCAAAAGAAATTCCTTCTTCTTGTGAGCAGAGAGAGTAGAGAAAAGGGACAAAAACCCAATTAAACTCTGCAGGTAACCAGCACTGGTATAGCACTTCACTTTTTAATCAACTTCTTCAACTTAACTTTTTAATTGACTTCGGCAACATATGGGGATGAGATAAGAGGTCATGAGGAAGAAGAGTGACAAAGAAGGAATGAATGAAATGAGGAGAAATAAAGGACAAGTTGGCTATGGTTTGCCAAGCACATTTCTGATGTAAGTGATGAAATTCCTGATTACATTCATGCAATGTTATGGTTTGGCGCTGACTGGTGTGTTTTGCTGGAGCATTTTGTAAGTACTCATTCAAAGATAAAGATGCCCTGATACTTCTGTGGAATTCGCATTAATACTACATTCAGATCAAGGGCTACTAATCAAAATTGAATAATTTTTCTTCAGTATTTTATTTTCTAGATTTTCCAGCTACAACAGAAACTTGGTATTCAAAAATGTTTAATAATAATAATAATAAAAAAAAAAAGACTGAAGTTTGGTTCTTCGTCTAATGTGTTGTTGTTTAGCCCCGGCTGGCAACTAAGCACCACACAGCTGCTCACTCTCCCCCTGCAGTGGAATGGGGGAAAGAATTGGGGAAAAAAAAGTAAAACCCATAGGTTGAGATAAAGACAGTTTAATATGACAGCAGAGGAAGAGGACATAATAATAAATAATTAATAATAATAATAATAGAAGAATATAGAAAACAAGTGATGTACAATGCAATTGCTCACCACCCACTGACCGATGCCCAGCCTGTCCCCAAGTAGTGATCGCTGCCCCCTGGCCAACTCCCACCAGTTTATATACTGAGCATGATGTCATATGGTATGGCATAGCCCTTTGGCCAGTTTGGGTCAGCTGTGCTGGCTGTGCCCCCTCCCAGCTTCTTGTGCACCTGGCAGAGCATGGGAAGCTGAAAAGTCCCTGACTTAGTGTAAACACTACTTAGCAACAACTAAAATATCAGTGTGTTATCAACATTATTCTTACCCTAAATCCAAAACACAGCACTATAGCAGCTACTAGGAAGAAAATTAACTCTATCCCAGCTGAAACCAGGACACAATGTAAATACTTAGGTAGCCTTATTTGCTTAAATAGTGACCTTCAGAGCCTATATTTAGGACAGCAATGACAATTTAGTGCCCACTTGTAGCTGTAGAATGGTAATGCTAAACATGAATTTTAACTAATTTTTATGCCTCAAGGCTTTCTGGTTTAGTTTGGTTTTGTTGTTTGTTTTGGTTTTTGTTTTTGTTTTTGTTTTTGTTTTTTTCATGGAATAATAGTACTTTTAATCTTCATAAGTAAATTGTAGGGAGTCCATTTTCATCTCCAGGCAGTGGCTGGCCAAATAGTAACCTTTCCACAAATATTTGCTTAATTTTGAGTATGGTTTTGATTTTGCTATTCCTGGGTGTCTTTTAAGTTCCAAAATATCTATTATTGCTTTTTGTTTATTTATTATTTTATTTATTTATTTATCTATCTGTTTTATTTATGTATGTATTTATTTATTTATTATTTTATATTAACAAATAGTATTTGTTAGTCTTCCTGCCATAAATATTTTCAGATCTCACTGGCACTGATATTTTCAGAAAGCCAGTTTCCACATCCTACATATATACTATCGGAAGTCCTTTTAAGTTTACTCCTATTGAGGATCACCCAATACAGAAAAAAAGAATGGGACCATTCCATCTCAAATGTCCTGGCTGATCAAAGCTTAACAAGAGAATTCACACAGAGAATATGGAGAATTGGTTATGATAACTAAAAAGAGTCTGAAGAAGAAAAGGAACTATTTAAATACAGAAACACATTAGGAAGTAACATTTAGCATGACAGATGTCACATTTACATGACAATTTTTTTCCCCAAGCATTAGACATTCAGCTGTAATAAAGGAAATGGTTGAAACATAACTAGGGTTACAAGATGGATGTTTCTCAACCCAGAAATTCAGGGAACTGATTCTCATTGCTGTGTTCTAGCTGGGTAGGCCTGTTCTCCAGTTTCACTTGCTACTATCTCTAACGTCTTCTTTAAAATAGATAATTTGCTTGTAAGCAATACCTCTGTGGCACGAAATGGACAAATACATGTTATAAGTGCTGTTCAGGTGGAGGAGTATTGTATCCTACCCTTTGGAAAGAACTGGGTCTCAGTCATCAGAAAAGGTTAAGCTACGCCATTCCTTTACTGACTGAAGATGACAGTACATGCCTCTGCCCCATATTACTGGCATGTAAGCCAGGCAGAATGAGCTATAAACCCATCAGTTTAAAAATAGAAGTTCTTATACATTTCTGAATCTTTACCAATTTAAGTTTTCTAATAATAAAAAAAAAATATTACCCAAAAGCAACTGCCCAGGAAATTCAAGAACATATGTCAGTAACTGATGTTTTCTTATCTTCCATAAGATTCCACATACTGAAGAAAAAAAAAAAAAAAAATTATGGATGGCAATTAGAATGATTCTGACCATTATTTCCAGAACAGCTTCTTTTCCCCTAAGTACTGGAAAGTTAATTGCTTACTTTATCAAAATTATTTGTCACTAGTACAGAGCTAATCTCACTTTGCAAATCCGCTTCTCAGACAGTTTGCAGGTTTGATGAGTCCTGAGTGTAGGTTATACAATCAAATAAACTAATTTACATTTTAAATGTACTTCTTGCTTATTATAATTTTCTCCATGTTAGTAGTACCATATTTACTAGTGGCTGGTATACCAGAGGCAGCTATGAACATACTTATTACTTTTTCTTAGTAAGGAGGAGGACGTTCTCTTTTCTCTCTTTTTTTCTTTTTCTTATGGTACATATACACAAATTTCAGCTGTGTGTGATTAGATTAAATAAATTATTGGCAATCTTATAGAATTCTTCTACTGCTGAAAGAGCTTGTGAGGACAAAGCATATTTTAAAGAATATTTATCTACACTATCTATGTAAGCTTATGAAACAAGACCAATAAATAAATCATATATTATTGAATGCCGATAAACCATTATAAACTTTGTTACCTCACACCAATTTAGCAAGTCTGACATCAGCTATTCAGTTTCTTATTCTTAATGAATTTGGGAAAATACTTTACAGAAAGAATGACATTGTCTGTCACTATGAAGTGAGCATATGTAGTCAGGAATTTTCATTTCAGTACAACTCCTAAGAAATCTTACATATATTCTGAGTATGCAATTTTTTGTCCTTCCTGTGGTGGATATAACATTTAACTGAGAAAATATTAAAAAGTGCTTAAATCTCTGTCTGAGCTGTAGTCTTCCCTTAAAATAGAGTGGATAGGGTTGATCGTGGGGTAGAAGGGGAAGACTGGGAATAAGTGAGCTGAAATGTTGGTGAATGTAGCCTCTCAGTTTTATTGCATTCCAGTAGACTGTGTTAGAAACAATATATGAAAAATGTGTTGACGTTTTAAAAATGCTGCTGAATTCAGGGAGCTGTTATCTAGATCACACCAGTCCATTCATCTTTGTCAGTTACAAGAAAGGAACCAAAATCATAGTGTTGACACATTGCTCTTTCTACCTTTTACTAAGCAGAAAGAGTCAAATCATGGCAAGAATATTTGTTTTTACACTTAATTGTAGAATAGCATTTCTTTCTTGACTTTTGGTGTTTCAAACAGTCCTGGGGACACTCTTATCACCAAAGGCAAATATAACAAAGACAATGGTACTCATAGAGATACTTGGAGTGAACTCTGTTAGGTCAAATATCTCTATGCTTTTTTGCACCTTTTTTAGGGATTTTTTTTTTCACATGGCAGCTGCAGTAAGAACTCAAAAAATTTATAGATGATGTATTGCGCGTGACAGCTTTTATATAATAATTTATCCTTCATGGCAGGAAGGAATTCCACAAGTGCCACCACTTATTACAATTGTCACAGTTCGTAGAGCTTATAGTTGGAGGGAGCTTTTGGGTCATTTAATGCAAGCCTCAACCTATGTATTAGATTTCCTCATGTAATATCTACCTTCTCTTGGAGCACATCTGATAGAGTTTTAGTGACTTCCTTGTTGCTTGACTGCATTAACCCACTGATACCTAACTTGAATTTCTTCTGTCAAGCTACTCTTTTTTTGGCACGATTCCAGATTGAAGCTTCCAATTTCCTGAGTAATCCTCTTTTTTTTTTTTTTTTAAATAAGCATTTATGGTGAAATAAATGAGCACCAATATATGCTTCCTAAGTCAGAAATATCCAGCCTAGATAACATAATCAGATATCTTCATAGCAAATGGGATTGTAGAGCCATTTGAGACTGTAGCTTCTTGAAATTTAGCATGTTGTCTATTACTTTCATTGGCAATATCTGTGAAGACAATGTCAATTGGAAACAAACACAAGTTTCATCAAGTTCTTCTACAACTGGCATAAGATAAAAGAGGCCACAGAGTCTTGCCTAGTAAACTAGAATTCACAGCGAGAGTTACTTCCACCTTGGAGAACAGGTTCTTAGAAAAGCTCTAAGAATTTTGTTTGGAAGGGCCTTTATTTGACAGTAGATGAAAAACAGCCTGGATGTCTGACAACCCCTCAGGTTTTTCCAGATTTAAAATTGATTGTGCCAAGATCTTTTAAGGCAAACAGCTGTTGAATTTACCAGTTCACCATGATATTTCCTTGGTGCTTAACTTTGATGTCTTTTCTTCCTATCTCTTTGTCAAGCTTTTTCTACAGTTACATTTTCTAGAGTGTACCATGTTAACCTTTCTTAATTTTTATGTCATTTCTAATTCATTGGCATCCATTTGTGGAAGAAAATTTGATGTGAGTATACTACTGTGTTAATGTTGTATAAGAAATTATTGCATCCCTTGTTTTAGAGAGTTTAAGATTGAAATGCTTTCATTGCAAGTTTTGAATCTCCTGCAGACTGCCAAGGAAGGATCCATACTTCCTGAATCTGCTCCCTCTGATCTGTTGTCTGATTTGTTTTGTATCAGTTCAAGGTAGCAGGAGTTATTTAGTCAAGCTATTGACCAATTTAACAATTGCTATATGGAGTGTTTTGAGTTGTTGAGTTTTGTCTGTCTTTCTTTCCTTCTTTCTCTCTTTCTCTCTTTCTCTCTTTCTTTCTTTCTTTCTTTCTTTCTTTCTTTCTTTCTTTCTTTCTTTCTTTCTTTCTTTCTTTCTTTCTTTCTTTCTTTCTTTCTTTCTTTCTTTCTTTCTTTCTTTCTTTCTTTCTTTCTTTCTTTCTTTCTTTCTCTCTTTCTTTCTTTCTTTCTTTCTTTCTTTCTTTCTTTCTCTTTCTTTCTTTCTTTCTTTTTCTTTCTTTCTTTCTCTCTCTCTCTCTTTCTTTCTTTCTTTCTTTTGTTATGTATTTATTTATAGCAGAATTTTCTGTTATATTCATCAGCAGATATTTCAACATTTTGCAATTTACCTTTGCTTAGTGTAAATCACACTTGTACCTTGACACAAGGCAAGAGATTTCTGAAGAGGGATCTCTGCAAACTTCATCACTTCATGGGACATATTTTCTACAGAGAACATAGAAGAAATTTTTACATTTACTGGAGATTCTGAAGAATATTATTTGGCAATGTAAAATCGTCCATTGGGACAGAAAGTGCCACTCAGCAGGGAACTGATAAAAATTCCCTTGGTAGCCTACCTTTGATAGACAAATCACCAGCCAGGCAGACACTTTTTTCCCTAATTGCTTACATGAAGGGTTTCAATTGCACATCACTGGGCTGGACTCCAATTAGGAGACCAAATTGTGGGGAAGATATTACCATATTTTAACTTGTTTAATAGAGATAAAAAGTGGTATGTGGCTAGTGTTATGCTCCTGTGACCCTCTGAGGGATAGCTGAGTCCTTTCCAAAGCATGGGCCTCTCACAGTTTCAAAAGAAACCTAAAACTGTCTAAACTGGGAGGTATAGTTTCCTAACTTTGTTTTGAGAAATGGCTGATCTGGTTTTGCTGACATTGAGAAAAGGTCAGCCTGAGGCAGACAGTCAACATGGACAATTTTAACCCAAACAGCTGAAGTCTGACCAAGATATGTAAATCAGGGTATTTTAATAGAAAGCATAAGACAGCCTTAATCATATCAGATTATGCTCCCTATGAACAAGAATTAATCCATTGGTCAGTGCTGGCTATGCTTTGACATCTATATTGTCAATATAAACATTTGCTCTGCCAGAATCTCCTTGAAGATCCATCAATAACTCAATAGTAGAATGCCCCAGTAAGTTTAAACATGATTTCAAAGTAGATGACATCCCTTTAAAAATGCTGCTGCAAGAAATTATATGGGAAAATGATAAGTCAACATAAGGAAAAACAAATGGCTCTTGATTGATTCTTAACATTTCTGTCATAAGAAGAACTGATTTAATTACTGTACTTTATTAAATGAAGTGAAATACAGCTGGGTTAGTATACTGAGACAGCACTAGGAAGATGTTCGCTGCATAAGCACAAAGTTATAAGGATTGAGGTTAGATTATCTTTCTGCCAAGATAATATATTAGTGATCAAAGTTGACATTGACAGCTATGGGAAAGAGATAACATATTTAGACATCTTACAGCAAAAGATGTGAGCAAAAGGCTCCTCTGTCTCCCCTGCCTGCCAGTTTCTGCTGAAGGGCATTTAAAGTCTTTTCCCCTGTTGTTACACTTGCTGGTGGAAATGAATTCCAAACACAGACTCTGTGGTCTTTTCCCCCCACCTTCCCAGAACTGTAAAGGAATGCTTCATTCAGTCCTCTGAATGTACAGTCTTCATTGTACATTTGTTTGAAAATCAGCCAAAGTACTAGTCTACTATCAGGTGTAAATCCCATAGGATTTCTATGATTAGGCTGGTCATATATTGAATTTGAAAGTAGGAAATTAGGCCGGAGAAAATAAGGCACATAAATACGGATTAGTCTCCCTGCAATATCTTTCTGCAATATCAGAGTAGAAAGTGGTAACAGTACTTTTGACAAACAGTTATATATGAGGGTGCCACTCAGCTTCATCAGAAAAAGTTGTATGACTGATTATACATGTTATATGTAGATTATGCATATACACATCTATTTCACAGCTTTAAAAAATGTTATATGTGCTATATACTCTTTTTAAAACAAAACAAAATTTGAAATACTGAGGTAATCCCTTCCCTCTTGGTCAAAGTAGAGGGAAATACATTTTGTCCCACTGTGAAAACCATTTAAATGTCACATATTCAAGAGTTTAATTTGGGGACATTTTTATGCATGTGTCTTATTTAAGACGCAAGCATGAAAAATGGATAGCAAAAATATATGTCTTTGTGTGTCTATGTATGTCTGTAAATGTGTGTGTATTGGTGTTCAAATAAATAAATAAATAGTATATTCTGGGTTTTATTTTTAATGCACACATGGGAACCTCAAGTGAGAAGTGAAGTTCTACAGGACAAGATTAATAAGGTACTAAACAGTGTAAAGACTTGTTTGCTGATGGAAACGGTGTTAAGGGCATATTTCCTGTAGAGAGGGGAATGAGGTGTGGAAAGATTACAAAAAGGTAAGTAGCATATATAGCAGTGGAAATGAAGTCTACAACTTAAGCAGTACTCAGAAAAGGTACAAGGAAGTAGAGATGAGGTGAGAGGCTAAAGCACGAATTTACTCTAATTCAGAGCAGGGTTTCAGACCAAGTTTCTATTTACTTGGGCAAATTCCCTCTCCCCTGGATTTCTGAGTATCCTCAGAGAGAAATCCTTTAGCCTTTGCTGTCAAGTGATGCCCATTTGAAGACCCTGAGCAAGAGAAAGAGGGCTAGCAGGTCTCTACCTTAATTGTTGGGACTTAGGAGTAAAAACCACTATAGCCAAAGATCCTGATCAAGATTATAATGGTATTTTACACAGAACAGTGCAACTCTGAGAGTACATACTAGAAGTATCCATACCAGAATAGCCTAGTGCATGGTGGGTAGGACACTCTTGGGAGATAATGCTCTAAATCATTTATCAGTTAGATGTCAAACACCACTTGTATTTCGTAAATCTGTGTATTCAAAGAACTATCTTGCAGCTGAAGCTGCAATGAAATTCAGATCACATTTGTGGATAGGAAACCAGAGAAGTGTTTTTCAAGAGATGCCAAACAAATATAAATAGAAATGCGGTTTCTTGTTCCAAAGGGGGAAGAAAAAAAAAAAAGGCAAAACCAAAAACCACCACACCACCCTCATTTTCAAGAAGACTGAATGCCTGTCTTCTGGTCACAGATTTAGTCAGTCCTGTGGAGAGAGTCAGAGTTGTCATGTAAGCCCTTCAGACTAGTCCCTGGCTTGAGAAAGAAATAGTCAGATGATTTTTTCTTGAGAGAATGGCATCCAAAAGACGGATTTATGTTTGCTAATGTTTAACGATGGGGAACATTACAAGTGAAGCTAGCAAGTATAGATACCCGTGAAGAACACAGTTACCAAATGTAACATTTGCCCTGGGGACCTAAGTAGGTGCTTTTCAATGTTTGCTTGCTTGACTACACAATTGTCTCTTGGTACACAGGTAGATCTCAAATACTGTACGCACGATTCCCCTGTAGATATGCAGATGGAGAGCCTAGAAAAGCAGCCTAATAGCACCCTTCCTTACTTACTGAGGCAGTGGCTGTACCTCAGTGCAGAAGTTCCCCATCACAGTGGAGATCTTGTTTCCTTATGGGTTTCACTGAGTGGTCTGAGGTATAGGGCTGGCAGGAGCTCTGCAGATCCATTGAGACAGGGATTCAGTCCTAGGTGTATCTGTAGGAAGATTCACCTCTATGTGCTTCTTCCTTAGATAAAGAAGATCTGGGCTTTTGGCAGCGTTAGCAAAGGAACACAATGTGTTTAGCTGCAGTCAGGTTTGCTTTGCTCCACAAGAGTCCCTGTGCCAGCTCATATGTGACATATAACCTGGATGCAGGGACCCTGCAAAGCTTAACTCATAGGGCCCCTTCAATTCAAGGCTGTCTACTCCTTTGTGTTCCTCTGCCCTCAAAGGCAGCATTATCAGAAATGCATTCATGAGAGCTTTTTTCACATCAGTGGTAGAGGCATTAAGATGCAGTTAGAAGCCCTGGGGAGGGTGGTTTCAGTGCTCAGCTGCGTGCTAATGTTGTCTCGGTTAAGTTCTGGGATTCACTCAGCGTTTTGCTGCCACTGGCATAGCGTGGAAAAGATGGCAAACCACTGAAGAAGGGTAATAAGTAGCCCTCCTATAGCAAACTTCTGCAAGTTCTTGTGTCATGGGAAGTCTGTATATTTTTACAGTGAAAAGATATGTCATACTGCCTCCAAGAACATACTTCAGTTCTGTTATTTCAAAATGAGTGCCTTTGCTTTTGTGCACTATCAGCTTTTCAGCTTTCTCCAGCTGAGGAATCTGATACTGAAGACTGAAGATGGCTGTATTGTCAAAATATAGGTATTGTAGAATGGAATGATGAGGAACAAATTAAACCTTTGTATTGCAGAAAAATTTACAATAGAGATTTATATTTCCCAGAGAAAGTTTTTTACTTTCACAGCTCTTTTCAGGTTTTGTATGGGCAAGCAAGCACTGTCAGGCACTGTCATTTCAGATATTCCTTGCAGACAAGTTAAGATAGCTGTCCCCATGGTCAGCTCCTCAGGAGTCTAGGTGTATTCCTGTGAGTCCGACTGGTATTATCCCCATCTGTGTGGGCACCTTACCAGTTGCTCTTGACAAAAGCAAATCATCAGTACTCTGCCCTGTTCAAGGTTCTGATTAGTGCAAATTATCAAAACTCTGCCCTGTTCAAGGTTTTGTTTTTTTTAAGTAAACGGTTGGAAAGAATCAAAGAATTCCAGTGTCCAGTGTATTCAGTTCTGATTTCCACTTTGTGGTCCCTTCTCTCATGCTGTTTCCTTTATGATTCCTGAGCTCCCAAGCATAAGCCTACTATTAGACAACATTCTTAGCTTTGCCCTTTGGTCTATTGTTTCTTTTGGCTAGTACAGCATAGGTTTTCTGACCTCAGCCTGGCGTTAACCACTGGTTATGACTTCTCACATCTTGATCAAGAGCCCTAGTCACTGTCAATACCCTTAGCAATGAGACTGGAGAGCAATTGGGAGCTTTTGAATTAATTTGTTTCAGAGTCTTATGAAGATGTGAAAACATAACAAAACATATCTTCAAGCCATGATGTCAATGCAAATCTAAAGGTTATCCCCATGCCTTTAATTTATAAAGTTGCCCAAGAAATCACATGTATTTTAATGTAAAACATTACATTTACACTAAACCATCACCATCTGATTTAAAAAGCAGACAACTGCAAAGAAACATATTTAATATAACACATATAAAAAGCAGAGGTAAAGACAACAAATGAATTAGATTTTTAGAGCAGTTCAGCAGCACCTGGGAAGTCTTTCCTCATGTTTCATTAATCATGCAGAAACTGCTTACTCTCCTGACGTGTTGTCTTTATGCAAGAAAGAAACAGGATGCTGTAAGAAGAGTTCCAGCATTATTGTACTTCTGAAACTACTGAAACCTCTGCAGCATTTTATCATCCTGCTAAGACTGAAGCTGGCAATGTTAAGATGTTTTATAAATATTAGTTTAGCAATTGTTTTATGGAGCTGAAGTTCAATGTCAATGTGCACTGTTAGCTGTAAATAACATCTTTTAAAAAAGTTCAGGAACTTTCAATATAAGGGAAACTGGCATTTTTTAGTCTGCAGAAGTGTATGGAACATTGAGATTTGCAATACTAGTCTTCCATATAGGTTTAATAATTTCTGGTTGGTTTGGCTCCAGGTAGTTGGGTTTTTTAAAGTTAAAAATCTGAAGGGGGGGGGGAGTAAAGTCTAATTCATCAGACAGAAATATATGGGTATCTTCAATGGAGTGATGATGTAAACTTTTATTTGTTTTATTATTACAAGAAGAAATTAAAAGAACCCCACTCTCCAAGAAAGTCAGTCTTAATTAATTGGTATTAATTTTACAGAGGTCACTTTATTTGTCTCTAATTTTTTTCATTAACCTTAAGTACCGATATTCATTGAAATAATTCTAAGTTCTAGTATTTTCTGTAACTTTTTGTAGAACTTGCATGTGAGTCATCATGAATTTGCAAAAGCTTAATTAACACTTGCTTACCTCATCTATGGTATGAAGAAAGAAGACTCAAACATTTTAACCCGTATGTACTATAAAATTTCTATTTCTTGAGGATCAAATCTAACAGAAGCATTTTATATTCAAAATCATTACTTCACAGGATAATTTAAAAAAAAAACCTTTTTAATTAGATGTATAAAGAAGATAAAATATTTTACTCTTCTTCAGTCTCAGAATTTGGCCCTATAATCTTGCAACTACTTAATTAGTAGATATTAGTTTAGATATTTATTTATCAAAATAAAATCTCCTACAACTATGAACCTTACATGTCAACATTTTGTGTCTTACAGGCTTATCTGTATGTCTCGTTCAACCCCCACTATATTTTTAGAAGATGTGCCTGTCACAGTAAGTCATAAATTTAAAATGTCCTTTGCTGTTGCAGGTTCAAATATCTCAACTCTAAAGTATGGTTGGTAGAAGCGCAGCTCCTCAATTTACATGTGTGCGATCTGCATGTACAAAACTCAGTTTATGCAGGCCCAAAGTGAGAACACTGCCTATCAGCTGTGCCACTGACATAAAACTGCAGCATTAATTGTGGAAGCTATTTTGAAAGTGTATCCCCATCGTACTGCATGCAAACAGGAGTGTCATGCTACTGAATGATTTATTACAGCTTCAAGGGTAGCATATGCTACAGCGGGCTTTTGCACGGCTGGGAGGCCATCTGCTATGAATGCACAGACCAGGAAAAGTAGTCTTTGGTGAGGGACAAGATAGGCCACTAGGTGACACTACTATACCACAGATGAGCAAGTCAAACATTATTTATCCAGCAGGTAAAAAAAAATATGCCTGAGTGGTAGCTTTTCCTATAGTTGACAAAATTTATCAGACTTATTTTTAAACATAGAGAGTATTATTCTTGGGGTTTTGTTTTTGGTTTTTTGTTTGTTTGTTTGTTTGTTTTTTAATTCAAACCACGTAATCTATGTGGGAAATATTCAGATTAAAAAAGAAAAAGAAAAGACAAAACGACACTTTGTCTGGCCTTACTTTATTGATCAGTTATTGCCTCAGTTCACCACTATTAGGATAAATGGGCAGATGGGAATACCAAAGTTTCAGCTTAGCATTATCAACTCAGTCTCTTATTCTGAGTTACTTTCTGATGTTTTTTTGAAGCATTAAGTCAGCATGGTTTTTATGGAGGCACTACAGATGAACTAAAATTTAAAGAAAAATAGTAAAGTTTTCAGGATAATATAAATCATGTATGTTTTTCTTACTAGTATCACTACTGCTGATGAAAATTTCAAGATAATAAATGAGTGTTTCTGATATTTTTTCAAAATTTTTTTTTACTAACGAGTAGGACACTAAGTATGAATGCATCCTGTCTGTAAAACATATCTTAAGTAATCTTGGACCCTATATATCTACACACACACATATATCTACACACACGTATATATATACACACGTATATATATATATATACACACGTATATATATATGTATGTGTGTAGAGATACATATATAGGGTCCAAGATTTACTGTAAAACATATCTTAAGTTATCTTGGACCCTATATATATACACACACATATATATACACACATATACATATATATACACACATATATGTGTATATATATGTGTGTGTATATATATATACACCCCCTATATTTATTTTTATATATATATATATAAAATCATAACCTAGCTAAACCAAAAGAACTGAAAAACAGTACGTACCATAAAACCAGTACATATCATGCTAATGCAAGCCAAAGATGTTTTCTACTATTTTTTTCCTTTATTTTAAAATGTACTTTGAAAATGAATGAGTCAAATACTGCCAGAAGAAGTGATAACTGAGCTCAGGTTCATGTGAAAGGCCCCCCAGAATAGATACAATTATAAATGACAAAATAACCTTGACAGTGGTTCAGTCCAATTTGCACCGCAGCAGTTATTATTGTTAGCAGGGTTTTTTTTCTCATCTTCGTTTTTTTTTTTTTTTTTTCTTTAGCCTTTTGATTTCCTCATTGGGCTTTTCCCAGGAGAATTTGAGGCTAACAATTTTTGATGGATGATAGCAACTTCATTTTCCAACAGCCACATTCCTCATATAGGAACAACATGCTTTGTTTAAGGAGGTTGAAGTGCAAATGAAGAACTGCTATTCCCAGGCAATGCTAAGCCTGCAACTCTAAACTGTAATATTGAATTGTCCTCAGTACAGTGTAGACAGAAATCCTATTTTGTTTTAAACTGAAAGTTTTGCATCCATTAGCTACATGGTTCATAATTAGTGTTTGGGCCAAACAAAGAGTCAATATGATGTCATGTCTAGACAACATGTAAATTAATATGAAAGCAATTGAGTTACAAATTCTATACTAATACAAATTAATCTGAATTAAGTTTAATCCACAGTTATTAACTGATTAAATGTGGCTGTTGGTAGCTACAGGGTGCTGACTTCCATCTGTGATTATTAGGGGCACAGCTTAATCACTGATTCTGCACTGAGAAATATTTAAAGCAAATGTCATATACAGTGACTCTTCATCCTTGTTCACTGAC